>NC_135712.1:53675559-53989123 GCF_964656455.1 Halichoerus grypus
TTTTTTTTTTAAGATTTTATTTATTTATTTGAGAGAGAGCGAGCATGAGCCAGGGGAGGGTCAGAGGGAGAAGCAGACTCTCTGCTGAGCGGGGAGCCTGATGTGGGACTTAATCCTGGGACTCTGGTATCATGACCTGAGCCAAAGTCAGACACTTAACCGACTGAGCCACCCAGGTGCCCTAAATTGTGTCTTTTTAAAACATTTTCCCACTGTTTATATTTAGGCTTTTCCCCATTTTTTCTACCCATAGAATTTTGAAATACAGAGATATTCCTTTACTTATAATATTTACTAACGAGAGCACTGGATTAAAGTGGCATAGATCAGCCTAGCAAAGCATCTGTTTATAATAAGTTCTGAATAATGTTGGATGAATTTGTTACTTTTTGGCTATATGAGGTTAATGATTAATAGTTGTTAATTGTAGTTTATTTCAAGTTTATTTGAATGTTTATATTCTGTGATTAATTATTGTGATGATAAAAATAGCAAACCCTCAAGGTACATACACACTTACTGTATGCCAGGCAGTACTCTAAGCAGTTTACATACATATAATCCTCACAATGTGGTAGATACTGTTGTTACTCCCCTTTGAATAGATGAGGATGTCAAGGCCCAGAAAAGCTAGGTTACTTGCCCCAGGGCACACAGTTAATAATCTGTTGATCCAGGTTATGAATCTAGGAAAAAACAAGAGGGCCCACACTGTTAACCTTTATACCAAACCACATGAAACACTAGATATAAACAAAGTAGAGCTGAGCAGGATAGTCTGGGATTTCTTTCAAAGCTGGATTTTTTTTTTTTTTAAGGTTAAAAACAAAAAGGACTATAGATTTATGTGGTTCTTTTAAAATCAGTGTTATCAGAATTTCTTATTGAATGCACTGCTGCAAGTTCTAAAGTTTATAATAGAGATTACAGCCTTGCTACACAGCACATGTCTTATTTTGTAAGGATGACACAAGAGGTACATATTTTTTAATTTGTTTGGAATTTACAGAACATGGTAATATTACTTGAAATTTGGGCTCAAGGAGTTTTCTGGGGTTTGATTCGGAGCAGGGTTCTGTGAAAGTAAAGCTGCATGGCTCTTAGCTGCAGATGCATATATTTAATGCACATTTATTAAGTACCTAATATGTGCCAGGCACAATAATGGCACTGTCGTGTGCTTAAAATTCCTCCGTGAAGAGTCGGCCATTAAAAATTACTCTTTCCTGTCTAGAAGTCCAATGCGCTATCCATTGCTCCACAGAGTGCTCAGCGGGAGGCCTGCTTCTCCCTCTCCCACTCCCCATGCTTGTGTTCCCCCTCTTGCTGTGTCTCTCTCTGTCAAATAAATAAATAAAATCTTAAAAAAAAAAAATTACTCTTTCCTGGGGCGCCTGAGTGGCTCAGTCGTTAAGCGTCTGTCTTCGGCTCAGGTAATGATCCCAGGGTCCTGGGATCGAGCCCCGCATAGGGCTCTCTGCTCAGCGGGAAGCCTGCTTCTCCCTCTCCCACTACCCTGCTTGTGTTCCCTCTCTTACTGTGTCTCTCTCTGTCAAATAAATAAATAAATAAATCTTTAAAAAAAAAAAAAAACACCTTTAAAAAAAAATTACTCTTTCCCAAAACAAACCATTTTTTTTAAAAAAATGAGTGTTAATTTTTTTTTTTAGAAGAATTTATTTATTTATTTGACAGAGAGAGACACACACAGTGAGAGAAGGAACACAAGCGGGGTTATTGGGAGAGGGAGAAGCAGGCTCCCCGCTGAGCAGGGAGCCCGATGCGGGGGCTCGATCACAGGACCCTGGGATCATGACCTGAGCCGAAGGCAGACGCTTAATGACTGAGCCACCCAGGTGCCCCAAAATGAGTGTTAATTTATTATGTTACTTGACCCCCTTGTCTCATGGGAACAGCCCTGTCTGTGACAGCCTGGGAGGGGTTGGAACTGGCATTTTAAAGGAGAAAGTCTGGTAGCAATGAGCAGCCTCCAGTAAGAAAGTCAGGCCTGAGTCCCAGGGGTCAAGGAATGCTGGAATGAACAAGTGTGTCCCGGAACGTAATTCAGGATTTCACAGGGTTCCTGCTGAGCCCATAAGTGTTACTGTGGCCAGAGGACAGTCAGGCACTTACACATAAGTCCTGTTTTTGGATGATGGAGGGCTGAAGAGGCCAAACCTTGCCCACTGGCCACATGGGCTGTTTGGTTTGTTAGGAAGGTCTAGGAAAGTTGTTCCCAGAGCAGAGTTGAAGGGTGGCATAAATGAACACCTCCAACTTCCCTGTTCTAACTAGATCTACCTCTGAACAGACTCATTTACCATCTCAAGGAATATCGCTTCCCAAGGCAAATTTTCCAGAAGCCCAGGCTTTCTAAAAAGAGGACAGGGAATGTGAGTGGCAGTAGAACTGCAAAAAGCAAGGGTGAAGTGATTTCCAGGTAAAATGAGAATGCTGATTGGCTTGACTCTGGTGACAGAGCCAAATGGTGCACACGTTAGGCTGTGTTGCACCTGACAGGAGGAGGCTGGGTTTTCAGGAAGAAACCACTAAAACCATGATTTAGGTAATATTTATAGGAGACATTTGTGATTCTGTTGAATTACCAGGTCTTGCTGTTCCAGTTTTTTAAAGGCCCCTTCAGGTGTGGACGGTCCTACAAAACCTGGCACACATGTAGATAAGGGACACACTCAACGTTTCTACTTTCTCACTCAGCAGTTACTCCGTTCTATTTTTAAAAAGTACAGATTTATAATTCCAGATAATCTTTCATTAACTGAACAGGTTAGCTCTTTGTTGCTCTTGTGGAAGGTTTAGATTTGCATGTCATGTTTTATAAATGCCCGTGCCCTGCACTGCTTGGCTGACCAGAAGGCCCTAAATTTGCAAAACTACTTCAAACTCAGTTTGGTAGTGTGCATCTTTATGAGTGTTTTGTTGTAGTGATTCCTCCCTTACTGGAGTAATTTTTAAAGTAACTGAATAGTGGAAGCATGATGGTATTGCAAATAAATAATGTTTTAGAAACCTGTTTTTACGAGGTACACCAATGTAGATAGCTCATAGGTAATCAACACAGCTAGACATAGAAATATTAACGGACATAGAAGTTTTATGACATTAGGTCTATCACTGACCAGAGGGTACATGGGAAGTATTCAAGCTGATTGAAAATACCTTAAGAATATAATGTAGGCAAGCCTTTCATATTCTGGGGAATGGGAGGGATGGGGTGATGGGGTGATGGTGGCGTTGGTTAATGTAGTCATGGAGGAAAAGCCCTGTGAAACTTGTTTTTCAGGGAGTTTAAATTATCTTTAAAATGTGAGTTTTTTTATATTGGGTTTATTCAGAGTACTGGTTCTGAGCTAGGGAGTCATACCACCTCCCCAGGGAGTGTATGGAAATTTGTGAGACATTATTTATCTCGGATTGGGGGATGCTACCACCTGGGATTGGGGGTCGGGGCAACAGGAAAGGGTAGGAACTTGAGATGTATGTTGACTCAGCAGTGAGTGAAACAGTCTTGCCTAGTAAAGAATTGTCTCACCCAGAGTCTCAAAAACTTCCTAAGAAATGCTGATTTAGAGTATATGATATTCCTGCAAGTTAAAGAGAACCAGATAAGTAATGGGAAGTTTCTGTCTGCTTTTTGGACTCTGAGGATGCATGCCACATACATAAGAATAATAGTTAGATGGTACTGCAGTCCTGTAGAAATTCTGGAGACTTCTACACTTACTGTTTTATTAAGGCAAATCATCTTGTGGATAGTTTTACTCAGTTGCTTAACTGAGGGTAAATTTTATTTCCCAGTCTCAGAGTAAAACTAGCAACAGTGGGGCTATAGATATAAATTTCCAGAGTCTAATGCCTGCTGGTTATAAAAGCCAGTCTAGATCACAGAAGAGGCTCCACCCGTAGCTACACCTAAAGCATGTTCTCAGCAGCTACTGATAATGTAATCAAAAAACAAAATAAAATGACATACCTTCAGCATTCTTTTTAACAGTGCAGTGTAATGAAATCCAAAGGATAATCCATAGTTAGGAAAAATCAGGTTTTATAAATGTACTACAGATAAAACTAAATTTTTTTAAAGGCAGATGTTGAATACATTCATGAAGATGTTAGGAACAGGGATGGGGTGGAGTAGTGGGGTTGAAAGAAGGAAAGAAGACTTACGACGTCAGCAACTTTTCTTTTTTTTTCTTTTCCTTCTTTTTTTTTTTTAAAGATTTACTTATTTATTTATTTGACAAAGACACAGTGAGAGAGGGAACACAAGCAGGGGGAGTGGGAGAGGGAGAAGCAGGCTTCCCGCCGAGCAGGGAGCCCGATGCGGGGCTTGATCCCAGGGCCCTGGGATCATGACCTGAGCCGAAGGCAGATGCTTAACGACTGAACCACCCAGCCACCCCATTAGTAGCTTTTCTTAAGGAAGGAACATTTACTGGTTTTCTGTTTTGCATTATTTAGAGATTACAGATGATTCACTGTAATTCCTCAGATGTTTGTCTCCAAGTTTAGTTCTTTCTAGGACAGGTCTTTTATGCATTTGTCACTTATTGAATGCATTCTTTGTAGTAAGTATGCTTCAATCAAATGTGGAAGACAAACCTGCAAACGTAAAAATTTCAATCCAAGGTGATAATGTCATAGTAGCTATATGAATAAAATACCATGGAGCCCATGGAATGCACTCCAGCAAATCAACTTTTGGCTTTTGATCACAATATGAAAATCACAGAAGTTACCTGGAAATGAGACAGAACCATCCCAGAACATTGGCTAATGAGCTGGGATAACTGGTATAAACAGAGAATGGAATTTGTAAATTCACTTTTAATTAGGATATGATATGTTGAGAGTCTGCTTTATTTCAATGTATGTAGTCAAGTATTTGCTTCACTTCTTAATATTCAAATCTATAAAACCTTCCACAGTAATTGAATTACAGACAAAAAAAGGCCCATTCGCAGTCATTATGTAGTGAAGCAGTTAATTTTGAGCAAGTGTGAAAAGATGTCACATGGTCACAGACAGGATGGGAAAGAGAAAATGACTTTTCACTGCAGCATATTGATTGGGTGCCTCAGAAGCCTACCACTTTGTTCTCTATTAAATTACACTTAACATATTTGATTTTAAAATAACTTACTGGCTTTTTTGCTTATAAAATTATACAGGTCAAAAACACTGAAAAGCTTGAGGGCAAAAACAGATAAAACCCTCAATGCATATACAGCTCCATAACCATTGTGAACATCTTGGTCTTTATTCTTACAATATTTTTTCTAGACATGGATATAGTTTCACAGTTTGTTATTCTTCTAAATTAGAAGTATGGGGTATAGGGCACCTGGGTGGCTCAGTCGGTTAAACGTCTGCCTTTGGCTCAGGTCATGATCACAGGGTCCTGGGATCGAGCCCCACATCGGGCTCCCTGCTCCGTGGGAAGCGTGCTTCTCCCGCTCCCTCTGCCTCTCTCCCTGCTCATGCTCTCTCTCTCTCTCTATCTCTGTGTCTCAAATGAATAAATAAAATCTTTTAAAAAAAAAAATAGTAGTATGGGGTATAAATGTTACTATAAATGCGTTTGAGGAAAATTTTTTTTCACTCTATTTTACAAATTCCTTGTGTCCTTTCTTGTTAGAGTTTGCTTTCTATTTTAGTTTTTTAGATGTATTTCACAAAGATGGTGTGATTCAAGGATTGATATCCTGTGGAGTTGTACATTTTATAAATGTATATACTTCTTTATGTGTTCCCTATATATCTGTAAAATCACTGCCATTTGATAAGTTGGAAGGCAGAGTTTTCTTTTTCAGGGAAAAGAAAATAGCTATTTTGCTAGAGAGGAAAATCTTCAGAGTATTTACAAGGATTTATTTATGCCACCATTTGCCTGATGCTGACAGAGTGACACTTTTGGTTATCATTCTTTCACTTTGCTTCCTAGGACTTGACTGCAGATGCTGTGAGTCCCCACATGTCCACATGCTTAGGGGGTAATGGTTCTTTTTGAAACTGAGCTATCAGGCTCTCAGTCAAGAACGTACTAAGTGTTGGCTTTATGGATGAGTCTCAAAAGTTAGATTTGGCTTTTGGGGACATGTTCAAACAAAACCTTATTTTTTATGAGAGCATGGAATACTTTACTGTCCAAGTACAGATCCAGTTCTCTGATACCTATCATTCTGTCAGCTCTGAGCTGAGAGTGTGTGTATGTGCATGTGTGTGCACACACATACATGTGTTAACTTTAAAAGCATAGCTCTTTTTCATGGAAGGTTTTCTTTTCCTTATTGCTTGGAAAAATTCTAGTGTTGTAAAGGGGGCTTTTCACCTTGGATTACAAATCTTCCTTAGGGCTCAGACACTACTGTTTCTCTTTACCTACTGAGCTTTAAGACTATTAGTTATTGAAGACAACAGCTTCCCCCATAATTTTACCGTGTCCATGCTTCTTGGTTTTTGTTGTTGTTGTTGTTTTTGTTTTGTTTTTGTATTAAAAGAATTTGCCTTAATAAATTACCTTGTTGTTCACTCAACCCTTAGACTGAGTTGTCAGCCCCCGACTGTCAGCTCCTCAAGGGGCAAGAACCACATTTTCTCCAAGTCCTGTAAATGTTCTAAGGTGCTTGGCAGCGCTCTGTACCCTGTGGAGTACTCAGTACCTTCTGTTTGATGTTGCTGACGAGACCTAAAAAATAATCCCTTAAAGTACCTACTATTAAAATGTAGCGAAACTGAAAAAAAAAAAAAAAAAAAAAAAAGACCCACAAGCAATAGCTGTTGAAGTTAAGGAAAATAGTTTTCAATAAATGATACAATGCTATGGTGTTTATCTTCCCTAATTGTTTAAAATGGAGCATGGAGAGATACTAGGGATATTTTTATTGTTTTAAAATAGGCTTGTTTCATTATTTATTTTTTTATTTTTTCAAGATTTTATTTATTTTTTGACAGAGAGAGACACAGCGAAGAGAGGGAACACAAGCAGGGGGAGTGGGAGAGGGAGAAGCAGGCTTCCCGCGGAGCAGGGAGCCCGATGTAGGGCTCGATCCCAGGACCCTGGGATCATGACCTGAGCTGAAGGCAGATGCTTAACAGCTGAGCCACCAGGCGCCCCTAGATTTTTGTTCTAATAGAAATGTGAAAGGCCAAGAATAGATACTATTTTAAAATATGAAACTTAAACTCTGTTTAGGTTTTAGGTCCTCAAAAATTTTTGTTACACTTGTAGTGTATTTTTCCTGAGAGAATGGAATAGTTCCTGTTACAGGAGCTGCTGAATGACTCTTCAGAACCATCATGCCATCACACAAGTGGAATTGAGAGGCTCTGCCGGGTGGTCAGATGACGCTGTCACTATGAAAAGTTCTTACATCCTCATGGCAGCAGCAGTGGCCAAGCATAAGCAGCTACTTCTACGCTGACAGATAAAGCTACTCATTCACGATTACATTTTAGGGAACTTTTTTTTTTTCCCATGGTTGGGAGTGGGGTGCCTAACTGAACTATTAGTGTCTTCTGTGAACAGTGAGAAAAATGCTTTTCTAGGATCAAAGACAGATATTGTATTTGGAATTTGTTCAAGAAGAGTAACTGCAATTACAAATATACTTTTAACTGCAGAATTTTGTTATCTGTCTTCAAAGGAGAACTGCTTGTTGATAGTTAGGCCACTTCCTGCCTTTCATCTTTTTTTCTGTCTATGGACAAAGGGAAAAAAAAAAGCTCTATAGTAATGACAATCCTTTTTTATGAGTTGTTTTAAAACACAGGCAACTGAATTAACTATTTTAAAAAGTAAAGTTGGCTCTTGTGAAAATGCGGTTCTGATTTTGTGGTGGGGTCACTGCCAATGGCTTTCAGATAACTTCCTGGCAGATAAATAGAGGAGGTCAGTGGTATAATCTATAGAGAAACGGGGGAATGGAAGATAAGAACTTATAAGCCTTCAGAGCCAGGACCTTCTATAGACTGACAGGAGGCTTCCAGAATGGAGAGCAAGTTTTAAGAAATAGGAAACCCTTCTAACAGGAGACAATATCTGACAGAGAAGAGACACTGATATGTCAGCTTGACAGGTTCTTGTTCTTGGAATCAGCAGAAAGCTGCCTTGATCTGCGTAACTAGAGGGTATTTAATCTGGTGCTTGCTGTAAGGAATGTTGAGGGTGGCACTTTGTGGCAATGTTCGGCTATTGCAGAAGTCATACTTGAACAGTCTAATAAGCAAGGTGATTTTTCTAAATGAAATTGAAGAAAGAAAGGAAATGGGGAAAAACTCATCCAGGATTGAAACTTACCTGAGTTTGCTGAATATTACATGTAAAAGACACACCATTCCCTTTCTTCCTCAGCCTTCATTTTTCTTCATCAACTCTCACCCGTGCTGCATCTGAAGAGGATAATGCAGGTTATCCTGCCATGAGTAATGGACCCTGGTTTCCACTTCTCTGATGGCTTACTATCTGCTCTAAGTAATGCCGTACAGAAATTCTCTGTGTCCTGGAGCACTCTGACTAATGTTGTGTTTGGGCAAAAGTTCCAGTTACCACAGAATCCTTCATTCAACTTTTCTGATTTTATCTTTATTGATTTTCAGTTAAAACTCTCAATGCAGGATTTTGCTCTCCTATATTTTGTGGCCACAAGGCTTCTTATTGGTACACACTTTTTTCCTTGAGATACTTTATTCTTTAAAATAGCAGGGAACCTGGAGAATTGTAAATTGTCCTCAAAATAGATCATTTCTTGCCTTCTGCATTTTTCAGTGACTTCTCTCATTAGGGTAATAGAATAAAATCACCCTTTAGAAATTTTTCCTGTATTAATCCAGTTCATTTCAGAGACAAAGTGGAGAAGAAGAAAGAAACCAAGAGTTCATTCTGTTATCTTATTGTAAATAAACATGACAGTTTTGAATTTTCAAAACAGCAGTTTATCCATTTGTCTTACTGATAATACAACTTCAAAGCAATCTCATGTTTGTAATTTAGTACCAAAAAAAAAAAAAAAACAAGTAACAAAACAACAATTATTTGCTCAAAAGGTACCCAAACTTTATACCAACTCAGAGAGTAAGAACATTTAGTTTTAAACTTAGCCTCTTGTGGACTTAATTTTATAGATCTTTAAATTAGATGGGATTGGACTCTGATTTCTAAGGTCCCTTCCAGTCTAACATTGTGTAGTTCCATTAGTGAGCCCAAATTTCTATCTCTAGAATCCAGTATCTAGAAATAACCACGAGAAGCTTTCTGGTTTGCTTCCCTCTGTTATAGGAATAGTAGAGTCCAATTTTAATATAAAAATAACTGGTCATGCTTTTCCCCCCCTTTTTTAACGAATTCGGAAGAATATCATCTTTTTGGTGATTGGTACTAGGCCGGTAGTTTCTGACTACAGGATGTTTAGAGAGCATCCCGAACAGGTACTATAGTTACAGAATTCCAGAAGCTAGCTCCTGATAGTGGCTCAGATCCCGTTACGTTTATGAAGGAAGTAGTTAAAGCTGTTGCACATTCCTCCCCACCCGCAACACACTTTGCTTTATATCCCACCCCATACGGAGGATTTGAAGCAGTGGAGGAGAAATTAGGGTTTAGGGTTCCATGGAGCTGTTTGGTAGCAGTGATACCTCTTAAATGAATTTCAGAAGTTTTGAAAGTTGGCATAACATGGACTCCAGGATATTATTTGGGGAATACTAAATAAAGCAAATCTTAGTTGCAAAATACTAATCAGCCACAGAGCAGGGAAAAAAAACACCCAACAAAATATGTATCTGGATTCCCATTTGTTAATATTTACTTGTTCCATAGAGGCCATTGAATGAACTCAAGAATACATAATATGGTGACCCTTATAAACTGCCAGCACAATGATTTAATTGTAGTTCAGGCTCATAATGCTAATTAAAAAGAAGTGAAACCCTACTGAGTCACTCTAGCAATGCATGGTCCGTGACACTTGAAAAAGAGAATCACAGGTTTAAGCTGAGAAAGGTAATCATGTATTTTACCTCTGAGCGCCTTGGTCTTCAGAGGACTTCACAGGAACCTTTTTAGTTTAATCCCATTTTTTAAAAAGTATTGCAGCAGTCGCAGAGTTTACTGTTTTCCCACATGCTTCCAGAGCCACCTACATGTAGACAGGAAGCCTTGGACAGCAGGGTAGTATGGCAGCTGGGCCACTTGAATTTGAATCCTGGTGTCCCCCGTACTAGTTTCCTAGGTGTGTTACTGCCGGCAAGTTCCCCTCTGAGCCTCAGTTCCCTTACCTATAAAATGTGGGTAATTATGGTTCCTACTTCACAGAGTCATTTTGAGGATTAAATGAATTAATGATTGTAGGCGCGCCTGGGTCGTTCAGTCGGTTAAGTGTCTGCCTTCGGCTCAGGTCATGATCCCAGGGTCCTGGGATGGAGTCCCGCATCGGGCTACCTGCTCAGCACGGTGGGGAGGGGATGGGGGGAAGGGGAGTCTGCTTCTCCCTCTCCCTCTGCCCCTCCCCCTGGCTTGTGCTCTCTCTCTCTCTCACTCTCTCAAATAAATAAAATCTTTTTTAAAAAGGAAGTAATTAATTATTGTAGTCAGAAGATGGCCTTAGGTCCAGAAATCAAAACATAAAAAACATCTTAGCACTATTCTCTGTGCTTTGTTCTACGTGAAAATTCTATTTTCATTTTTAAACTACATGTCTTTCCTTATTTACACTAAAAATGTACTTTACTGAATTGAAAGTAGTTTTCTGAAAAGGAAGTGTTTATTATTGTTTCTTTAAATAACCTTCTTTCTGACTTTGTAAATCCTAAGTATATTATGATGATGATTTCTAATACTATAAACCTGTGGTAATTTTGAGGTCGAAAGTTTTTCGAACTGTTCCGGAAGATAGGTGTTGAAAGAACAGTGACAGTAGTTGCCTGGACTTGGCTCGGTGAATAATTTAGCACTTTTCATTTGTCAAGGACAGAGCCCTTTGTCTGCTGTTCAGGTCCTCACTTGCAATTCCCCATTCATCTTTCCATCATGAAGGAGCTCTTCAGTGTTCCGGCTCAATCCCCTCTTGGCACATGAATGGTTTGGATTGATGTAAAGCGGCCAGGATTTAAAGACCCAGATTCGGCCACATTTATTACCTGTCTGAGCTGCATATTGTAGTGCTCAAGTTTTTTGGTGTCATAGGCAGTTTTCCTCCAGATGTGGCATGTGTGATTCCTAATAAATGGAAAAGTAGGGCTAAGGTGGTTTGATCCTAACCAACCTGTTAGTGATCTGAATCTCCTACTCTCTGAAAGCTCAACTCCTCCGTAATATAAAACACACTAAATTATTTATAAAGTAGAGAAATGACCAGAGGCCTTCATGGCCTTGATTTGAAGCTATTAGAAATTGACTTTTTCTTGTAAGGGAAAAAAAAAAAAAATGCTGTCCCAAACACTTTCTAAAAAGATGTTGGGAGAGTCTTATTGCAATGTTAGAAAAGTTATTTTTTTCTTAGTACAGAATTCTAAGAAAGCGCATAGAAAGTGTTTAAACTATTAGTAGTTAAAAAGAACATAGTGAAGATATACAAAATTCAAATTGTATCCAGTTTCTAAAGTACAGAATCCAGTGTTAAGGAATGGTGGAAGGGAGTTAGCATAAACTGTGAGAAACACAATATGGGAACAATATATAAAACAGCTGTTGCAAACTTTTTAAAAACCCACCATACTGGTAAGAAACTGTCACCAGGGTAAAGGCTGTGTGAGGGCTGTGAAAGCTAATTGATTGTGTCTTTATCCTCCTGGTAGGAGGTGAGAAGGGGGAGTGGAGACCTGTGTAGGGGAGGGGGGAGGAGGGCTCTGTGCTACAGGCTGGTCCCAGCTGGAGATACCAAGGTCAAATCAGAGCAGACGGTAGCATAATGGGCCTTCAAGGTCATCTAGGCCAGCCTTCTGATGCTAAAGGCCTTCCACAGTTTTTCTACTTCATCAATTGCTAATTTTGTCCTTAAACAGGCCTGGTGTGAGATGGTTCTCTTTTTGCAAGGTGAAAACCAGGACTAGATGCTGGGCATCCTGACAACCAATCTGTTATTATTATTGGTCTCATAGTTCCCTGCCTCTCTCTATGTGAAAACTCTACAAGCAAGGAAAAAAAAAGAACCAGTCTGAGAAGCTTGAACATTTTACACCTCACCTTTCTCAGCTCATCCTTGATCAGTTTCTTTATCAATACCAGCGCCAATTCCAGTTCTCTTCTCCCATAACATCACTTTCTCATAGAGTGCCACCTGACTTCCTTCCATCTGTCTCATCCTGTGGACAGTTGAGACCCTACCCTAGTCTTAAATAACAACATAGCAAGGGTCTGACTAGTTTTTTTCAGGAGCTTTCAAAGGGCCATTTTTGTTGATGCCCAGAGTAAGAGAAGCCAGGTCAGAGCTGACCAAGTGCAGGGACAGGAAACTCCCAGAACATGGAGTTCACCCCTGGCTGTGTCCTCGGTGATAGGGGTAAGTCGAGCTGTTAGTTTAAAGTGAACAGTGGGACAAATTGGGGTCAGCAAAGTGAAATAAGAGAATTGCCTGAATTCAATGGCTTTTATAATTGCCGAGAATCCCGGATGCTGAGACTCTCTTATTATTATATACTATATACTATCTATTCCCTAATGTTTTGGACCACATTTGTTACACTCTATTACATGCTGTCTAGTTCCCAAATTGTTTCATTATTATATAGATCTTATCTCACCAATAAGTCCTTTATGGGCCCAACTCATCTTTCATAATCAGTGTCCTCTCTCTTAATACTAGTCCATTAATAGGCCTTAAAAGGTTGACTTGGGATCAGTAGGTCTCCCTAGAGCAGCTCTATAAGAGCTGTAGGAGGAATTTGCCCACCTCTCAAGTACTGATTTGGTAGTCGTCAAATCCCGACAGCTGGGACAGCTCAGCAAACAATTTTTTTGACTCCTCAATGAGCCTTACCTTCCAGTTTGAGAAATGCTATAATGGGATATAAATAATGTGTCTGACATTTGCTGTTAGATTGTGATTTTTAATATGCATCAGACAATGACAGGTTTTATTTATTTATTTTCTAAAATCAGTGTTAAAGCGTATTTTACTTATTCCAGTTGGTTCTTTTTCAAATTCTTGCCCAAACTTTTATTCTCGAATGGAATATTATTACATATTTTTAAAAATCCAGAGGACTTTTTTGTTGTTGTTAATATGTTCTGAATTACTGCTTGTGCTTAAAAATCTGTACAACAAACATGGCAAGTTGTGTCCTGCTCTGGGATTAGATGGCAGATTTGTAGTGCCCTTCCTTTACATGTGTTCCTTATGGAAATGGCGTAATACCCACGAAGCTATAACCTGCCTATTGTGTTCATTTCAGAATGCTGAAGTTAGTTGAGAAATCATGTTGTTTGTTCCACCCTGTCTTGCAGAATAATTTGATGGAGATGCATGTGCTCTCCATCAATAAAGCATATTTGTTTTGAAAGACACAGCACTCAAGCGCTGTCAGTCATAAAGACTTCTGAGAGTACTTTAGGAGCCATAACATCAATATTTACAAAATGCAAAGTGAAGAAGAGTACACTGAGTCACAGATACACTTGCTTTCTTGTTCCCTGATTCTCCCCCTCCCACAATATATTTAGTGTGGCTAAATCCATATGAAGGACTGTTTTGAAGTATGAATGGAATTTGGGAATTCTCGAGCTAAAGTAAATACTGAGAGGCTAGTTGAATGCTAAAAAGCCTTGTAAATGGAATTACCTTTCCTTCCATATAAAGGTATTGATTAAAATCTAAAATCAGTGATACAGTTAGATGGGGAAGAAAAATAGTTGTATTTTGGGATTAAAGTTCAGAGCCTTTAGGCTTGTCCTTGGTTTACCCCTTACTGGCTTATCCCTGGTTTACCCCTTACTGGCACTGGGAAGATTATGTAAATACCTCTGAGGCTTCTCTCACTCAGCTGTAAAATGGGCATAATTATACTCACTTCTTAGGATTATATAATATTAAATAAATAAATGTATGCAGTAAAGGCTTTGTGAGTTATAAAGTGATACATAATGGGAGGTAGCATTTAAAGTAGCCCAGGAGGTTTTAATAACTACCAATTTTTCTTACTGGAAAATGTGTAGAACTTATTAATGAGATGTACTCAAATTCCATGTTAGGAAGTGCTTTATTATAAAAATCAAAACAGAATGTCTTAGATGTGTCAGTAAAATCACTGCCATCTCTAAAAAAAAACAAAAACAAAAAACAGATAGCTGGCTGCTCAGTCCGTAGAGCGTGGACTGATCTTGGGGTGGTGAGTTCAATCCCCACGTTGGAGGTAGAGTTTACTTTAAAAAACAAATACAGGGGCGCCTGGGTGGCTCAGATGGTTAAGTGTACAGGGTCCTGGGATCGAGCCCCACATTGGGCTCCCTGCTCAGTGGGGAGCCTGCTTTTCCTTCTCCATCTGCCTCTCTCCCTGCTCAGGCTCTCTCTCTCTCTCTCTATCTCTCTATCTCTCTATCTCTGTGTCTCAAATGAATAAATAAAATCTTTAAAAAAACCCCAAATTTAAATTAAAAAATAAAAAGAAAGGAACTAAATTAATGAGAAATGGTCTTAGTAGAATTAAGAATCTTGCTTAGGGGAAAAAAGATACTAAATATAAAAATTCCTAGGTTTAAGTCAATACTTGGATGATTACTTCTCTCTAAAATCAGCTAACACCATAGCTTAATGATATAGAAGAGATTTTTAAATAATTTTCCAGGCTTATATAGTTCTTAATTCTTTATAGAGGAGCTTTTGTTTATACTATAAAGCATTACCTTTGTATTTAAATAGGATGCTAGAAGGTAAAAATTTGGCCAGCAGAGGGAGATTTATGTAAATTAGACTGTAAAAAAATACTCCAAGATGACTCAGTAAATGTGTATCTTGTGGGTAATGCCCATTCTCACACTGTGAATGAGAGAAAAACAGAAGGAAGGAGGATACTAAAATGTCTCTTACTTTGGTGGTTTTTAAAAAAGGGAAAAAGGCAAACGATACACAAATAGGAACTTTTTGTGTGTGTGTTAATTTTATGATGTGGAGAACTTTTAAAAACAAATGCTATAAATTTAATACATTTTTAAAATAAAAACAAGATTTCAGTACTTGTCACTGAGGTTAGAGCACATTCAGCCCAAACACTTTAAAGGAATATACCACCTGAGAGGAATAGAAAGGGAATGGTAAATGTTCTGAACAAGGCACTGTTATGACTTTGAATTAGCAAATAAGAATTTTTGTATCATAGATATATTAAGTCAGAAAATCGGAATATATTTAAGAAGAAATTTCACCAAGTGGTGAAGCAAGTATGAAACAGACGGTTTTCTTCTTAACTCTAAGCAGAAAATATAAATGTATCAAAGCTCCCTGTGCATTCTAATTAATTTCCTTAGCAAATGTGCAGTTTGATATAAAATCATTAAATTCACACATTTTAAGTAATGTTTATTAAATACATATTATACTCAAGGCACTATTCTGAGTATTTGGGAATTTAAAGATAAGCGACATCCTACCTCCTGTAATGTGTAACCTAGTAAATAATGAGTTAACTCAGTTCTAGTGTGTCAAAGTGTAAAAGCAGGTAGGCATTGCAGAAGCTAGGATAAGCTATTTTAGTAAATACTATGACTATGAGAATAAGATATATCAGTTCTTTTTTGCTTTGGGAAAAATTAAGATTTTTGTTTTAATAACCATCAAAACAGGTTTTGTCTTATTAATTAAAATAAATTTAACTGGGCGCCTGGGTGGCTCAGTTGGTTAAGCGACTGCCTTCAGCTCAGGTCATGATCCTGGAGTCCCGGGATCGAGTCCTGCATCGGGCTCCCTGCTCAGCGGGGAGTCTGCTTCTCCCTCTGACCCTCCCCCCTCTTGTGCTCTCTCTTTCTCATTCTCTCTCTCAAAAAAAAAAAAAAAAAAAAATTTAACTGTAACTTAAATTATTTACCATCTTTTTAGAGTAAAGAACAGTAGCTTAGGAAAAAGATTTCAAGTAGAGATATCACAGATTGTTGATATTTTTTATTTTTAACTGAACTACTGTTTCTGGGTTTTGTCTTTTTTTTTTTTCTTAAAGTTATAATTAGAGATCAGGATGGTGGGGAGGACATCAAGACCTTTTATTATTTTAAAATAAAAACTATGTCATATAAACAAAAAAAATGAGTTTCTTGAACTTCGATCATTTTCGATGAAGTATAATACATTTACTTTTTAAGAATACATGTGGTCATTCTTAAAATCTAAAAGGCTGTGTGTAAACTGGTGCACGGGAGATTAAATACTCAGTGTTGGGTGATGGATACAAGAGAACAGAGAATGGATAAGTATTTCTCTCATGAGGTCACAATTATTCACTGAGTCGTTTTGACTATTTCTGAACAGGTAAAACTGCCAGGTGTTGTGGTTTGACAGTTTGCGTATGCTAGTTGAGTGGGTGCTGGGAATTTCTGGGATGAAGGGTCACAGAACAGGACGAAGAACAGGGCACGGTGAGGATGAAGTAGAAAAGAAACCGTGGCCGTGAGGAAAGGGGACAGAGTGATAGAAATAGGCTGCAGGGAATAGACCTGGAGCTCGCTCATTGAACAAGTATTTGCTCACAACATGCCAGGCTCTGTGTCAGATCCTGAGATGCCATGATGAGCGTTATGCAGCCTTTATTCTCTGTTAGAGTCAGGCCACTTCCTTGTGGCTTATCGAGTATATAGAGTGCGGTTGGGACCCCTAGGGAGCACCTCTCTCAGACTAGACAGGGCCAATAGAAGCCTGAGGTGAGATCCAAGCTAAGTTCTGAAGCAGGATTGAGGCTTGCTGTGAGGAGACAGTAGAGCATATGCTAAGAGGTGAGAGTCCATGGGAAATTCTAGGTGATGGCATGTGCCTCCCTGTGGGCAGAGCTTTTAAAGTGATAACAGAGCAGGGAAACCCAAGTCATAAAAGCAAGCAGGGACCAAGACAGGAAGAGCGGACATTTGTGATGTTGATGATTGAAGTCAGCATAGCTATGGTCAAGAAGGCCAGACTGCTCAATCAGTGTGGTGGGGATGGAGAGGAGTGCACCACATACACGAGGCAGAAGGGGCAGAACTTGGTGAGAGGTTAGATAGCTGGGCAAGAAGCCATTGCAAAGATTTGTACTTATGGTAAAGAAAAAGAGAGATGTGTACACTTTCTAGATATTTATGTGAAGGGGAAGGAATGTCCAGTTCTCTGTGCCGGGCTCTGGCATACTTCTCGGGTATATGGCGGAGGCAGAGGCCTGGCCCAGACAAGGTATTTTCTCTGAGAGGCTCAAAATCAAAAATGTGAGTGTGAATAAGAGTGAGGTAGAGAAGCCAGAGCCTGTGGCACAGCTGAAATGAGTTGAGGTTTGGAACCAAGACGATTAGGAACCCAGTCAGAAGTCAAGTGCAAAGTAGAGCCCATGAACAATGTTAGTACAGGCAGGCCAGTTCTTGACTGCTAGTGGCGTGGCTTGGGGTTAGGCAGGCTTGCTGGCTTGGTGGCTGGAGGCCAGTTGGTACAAAAAAAAGAGGACTAGCTAAAGGGGGTGGGGGGACTCAAAGAGGGCTTTAGCCTTGAAATTGTGTATAGACTGAAGGAGAAGGTATTAACTAGAAGGAATAGTTTATCGGTAGTTCATCAAAGAAAGAAACTGAAACACTGGTGGCCCAGGGTAATAGGATAGGAGATTAAAAAGCACATAATGAGAGTGAAAGGAGTTGACCTCGAACCTCTGCCTTGGAGAGAAGATAGAAGAAGAAAGAAACAAATTTTGGAATTGGTAAGCAATTGGGAGAGTGTGGAGCTTTGGGAGAATTCACACGTATGAAGAAGACCCTCCTGTCAACCAGTAGGCAACGTCATTTTCTTAGAATGGCTAGAGTTGTGGTGGAGAGGACAGTATGGAGAAGTGATGGAAAGCTCTGGGGGCAGAAGTCCCGGGTTTGAATCCTGGCTCCTCCTTCACATACTGGCAGAGTGGCTCAAGCATGTGGCTGAAGCTTTGTCATTCTTAATTTCTTCATGTATAAAAGGTGACCATTAGAGTACCTTTCTGTAAGAGTTGTATTAAGGATTAAAGAAGTTAATTCCTGGGGCGCCTGGGTGGCTCAGTTGGTTAAGCGACTGCCTTCGGCTCAGGTCATGATCCTGGAGTCCCGGGATCGAGTCCCACATCGGGCTCCCTGCTCGGCAGGGAGTCTGCTTCTCCCTCTGACCCTCCTCCCTCTCATGCTCTCTGTCTCTCATTCTCTCTCTTGCAAATAAATAAAATCTTAAAAAAAAAAAAAAAAAATTTATAAAAAAAAAAAAAGAAGTTAATTCCTGTGAAGCGTTTAGCATGTAGCAAACATTCAGTAAACTTTGTTCTTAGAAGGCAGTATCGTATCGTGGTCAAGAACAAGACTCTGAAGCCAGACCTCCTGAGTTGAGGTACCGGCTGTACTAGTTACGTGCTAGCAGTGTGATCTGCACATCAGATAATTTACAAACACAATGCCCAGCTCATTGGGTGACCAGTAAACACGTGCTCAACTGCAGTAACAGTAAATGAGGAGACTCCATGACTTTGTCCTCTTGTGATTCAGTGTCTTGTCAGTGTGATAGCTATGTCCTACCCATGTGACAAATGTGTAGAATAAAAAACCTTTGTTAATTTGTAAACTAAAAGAAGCAAGCTCTATGTTATATGGGCTTCAGTTTTCTCATCTGTAAAGAGGAGATAATAATAGTACCTACCTCTTAGGCTTGTTGTGAGTTAATTAATAAATATGAAGGTCTCAGTTTCTGGCCCAAAGGAAGCAATATGTACAGAAGCATTATATTTATGGAAGCATTTTACATATGCATATATATCTCATTATTACTCTTATCTTCACTCATCATCAGTAGGGGTTGAGGAGAACCTGAGAATTCGTAATGGGAACTGTGGGTTGGGTAAGACTGGATAAGACAAGTGAGAAAGGATTGCTGACGAGCCTGAAGATCAATCTGGGATTGGAAAGTGTGTGTGGTAGCGTCAGACCCGGGGAGCAGCCAGCACCCCGGGGCAGACCTAGAGAAGAAACATGGTTGGACGAGTTCAGAGTTGGGGTTTATTGCAGAGAGTGGTGAGCTGAAGGTACTAGGATCTGCTGTTTTGAGAGAGTCATGAGAGTCATTGACAACTAGCCAGAAATGGGAATAAAGCTATTAGAACATGTGTTCAGACTAGTATGGACGGCTGTTTGGTGGTGACTTTGATTTCGTTACATTTATTACATCTCCTTGTCAGTTTGCCTGTTTCTGTTCTCTCCCTTTCCCTTCTGAACAACCTTTCCTAGGTTCTTATTTTTCCTTCTTTGCCTATTTCCTTTTCACGTCTTATATCTCTCCTGCCTTTTAGCAAAACAACATAAAGACAAGGATAATTAGGAAGCATGAAAGTATTGTTTCTGTGTTTGCTTCTTCACGTATTCTCTGAGCATCTACTCCCTGTCTAGCACGGGGACGTTTGCTCTGACGGATCCAGAAAAAAGCATCTGGCATGTTCATTACCTTCAAGGGTCTTTGTGGGAAGAATTCACATGAAATCATTATGTGTACATTGTACAGAAAAATGTTAATTGTTGTACAGTCAAGTGTCAAAAAATATGGCACAGCCATTAAAAGTGGGTGATGAAAAAGGTGCTTAGGAAGGAAAGAGATATGAGCTGGAGCAAGTAAAGGAAGCTTTTTAGGAATGGGAGTTCAGAGAGGCTTGTAGAGAAGTGAGAGTGGGGGTGTAGGGTACAGTGTGCAGGCCTGGGAGGGCAGGAGCACAAGCACAGGGCAGCTGTGGCGGACAGGACAGATACCTGCTGGCCGGGGAGCAGAGGCGGGTGGTGAGCTGAATGGGAGGTAAGGCTGCATGCACACGTAACTCTCACAGTGCATAGCTCACCAGGGGATCAATAAATACGTGGTCAGCTGCACTGAGAATAACTGAGGAAGAGACTCCCATGAGCTTGTCCTCTTGTGCTTTAGGTTTTTGTCAATGTGATGTCCTAACCATGTAATAAGTACATATTTAAAAAAAAAAACTTTGTTAATTTAGAAACTGAAAGAAGGGGAATTCGTTATGCTAGGCCTGTTGAAAAATAGGAATTTGGTGACTTTCTGATTAAGAATGTAAACATCAACATAAAATTATAGGAGAACAGAGAGGTGGGCTTTTTGAGGGACATGGTGGGGAACATGTCCTAGCCTGTTACTGAATTCTGTATGTAAATAGCTTTTTCTCCCTACGCCACCCCTTGTCTTGGTGCTTTATCTCTTTCAAGATAGCTATTGTCTCTCTCTGTAGCCTAGAGCAGCATGCATTTTGAGAACCATGTTAAATTAAGCTCTTCTAAGATTAAATGTCAGGGAGCTTAAGTATTTGAGATCTTAAAATACATATTCCTTCATGAGGTAAGGGCACAGGGACCAGAACTACCAGTACAGCTAAGCCCTTCTTTGAATAGTGGGTGCCTTATTAGTATTCATGAAGAACATATAGATAACATCTTGACAGAGTTAAAATTTCAACCTGAAGAGCTACTGCTTTTCAATAAAGAGTGCATTTAAAGACACTCTTTGCATGAATAGAGTGAATTGCTTCTAGAAGGGAGAGTATTACTTTATTGAGTGAGATGTTTTTCATTTAATCTGTCTACAGTTTAGAATTATCATTAGAATTACAATAAATAATAAAGATTAGCACATGTAAGGCTTTTATCTTCAAAGAATTTTAGAGTTAATCTAATTTGTCACCCGGATCCGCGATATGCACTTGCTTTTCTGCTGTGAACCCTGACAGTGTTCACTTTCCAGCCCCTCAGTGCTCCCTTTTGGTATTTCCATGGCCCATAGAACAAACAGCTAATGGGCATGCCCAAAGGATTTACCTTAGATCCCTCTTTCCTCCGTAAGCCTTTGGACTCTTGAGTTAGGCCTCCCGGTTCTAGTGCAAGCTTTTCTGCTGCTCACTATGTGACCCTAGGCAAGTTACTTAACCCTCAGCTTCTTCAACTGGGGTTTATAGTAGCACCTGCCTCAGAGGGTTCTTATGAGGATCAAATGAGATAATGAATATCAAGGACATAGCAAATACTATTTAATGAATATTAGCTCTGTATTAGTATTGTTTTAAAAACTATCCATAGGAACACATCATTCTGGGAAGTTGTTATATGTGGTTAAGTGTTAGGTGAGGAAGTGACAAGACCTGCCATGTACGAGGCTCAGGGCTACCCCCTGGGACAGAAAAGGAAGAAACCATGGCATCTTCCCTCTAGACGTTTGCAGCCTGGGTTTTTTTGTGTTTTTGTTTTTGTTTTTGTTTGTTTGTTTGTTTTCAGGGGAGGAGGGGTTCACATAGATAAAACTAATTGTAAAACACTGATAGTACTTGACCTAATAAGATCAAGAAGGGTCAAAGAGCACAAAGTGATGAATTTTTATTTAAGGTTTCTATAGAAAGCTTTAGAGAGGAAGGCATATGTGACCTGGCCCTTGGAGGATGAGAACTTCTATGGAAAATGGGAAAATGTTAGGGTGAGCAAGGCTTCAGAGCCGGGGTATTTGCCAGTTGCTCTGTCAGCGGAACCCCTGTGGGAAGATAGAAGCAAGGTGTGTCTTGAAAGCAGCAGGACTCCCTAGAAGGAAGATTTTAAGCAGGTCAGTCTAATTTGTGTGGAACTCTAGAGCTACCGCTTTGTCACGGTTTCTTTGGGTGGTTTTTCCTCTTCTCTGTAGACTTGAGAAAATGGTGAAGTGTTGCAGTCTTAGTGGGACCCAGGAGAGGCCTTCCTTGTGGTTCGAATGTATCTAACAGTGAGATTTCATGGGCCTCTATTACCTTCCCCTGTCTCACTGGGTCTGAAGTTCCATTAATATGATTTGGATGGGATTTTATTGGACATTTAGGAAACAGCTTAAAATACCCCTGTGGCAGCATTAAATTCACACAATGTTTTAAAGACTGAAGTGTACTGATTGCCAACGTTGTAAGACAAGATGATAGAAAGACTCAGAGGATCTTATTCACAAAATTTATGACGGTGCCAAGGAACTGTTTCCTACTGTATATCACTCAGACAAAGGAAAGGAAACTTTCCATCTTTCTTTTTCAGTTTCTGAGTCTGGGGATTCTATCGTCTGGGAAGCACATGGACCGTGGTTAAATGGGAGACATGTGTTCTCTTTTGAACAGCATCTTCGGCTGAGTTTAAGCAACAGATGCTACCAGTTAAAACCCATACTCCCTCTAAAAAGCTCGTGGGAAAAGGGAGGATTTACCAACACGGAATGAGAACTTTCTGGGCACCAGATTCTATGCTGGGTATTATATGTATAAAGTGTTCTCAACGTAGAGCTGTTACTGTTTTAACATAGGAGGAAAGATCATCAAGATGAATAACTTTACAAGGAGTAGTTAGCAGTGGACGAGGGATTCTAAAGGAGGCCTGCCAGGCTCCATAATTTTAAGTGTGGTGTTCGGTTTGTACTGTTTCTTCTGTGATATTTCTTCTTGAAACTTCTCATGAAGTTTGACCTCAATAAAGTCTTCATGAATGGGCTTACTTTCGAAGAATACAGTTAAATGAAGTTTTTTCCGATTTATCACCAAGTTGACTTGTATTTAGTTCAGAACAATGATTATCTAATTAGAGTCACTAATCCTGGCATAGGAAAGGCCCACATGGGTTGGTTTGTTGTTACAAGATAAATACATGTTCAGTATTTTGGATAGGGACCTTCAGCTTCTATTGTTTGACAATCTCAGGGGCATAATTTGATGATATTGAGTCTTTCAAGTAGAGTCCACTGACAGGTAAATAACCTGATTTCAGTTTTTCTGGAGTTGCAGTGCAGAATGGATGACCCCTTTTGAATAAAGTCTGCCAGTTGTTTCATTTATTTCATATAGATTGTTAGCTTAATTTGCTCTTGGTCAAGGACAAGAAGCCAAACTTTATAATATATGGGGCTTTTAGTGGCAAAATAATCACAAGTGTAGGCCTCTGTGACTATCAAAACTTAACAGTCTTCCCTCCTCCTTATTGTTGAAATAAGAGGAGTCATAGGCTTAAGTCTCAAAAAGTCTGCCTTCTTTGCTTCGTCTTTTTCTTCATCTTTTCTTTCATTCTTTCTGGTTTTCTCATTACTTCTGAGTGATAATTAGGAGCTTCGTTTCCCCTGATTCTTGCTTTCTTTCAACAGTTTGAAAACTGACCTGTAAGGAATTAAAAAGTAATTAGATAACTATAAATTATTAAAGTATCAGTTTATAGTTTGAGGTTTTTCGTAGTCAATACATCAGTTATACTTTTCCTGTCCAAAATATATTATGTCCAATTCACTTGTGCACTTTTTCATCTTTATTTTATGCTAAAAATATTTCTTTCACTCTTAATTTGTTCTAAGTACAGTGCTGGGGATGTTGGTCTTATTTCTTCCACAGCTCAGGGGGCCCGGCCCGATGGTTCTCACGCACCACATGCCACCTTGGCCCGTGTGTCACAGTTGCACATAGTTTTCAGCCCCCCCTTTGTTTCCCACTCAGGAAAGAATATCTGAATTCAGGGAAATGAGAGAGATGGGGGTTCATTTTGAAGCCATTCGAGTGTATAAAAACATCACCATTATTTAGCGCGAGGGGGGTGGTTCATATGGTTGCTTGTAACAACCCTCACAACTAACCGATCTTGATGTTCTTCTGGTGAGCAAGGATGCTTCTGAGCGTATAAAGGTAAATAGTCTTGGATTATAAAGAAAAGGCTTAGTAAGGGAGGTAGGATGTACCCAAATAATTGTAATTTAAGGGAAAATATGGTGTCATTAGCAATACAAAGTCTAGTGGATTTCTGGGGAAGGAGAGATTAATTTGGGGATTATCAGCAAAGACATACAGTATCTGTAATGGCATGTCAGCTACATTGGAAAGAAATCACATGTGAATGTGATTATTCTGAACCCCAAAGCCACATACATATACCATTCATTAATTTTATTCTTGATATTCTGTTTTCTCTTTGAATATTAAAATTTTAAACACATACACAAAGGCACATATACTTAAAACACATTCACACATACTTAAATAGCATGATCAAAATCCTTGAGACTAAAAGATATATTTTTCTCCAGGCACTGGCAATCACTCTGACCTCTCCAGTTGATATAGCCGCTTATAGTTTCCCGTTGATTTCTTTTGCTATTTAAAAAACGCATTACCTAAACAAGGATAGGATCACATGGATGGAGTAGGATGCTTCTGAGCTGACCTCCTCCCACAACACACCCAAAGTACAACTGTATATGGAACATCTCTCTCTGAAGACTTTACCTGAAGACTAGCAGCTCTTCCACAGCTACAGATAAAAAGGAAATGTCCAAACTGAGAAGGAGAGGCGGGGCAGGGACACAGTAGAGATACCACCAACACAGAGGTTCTCCCTGAGGGGCGAGGAGATCCAGCCCCACCCTGGGCAGCCACCCACCCTGGGCACCTGCCCCAGGAAGATAAGCCCTCATAACATCTGGCTTTGAAAGTCAGTGGGGCTTAACAATAGGTGAGGGGAGGGCTATAGAAAACTGGGACTCTCCTGTTAAAGAGCTCATGCACAAACTCACTTGCTCCAAGACCCAGCAGAGAGGCAGCGGTTTGGAAAGTACCAGGGCCATCCCTGAAGGATATTTGTTGACTACTTTTAGTGTGTGTGCCAGAGCGGCAGGGATCCATAGGAAATTTCTCCAGGAATGGAAGCACTGGAGGGTGCCATTTTTCTTTCCTTCTACCTAGCTGCTCTGTCGCTTGTGGGAGCCATTTCTGATATTCTCCATCTTACCTTGCTAGCACTATTCACCCCCTAGCCCCCTGCATTCCTCTGCAGACTCACCCCAGCAGGCATCCCTCCAAAGCAGCTCCTGCCCTGCTGAGAAGCCTTGGCTGGGACTGGCAACCCTGCAAAGTGGCTCCCATTCTCCCCTCACCCCCAGGCAGCTCCTGTCCCAGCAAGAAACCTTGTCCAGGACTAGCACCTCCCACCCCTCCAGTGGATCTACCTCACTATACTCAGCAAAAGGCCTTGGCAGAGACCTCTGACTGTGTCCTATCCCCTGCCCTGCTGCACCCAGCATACAGCCTCGGCATGGATCAAACCCCCCCATGAAGGGAGACAGGCAGTCCCACCCACCGGCATGACTGCAGCAGTCTCGGCCAGGCCTCACAGCCAGCCACACGAGGGGCTGGCCCTGCCCACCGACACAGCTGTGGCCAGGTTTCTCGCCAGCTGTACTGGGGTCCAGGCCCACCCACTAGTGCTACCACAGTAGTCACGGCAGGGCATTGCAGCCAGCCAGGCTGGGGGCCAGCCCCTTCTGCCAGTGCACGTGCAGCTATCACAGCCTAGCCACTACAGGAGGGTATACACAGCCCACTCGGGACACCCCTGGAACACTTGGTCCTGGTGACCAGGGGGTATTGTGCTTCTGGGCCCCACAGGAAACTTTCTATATATGGCCACTCCTTTAAGACCAGGAGACTTGGCTGACCTACCAATACATACAAACAAACACAGAAAGTCAGGCAAATGTATATGCTCCAAATGAAATACAAAACCTCAGAAAGAGAACTAAATGAAACAGAGATAAGCAGTGTGCCTGGTAAATAATAGTTCAAAATAATGGTCATAAAGATGTTCACCAAACTTGGGAGAAGAATGAGTGAGCCCAGTGAGAACTTCAACAAAGAGAAAGAAAATATAAAAAAGAACCAATCAGAGCTGAATACAATAACTGAATTAAAAAATACATTGGAGGGAATCAATAGCAGATTAGATGATGCAGAAGAACGGATCAGTGATCTGAAAGACAGGTTAGTGGAAATCACCCCAGCTGAAGAGCAAAAAGAAAAAAGAATTTAAAAAAATAAGGATGGTTTAAGGGACCTTTGGGACAATATCAGGCATACTAACATTCCCCTTATAGGGGTCTCAGAGGAGAAGAGAGAAAGAAAACTTATTTGAAGAAATAATAGCTGCAAACTTCACCAACCTGGAGAAGGAAACAGATACCTAGGTCTAGGAATCACAGAGAGCCCCAGACCAGATGCATTCAAAGAGGTCCACACCAAGACACATCATAATTAAAATGTCAAAAATTAAAGATAAAGAGTATCTTAAAAGCAGCAAGAGAAAAGTAACTAGTTACATAGGAGGGTACCCCTATAAGACCATCAGCTGATTTTTTAGCAGAATAGTTTGCAGGCCAGAAAGGGAGTGGCATGATAGATTCAAAGGTTGAAAGGAAAAAACCTAGAACCAAGAATAACCTACCTGGCAAGAACTGAAGGAAAGATAAAGTTTCCCAGACAAAAATTAAAGGAGTTCATAAGCACTAAATCAGCCTTAATAAGAAATGTCAAAGGGACTTTTTTTAAGTGGAAAAGAAAAGGCTATAAAAAATGTTTTATCTCATAAAATACTGGGACCCCCATATGGGTTTAATTGCCACTCATGCAGCTCATCCTGAAGTGATTAATAAGCCACAAAAATAACCGTTTCCTCTTCTCTCTGTATAGCATTGGTATTTTTGGAAATTGGGTTGCCTGTGCCAAGTTTTATTTGTAGATAGAATGAGAATTGTTAAATGATCTATCAGTTCACAAGAAATCTTTGTTCCTTTATTAAGAGCATACCAGATAACTAATTCCATATAGAGTTTTCAGTAACTTTTTATACTTTTGAGGCAGCCACATGAATCATATAATTATTTCAGATATTCAGCAGAAGTTGCTTGCTAAAAAGACCATGGGAACATGTTTTTCTTTGCTCTCCCTTCTTCCTTTGACTAGTCATAGCATTTAATAAATTGGTGAGGATTTTTATCAAAATGAAGATTTAAATTTTTTTATTAAAATGAAGATTTTACTGCAGCACAAATAATAATCTGAATATTTATCAATAATGAAATGATTGAGTATATTGCAATACACTTTTATTTTGGAATATTCAATGGTTATTACAAAATGGGAACAGTCAAGGTGTATTGACTTAGATGAGCATGATCTATGCAAATTAAAATTTCTAAATGGCTATGTTTACTGGTATATTTGTATATAAAAAAAGGCACAGAATGATATAGTCCCTAAGGATATTTTAAAATTGGTCAAAGGATAGGCAAACAGGTTTAGAGGGGCATGATTATTAACAGAAGAGAATTCAGAAATAGATTTATACACATATAGTAATTTAGTGTAGGATAAAAGTGGCATTTCAAAGGAGTGGGGGAAAGCTGGATTATTTAATAAAGAGCGTTGGCAGAATTTGGCTAGTTATTTGGGGAAAAAAGGATAAAGTAGACCCTTATCTCCTTTATCAGAATCCTTATCTCCTGAATTACAGGTTGATCAAATATTAAAATTCTTTTTTGTAGTGAAGTCATGCAAGTTCTAGAAGGAGTTGTTAGTAATTTTTTAAAATTTTGAAATGAAGAAATCCTAAGCATGACCCAAAATCCATAAACAGTGAAGGACAGAGGATAAATTTACCTGTGCCGTATTGTTGTTGTTTTTTTTTTTTTTTTAAAGATTTTATTTATTTATTTGAGAGAGAGAGAATGAGAGAGAACACATGAGAGGGGGGAGGGTCAGAGGGAGAAGCAGACTCCCTGCCGAGCAGGGAGCCCGATGCGGGACTCGATCCAGGGACTCCAGGATCATGACCTGAGCCGAAGGCAGTCGCTTAACCAACTGAGCCACCCAGGCGCCCTGTGCCGTATTGTTTTAAAGGCTTCCGAACTAGATGCATCTAGAAACTTTATGAAATCCCAGTTTTAGCAGCATGGCATAACAAATTTATTGATACCACTTTGCAATACACTGACCCAAAAGGCTACCGTTCTGTGATTTCAGCAACTGTGTTTATGTTTATAACTGTCAGCGTGAGCCATTTAAATCAATAACATCATTTGAATGTTTGCATGAGTATGTATATACAATGATTTGTATATTGTTACTTAAAATGAATGGATGAGAACTATTAAACTAGGAAAAAGCTGAGAGAATGCATATGAGAAACGGACATGTATAGTTTACCTCTGGGCTGTGGGGCTGGTGTGATGGAGAACACAAACCTCATTTTGTGCTATTTTCCCCTTTATAAAATACAAATGTGTATTGTTTTTATCATTGAGAAAAAGCTTTCTTTTTTTTAAGTCACCGAAAAGTAACTTAGAATTATGGGCTTCTGAAAGATTTTATCACATCCATAGGCTGGCTACCTCTTAGCTATTTCAGCCAGCCACCTTTCAGGGGAAGAGAAACAGCAAAAAGCCTCAGGAGAAAAACTTTGTTACTGGATTTTGGTGCCCACGTAATGGAGAGGTGCAAAAGTATTTGTGACTTATGTCACAGATGGGTACAGAGGGCGCTCATCTCGCTAAGTGACCTACGGTGATTTCATGCGCTGGGTCCTTGGAGGCTGCACACTGCTAGTTTTTAAAAGTGGTGTGTCATCTTGTGAAATGGTTTATTTTAAATAAAACATTTGATTCTTACAAGTATTCATTTTACTTAATAATGCCCCAAGCTCAGATTTATCATAGCATAGAATGCAAAAGTCACGTAAATTGTTGTAATAAAAGAGGAGCCATCGGAGAATGTATGGAGGGCCACCTCTGGGAACACCTCATCTCTGGGCGCTGTCTTTTCAGATTCTTCTGATGCACCACTTTAAGAAACCCTACCCTGAGTAAATGCGAACAGGTGACTGTAACTTGTAATCCTCCTGCTGGTCTATTTGGGTTTTGAGTTCTGAAGTTATGGAGTGGAAGGAAGTAGATTTCATAAAAGGCAAATTTTATTAGCTCCATTTAGCCAAGTAAAATGAATGTTTGATTATGTACTTAGAATTCGTACTGAATCCAGTAAATGCCTGAGCTGGTAGATACTTTAGTCATTAAAACTATAATCCAATTAAAGCTAAGGAAGCTAAATAAACAAATTTTAATCAGATTTACTTTGATTTCTCTCTGTTTCTCTCCCTTTTTTTTTCCTTACCACAGGTCACAGTAATGAAAGGCAGTAATAGAAATAAGGATCATTCAGCAGAAGGAGAAAGGGCTGGAAAACGACCAAAACGAAAGTGTCTTCAGTGGCACCCACTGCTAGCAAAGAAACTGCTGGACTTTTCAGAAGAGGAGGAAGAGGAAGACGAAGAAGAGGATATTGATAAGGTAATTCCTCTGTTTAATATAGAAGTTTTGAGTATTCATTCCAGAAATGACCGTGATCATGGATGGTGAGAAGGATGCATTTCTAAAAGTCTGTGGGGCGCCTGGGTGGCTCAGTTGGTTAAGCGTCTGCCTTCGGCTCAGGTCATGGTCCCGGAGTCCTGGGATCGAGTCCCACATCGGGCTCCCGGCTCAGCGGTGAGCCTGCTTCTCCCTCTGACGCTCTCCCCTGTCATGCTGTTTCTCTCTCTCTCTCTCTCTCTCTCAAATAAATAAATAAAAAAAATCTTAAAAAAAAAAAAAGTCTGTGTAACTTGAATCCTGTTCAACTATTCAGTTTACCTTTTTATTCCAGATATTGATGACTCCTGAAGTATCTGTACTTCTAGTACTTGAGACAGAATCAGATCCTTCTTCAGTAGTCTTTCTGTCAATTAACTAATGATTTTCAGGTAATACGGTAATACTCCAATGCAGTGGAGATGGGGGTATTCATAAAATTTGTTGTGCTCACCTGGCATCCACCCCGTTTGCGGCTCTGGCTTCTGTCTCCACTTCAGTCTAGCCCTGCCTCTGTAGACAGCCTCAGAGCTGCTCAAGCCCTTGTCTCTGCCACCTGCATGGCATCTGGCAGTTTTCACCCCCACCAAGCCTCCTTGGTCATTCAGTCCTCCACGTCCCCTTCTCTAGCCTCATGCTTGAGCAGCCAGCTCTTATTTAGAAAGTCACACGTTCCTCTCAGTCTTGGCATAGCTGGTTCCTCCTTTCCTCCCCATTCAGCTCTCAGGTTGAGGACTACCTCCCCAAGAGATGGGACCTCCTCATGGCAGGTGTGCCCCCCACCCGACGCATTCTGTGTCCAGGGAGTTCCGTCCTGACATTTACCATTTACCTTGTGTATGTCTGTCTTGCCAGACTAGAATATAAGCTCAGGAAGAGCAAAGTCTTGCCCCTCGTGTCCTCCTCTTGTTGGAATCTAGAATGGTGCCTGGCACAGAGCAGATTTTGAATAGATCTATGGTCATTAGAAGAATCAATGAATACATATTTTGTGTCACTGCAACTTTTATAAACATGTCTTTAGTATTCTTCAGGCCTTTGACATCCATTCAGTCTTTTGTTCTAGGCTTAGGTCAGCTTCCAGGAAACCATGTTTTCTGTTTTTCCTGTTTCTCAGACATCTTACCCAGATACCCTTTACGGTCTCACTGAGCTTTTTCTCCTCTTTTACAGAGAAAACAGAGGCCTCCAGAAGTGACTCCTTCAGCTTCCTCTACTCACCTGCACGCTTACTTCACTCCTTGCCTGTCTTTTCTTCCTCCTTTCCTTTCCAGAGGAAGAGTGTTATTAATTCTGTTTGAGGAAACTGCCAGGTTTATCCCGATTTGATCGTTCTGACACAGTGGTGCCACTCGGTCCCGTGGTCCTTGGGGCGGTCCTCTGCTTCACTCCTCCTGCAGCACACACTCCTGTCCGTCCCAGGATTTCTGTTTCTCTCCCAGCCGCACCATCCTACCTTCTTTCAGTTGATGCCCCTCCATTGTCCTGCCCTCAAGTATTGGTGTTCCCTGGGCTTCTGAATTTCTCTTGCCATCCTGGACCTTTTTCTTAAACGCTGCACTCGCGATTTGTACTATTTACTTTACATATCCACTTAGATCTCAGATCAGAACTCAGTTTGAATGTGTTCGGAATGAAGCTTTGAAGCCCATCGTCCTGCGTCTTCCTCACCTCAGGAAGTGGAGACCCCTGGTTTTCGGGTTGGTCAGACCAGAAGCCGGGTCTGTTCTCTTTTGCTCAAGTCTCACATCCGTCCATCAGCAGATTCTCAGCCGTGCCTACTGCATGGGATCTCAGCTTGACTCCTCCTCAGCAAGGTCACCACCGGCTCCTTGATCTAGGCCACCACCATTTCTGGTGCAGATCAGTGTGCTCTGCTCTTGCCCTTCCACAGTCTGTTCTTAGCAGAGCAGCCAGAAGGATCCTTTCAAAACAGAAGGCTGGCCGTGCCGCTTTCCTGCTTCATGAGGGCAGAGAATTCATAGGCTCAGGGCTCTACCTGCACCACCTAGAACAGTGCCTGGTCCCTATCAGTGGCCCGGTCAACAGTTACAGAGTGCAAGAACGAGGTGATTGGACTCCCTTCTTTCTCAGTCCCACTTGGTGATCCCGTCCACTTTCCTAGTCTTGCCTCCTTTGTATTCATACCTCAGTTCGTTATTGCAACCAAGACTTCTCTGCTGAGAACCACCTGAAATTTCGCCGACCCGATACTAATCTTTCTGCTCTCCACCTGATCTAATTTCTCTCATTTGAGAAAAAGCATTCACTGTTGTGTATGAAGGAATCTTGCCACCGAAGCTAGAGACACGCTTACTTTTTTTTTATAGATTTATTTATTTATTTTAGAGTAGAGGGGAGGGGCTGAGAGAGAGAGGGAGAGAGGGTCTTACTCAGACTCCACACTGAGCAGGGAGCCTAACTCGGGGCTTGATCCCATGACCCTAAGATCACGACCTGAGCCAAAACCAAGAGTCGGACGCTCAACTGATTGAGCCTCCCAGGCACCCCGAAAACATTTTTTTTTTTGATGCCCATATTTGGCAAAATAAATAATCTATGGTAAAATATGATAACCTATGTTGTTCCCCTCAAGATTTTTTTTTTTTTTTTTACAGTCTGAAACTACTCATAGCATTAAATGCATGGGTTTTTTTTTAATAAGACAAAGCACATTCTTCATAAAGTACGTCCATACCTACTTCTACAACCTTATGTCCTGGGTCCCTGTTCTGTGTTAGATACACCAGTGCTACTGAACTGTGTATCAATTAGTAGTCATAGAGGCTTAATCCTTTTTAGTTTTCTGTATCTCCCCATTGACTGCCTGACACATTCTGATTCATCTTTCAGAATTTAGCTCAGACAACACATTTTCTAGGGAGACTTCAGTGTACTCTCATCCATCCACTAGTGCTTTGTTATCACACTGTTTCCTTGTAATCGTCATCATACTGCTTTTTAATTCATTCGCTTTTATATCTTTCTTCCCTCTCCAAACAGTAAGCTTCTCGGTCCAGGATCTTTTCTTATTTATCTTTTTTTCCAGCTCTTGGCTTGAGTTTTATAATTTAGTAACAGAATCAAAAGTTATTCTTTTCTGAAGGGAAACTGTAATTACTTCCTCAACCTACATAATATACTTTTTATGCCTTGATTTTTCTATAGCTTCTTAGATTCAGAATGCTAAATAAATATTCCCCAAAAATGCAAATCGTGTTGATAATTGTATACAGAATGAGGAAGCTAAATCTATAGCCTTCACTCCCAATAATAATCTCTAATGTATTTCCAAATCAGATAGCTATGACTTTAAGATTGTTCCACTGTACCGTTTTGTTTGAGATAATCGCTGGTTAATTAAATGCATTTGCAATACTTAATTTAAACTGAAGAGACTTTAAAAATACCAAATTTGATCAAGTTAGTGATTTGTCCTCGAGTATCTGTAGCAGTTGCCCAATCAACATGATGTAAAAGAACATGGTGGCGTTACAGTAGTGGTTCTCAGAGTGTGATCTTCAGATCAGCAGTATCCGCATCACCTGGAAACTTGTTAGAAATTAATTCTCAAGGCCCACTCCAGACCTGTGGGATTGGAAACTCTGGGAATGGGACCCAACAATCTGTTTTAACAAGACCTCCAGGGATTCCACTACCCACTCAAGTTGAAGAACTAAGGCTCTGCTATATAATGCAGACTAACAACTACCTCCATCCTTCTTGATTTTAACTATGAAACAAGAAATTAAAGAGATAGTTTTAGTAAGCCTTCTGGACTTCCGTTCATGGTTGCACTGTTTCCAAGAAATAGCATAGGATCATATTTGAGCCTTAGAAGATATTTAACAATTCCAATACATCCTGAGATTCTGTGATCAGAGGTATCCTCAGCGATGTGCAGGTAATAATGTAAGAGATCAGAAGCAGAAGGCTTTTGGGCAGTGGAAATGACAGTTACACAGATGGAATGGGCAGGATTAGAGCTTTGTAGAAGTTCCTGAAGACCTCGAATTGAATGAAATGCTTTGGAAAAGGGAGGATTCAGAATCGATTTTGAAGGTTTAAGCCTGGGTGAATTTATTCCTGTTATCACAGCATTTCACGAAACAGGAAAGGTTGATATTTACAAGCTTGAAAATTTACTACGTAGTTCCTCCTTCAAATAATGTTAAATGTCTGTTGTGATTTTTACAGTAGGAGGCTCCACTTGTGATGTGCCTAAAACATTGAATAGTCTGTATTAAATTTTTATTACCTACTTCCATGTTAAACATTTTCATATTATTAACTGTAAAAAAGCACTTTCCAATGAGGAGAAACAACTAATATTCATGTATTTTTTGTGAATGTTGTTGTTAACCTTGAGACCCATATATCACAGAATGGGTTTATTTATTTATTGAGCAGTTAGTTAAGTATATATACCAGACATTAAGCTAGATGCTGTGGTTGTAAAGGTAAAAGAGCTTTTCCTCAAAGAGCTCACTATTTAGTGAGGGGAAAAAAATGTAAGCCATCATAACACGATAATAATATATGCTGCAATAGAGACATGCACAGGTTGCTATAGAAACTAAGCAGAATACATTGTAAGTTGGTTCCCAACCACTAATAGTGGTTGATGATTAATTTTTTCCAATTTGTAAGTTATTTCAATGGAGGTAAGAAAAAATACAATTTGAAAACCAAAACTAACTGTTAAAGCAAAATTGTCCAGGATGTGTTAAAGATCTGGCTTTTGTTTTGGTTGGTCATAGGTTCAACTTCTTGGGGCCGATGGCCTAGAGCAAGATGTTGGTGAGACTGATGATGAATCACCAGAACAGCGAGCCCGGAGACCAATGAATGCATTTCTCCTATTTTGCAAACGTCATCGCTCCCTTGTACGTCAGGAACACCCCAGGCTTGATAACCGAGGTGCTACCAAGATACTGGCTGATTGGTGGGCTGTTCTAGATCCAAAGGAAAAGCAGAAATATACAGACATGGCCAAGGAGGTAGGTTACAATGACAAGGTTTTGTGTTGGCTGTGAGCAATCAATCCCATACCTCCTTTCCTCCCCGCCCCCCCCACCCCCAGTCTTCATATATGAAGTCCCTGCTGAAGGTCTAGCAGCACAAAGGTGAATCCTGAATCAAGTGTTATACGAAAACAGAAGAGCTTTGTTCCTATTCCTGAATTCAAGTCCACCTTCCAAATGCTGGTGGAGGTGCCAAGAGCAATCAATTGCCAAGTTTTTTCATTATGTATACTTCACAGATTGATGTGGGGCGTTGATTTTTATAATGGGTAATTTATTTATTATGAATGGGGGTTTTAAAAAAATTTTTCTAGGAACCGAGCTTCTCCTATTAGAGAATGCCCATGGTAAAGATGACAATCTTCGGTTACTCTAGTTGTGTCGTGGGAAAGAGTCTTCATCTAGTTCTAATGCTGAATAACCTTGTGACAGGATCTAAATCAATCACTGGGTTTCAGCCTTTTTTTTTTTTATGTTATTAGAATGAGGAAATTGGGCAAAAGCATATCCCTTTCCGTTCTAACATTTTTTGATTTTGTAATAAATACAGTTATTAAGAGATTTGCTTTGATTTATTTCTGTTGTGTAGGTAGTGCCTCATGAATATTCAAAACTAGTGAAGGAATGAATAGCAGTGAAACATGACGTGTTAGGATATGTGCACGCATGTAAACACCACATAGGCAGAAGCACTTCCTGGAGGAAGGCTATTCAGAGAGGGGGGGACTTGGATCAGTTCTGACATGCTTTTAAAATGTATTGTGTAACGGATTTAGCAAGTGAAGGAAAAGCAAAGCAATATCGTAGTGGTTAAACTTGAAAGGAGTAATTCTCACATTATTCCTTCAGCATCGTAACTCCTTCAGCATCGTAACTTGCAAACAATCCTGATTCATGAAAACCCCTTCCACCCAAACATATGGTTAAGTTCTGTGAAAAGAGGAACCAGCAGGGGACAGAAATATAGAGTTTCAAGTGACACATTTTATTAGACATCTCAATATGTGGAAAAATAATTCTTTTAATTGCTGTGGTTTTATTGAGTTGTTTAACAAGCTAACATGTAACATAAAAATTTCTTATGCAGTGTTAAAGGATATTTGAATCCAGGGTATATGGTTAGCGTAGTTGTTATGTAATTAATGATCACATAAGACTTTGTGAGTTGGCGATTATTAAAGACAGGATTTTGACTATGTAAGGGTATCTGGAATTTTTTTATTTTTTTAAAGATTTTATTTATTTGAGAGAGAGATAGCCAGAGAGAGCACAAGCATGGGGGAAGGGAACAGGGAAAGAGAGAAGGAGGCTCCCCGCTGAGCAGGGAGCCCCACCTGGGGCTCCATCCCAGGACCCCAAGATCACGACCAGAGCTGAAGGCAGACGCTTAGGGGACTGAACAACCCAGGCGCCCTGGGTATCTGGAAAATTTAAAATCAGTTCCAGTAACCTACATGATTTTAAATGTTTCAGTAAATTTCAACTAATATAATAGTAATTAACAGCATTTTCCCATTAAATAGCCTTATATTTTTTTTTATAGTCCTACACTTATATGATAAAATAATTATCTGAAACCTCATAGGGAACAGCATTAACTTCCTACAATTAAACACTTGAGTTTGATTTTGGATTGCTGTTTTTTGATAACATGCAGCCTGTCCCAAGTACATTGTTTGCCTTTTCTTAAATACTGCTAATTTACAAACCCAATAGGTGGCCACTTTTAAGAGGAGGAAGTATTATTTTCATACAGGAAATCTCTTACTAATTACTTAATTAAGCTCACAATATTTGCCATTGTGGCGCCCGTAATGAAATCTGTTAAGGTGGCCTCCCGCAATCTGCTACACGCAGAGGCGGATCTTCCACCTTGCAACCTGCCTTGTTTACAGTTGCTCTTAGGAAATGCTCTCATTTCTAGTCAAGTGTGGAAGGTTCAGCCACATTGAAAATCATTATCTAATTGGTTTCTGGTCATAAGTGATACTGACTTGTTTCAGTTGTATTTACTGCATGGTTTCAAAATTACATTAAAGTGCAGGCCATTGTGCTGGTGCTTTTTGTGTTAATAGCACAGTCTTCATTACAACGTCAGTTTCAGCAACAAAAAGCTTACTTGAGGGACTTGAGCATACCAAGTCTGTGGTGGGTGCTGATGATGAATAAGGTCTCAGCGCCTCAAGGTCCTCTCACCCAGGTAGTCATATACAAAAAAAAAAACAAAAACCTTTTGTAACATCTTCATTTCAAACACCAGATTTTAACTGTGTTCTCTATAGGAACAAAACATATTCTTTCAGGAAGGTTTTTGTGTGAATGTGAATACTTAAAAAGAGATATTTTTTAAAAGAAGTGAGTACTGTGTGATACAACTTGGGAGGGTTTATTTTTTTAACCTGTTAAAACTTTCTCTGATGCTTTTCTTGCTCCTGATTATCTTTTAGTGCATCTGGTGAGAGCAAACGGCCATTCTGGGATTTGTTTTCAGTTTCTTGAATTATTGCCCAGTACTCATTTGCATTGTTGAAAAGAAAGGGTTGAATGAGGGTTTCATGCTGTCTGATGAATCCATTAGAGCAATAACTGGTTATAAGTAATGCAAAAAATACCATCTTAAGGATATAACGTGGGTCATTTTCTTAAATTCAGCAATGCGTGTGATGGTGCAGGGCTGTGGATGTTCCCAGGCTCTGACTTCTGACTGGGGAGCTGCTGGGTAGGAGATGCAGGAACAACCTTACTTTTCCCTTTAACATCGTAGGTCTGCGCTCTTACAAATACAGGAATACAAATCTGCATTTTTGCCTAGGGTATTGCTGGAACCCTCCACTTGTCATTTAAACTAATGATCGGAATTAATTAATTTATAGCCAGTTTAGAAGATCACTTATCTAGACCTTCAGGAAGAGTAGAGTAGGTGCCAAGAAGAGGAGAGGATCTGGAAAGTCAAAAACAATTTTGAATGACTTTATGATACCTTCTTTTTTGTAGGATGAGAGGCATAAGGCAGAATGCATGCATTTATTGATTGATTGGTTCATTCCAAGCTTGATGTTTTACAGAAGCACAAACACATAAAGTCAGTAATGATTGTCCCCATTCTTCAGAGCAAAGATCTAATAAGGCTCTTTGGAGTGCGTATCTTGACCAGGCACACATTGTAGAGCTGGGATACTGTTGCCTGTTTGACCCTAGCATTCTTTTACTATGTGATGCTGACTTAGATGCCTGCAAGATAAGAGGTTTGAGTAATTATGGTAGAAATGGTAACAATAAAATGTCAGGGGTCTAATGGGAAGAGTCTGCTTGTGTTGGGGTGGGTATCAGTGAGGATATTTCAAAAGAGGCTTTATGGAGTTGATAGAATCTGTCTGGGGCTTTGGTATAGGATTCAGAGAGAAAGGCAGGGATAAGAGCAGATGTGGGATAGTAAGAACAATTTCAGGAACAAGAAAGTTTGTTTTACCCCAAGCCTAGGATATGTGGAGGACACTAGTAGGAAATGATGATGTAAAGACAAAAATCGTGAGACCAGGCTGATAAGTTCGAAGGTTCAGTTGTATTGCAATAAAACAACTATGGAATTAAATGCAATAAAATGCAACCTTAAGGTAAACTGTAATAGCCTTTTGTATCTATTGCCATTAGTACCCTAGGAAAGACTCTCATCACCACAAAACTCCATGGAGTTTTAGTGATTAATTCTTCCTTCATAGTCCCTTTTTTTTTTTTTTTAATTTTAGTTTTTTTAAAGATTTTATTTATTTGACAGAGAGAGAGATAGTGAGAGCAGGAACACAAGCAGGGGGAGTGGGAGAGGGAGAAGCAGTCTCCCTGCTGAGCAGGGAGCCTGACGTGGGGCTCGATCCGAGGACCCTGGGATCATGACCTGAGCCGAAGGCAGACGCTTAACCGTTTGAGCCACCCAGGAGCCCCTTCCTTCATATTTCTTAAAGTTAAAACTAAACTATTTATTCCCTTGCTTTGGCTTTATTAGAAATGGATTCTTCTCCAAAGAAGACAGACTGTCATCTTCTCATATATTATAACTGTAGGGAATTTTTGTTTACTGTCACACATAGGATGCTTAAAAAGCGTCTGTGTTCTTACAAGCATGCTGTGGCATCTTGCATACCACTAAACTAGAGTAGCCCCTCATTTTTCCAGCATCCTTGAGAAACGGCTGTTACACATAAGTGATTTCCAGGTAGATGAAACTTGGCTGTTCCCTTATACATTTCATTTTACATATTTATCCTGGAAACTTTACTTAAAATTTTGTTTATATACTTCCTTACTTCAAGCATTCAGAATGCCTTTCAATACTTTTAGAAATTTCAAACCATTATTTCCAAACAGTAACTATTTTATATTTTGTAATTCGGCGAGACCTTTGTGAACAGTTAAGTTATGGTCACATTTTTCTATGTATATTAAGTGATTCTTAACTCTTCTTTTGAATTTCTTCTTTGCTTTTCCATGAGTCAGTCTTTTGGGTCTACCCTCAGCTGTTAGTTGACATTGCTGTCCTCTGCCAGCCACTTTTGGCTACATCTAATGACATGACTTATTCTACATGGGATTTTCTGAGTATGATTTAATAGGGGCCCCACTACTTTGAAGGGATGTGGACAGTAAAACCAAAGACTTGGGCTCCGTGTTTCATGGGAGGTCTTGTTTTTGAGACCTTTTCTGTTCCTGTGTTCCAGGTATCAGGACTTTCTTACTGTATTTATTTTGTTTTAAAGATTTTATTTATTTGAGAGGGAGAGCGAGCATGAGCAGGGGGAGGGCCAGAGGGAGAAAGGTAAGAGAGACTCCTCAAGCAGACTCTTGCTGATCTCAGAGCCTGACCTGGGGCTCAGTTTCACAATCCTGAGATCATGACCTGGGCCGAAATCAAGAGTCAGATGCTTAACTGACTGAGCCACCCAGGTGCCCCTTTCTTACTGCATTAAAAAAAATATTTAAGTGTTTATTTTTGAGATGATAATAATCAATTTTTAAATAATGCTTTATTCTGCCCAGGGTTCTTTTATAAATATTTAACTGATTTAATCCTCATAATAATCCCAGGAGGTAGGGTTTTTTTGTTGTTGTTGTTGTTGTTTTGTTCTGTTTTGTTTTGTTTTCAACAGCTAAAGATGAAGACACTGAGGCCCAGAATGGTAAAGTGACTTATCCAAGGAAGCAAGTTAGTAGTAGTAGAGCTTGAGTTCTCGGACTTGGCTTTCTCCCTTCTCAGAGGCCTTTCTGAGTTCCCACCTCTGTAAAATGTCAATAAAGGTGCCTGCCCTGCCCTCATAGGGTTGAGTAAGATGCAAATAAGGCAATGTACGTACAAGCATTCTGTAAAGCTTAAAATACTCTGCTGATGGTAGTTTTTGTCGTTTTCCTGATAAGCAACTGAAGTTTGTATTTGATACTTCTCTACCAAGTGATTATTTACTATTTTTATTAGGACCTGTTAACACAATGAAGGGCTACTAAAATGCAAAACTGAAACCCCAGAACCAACAAAATTAGTTGTATCATTTGCTTAACTTGGCAGGTACTATCCAGTGTGATTGATAGCCTCTAACAAGATAGATTTCAGTTGAGTGAGCTAACTACTTGCTTTCAGAAATACCCGTCCAGTTAGTAAATGTTTAAATGTTCAAATCAAGTAAAGTTATAAGGACTTTATAAGGAAGCCATAGCCAGTGATGAAAAATAGATCCCACAGCGAGTGATATATGGAGAATTTAAACGGAGTCTCTTAAAACTCATTTTGGTATTGGTTTCACATATTAATTTTTAGATTGATTGAGGGACCTAATACTCCAATATCCTGTAAGATGTTACTGTAGTAAATCTTGATTACTTTGGAATTGGTGATCATGCAAGGGATGTAGATAAAAATTAATTTTTGCTCTGTTTGAAAAATTACAAATTCATACTGTAGATTATTTTGTAAGGAGAAAGTATGATTTAAGGAAAATACTAAACCTTAGTGAACACATTTTTTTAAAAGAAAACACACATTTTACAAATCAAATTAATGCATGAATTTATTAATACATTTTCAGAAATGTAGATAATGTTTTCTTTCCCAGATCCCTATCTACTTTTCACAAGGTAACAAATTACATTTTAAAAGAAATGCTGAAATTTTGATTTTTTTTTTTATTAGTGCTAACTAATAAAACTGACTTTTCTCCTGATTTAGCTAAATTAGGGAGTAAAATTGTCCTTTTAAAAAATTTATATATGAAAATGAACCATTGTTGCCATGATAATCCTTACAGCCAATTTAAGTAACCTTATCTACAGCCAATTCAGTTTTTCCTTTATAACGTTCCTATAGTGGAACCAAACAATCTCCTGGTCACTTATTCAAGTCACTTTTTGAAATATATAATTTTTATTGGGGTGGCTTTAGCATGAGAGTCGTGAAGGTTCATGTATAACTTAAAATATTTTTGTTCTGTCAAAACTGTAAGCTGAATTCCATGTTCTGTCACATAACAGTCTAATTTTCTTCCTATTAAAAATATCTAGTAAAAGTAATTCAGATCAGGTAGTGCTAATTGAGTTTTATTATCTAAATGAACAGTTTTAGAGGTAAAGCTCCTAGAACTAAGAAAGGACAGATAGTGACACTCGTCAAGCATCTCCCTCTCGTCTCCCACCCTTGTGTAATATGATTTCTGCCCATGTGAAGAGGTACAGCTGTCTCAAAATTTATTATGCACTGGGTCCCTTACACCCCTGCAGAGTTACAAAATAAAAAATGTGTTTTACCTGTTTTTTAAAAGTCAGATCCTTTTTTGTATAATCTCTCCTCTGTGGTTCCTGGCAGGTTGTGTTTTGTTTGTTTGTTTTTCAGTCATGGTGGTATTTTGCATATTTGCACCAGAGTCAGCGGTCTTTATTTGTATAGACATTTCCAGCGTTCCCTACTCCTGGACCTCACCAGGGTTGCCATTCTCTTTCACTATGTTGAGAAAATCTAGACTGAAATAATAGCTAGAAATACTACTGGGTTTTAGATGCCCCGCTCCCCCATTAAAAACAAGTAATTGGAGAACAGTTAGTGTATTTTTCATTAACATTAAGGTACTTTTTAAGGTCAAATTTTCATTCTTATAAATGATTAAATACCAGAAAGGTATTTAATGTTGAGACCCAAGTTTTAAAAGATTAAGATAAATAGAGTCTTTTTTTTTGGTATATAATAATGTCACTGTCATATATGAAGTAGACAAAATGCCATGACAGAGGGTGTGTATTTAAACCATTACTGAGTAACAGTGATTTCCTATTATTGCTAATAAAGTGTTGCTGTGGTTGGGATCAGGGAAGAGGGACCAGCATGTGCTGAGCACCTTGTATAAAGAACAAAGTGTGTCTGTATAGTAGATGCGCTTAGGTTATCTAAGCAATTGGAAATTTTGAAGAAAAAAAATGGAAACCATCAGGTGAACTTTAATTTTAATGGGAGATTTTTGAAAATCAGTAATTTAGCAAGAGGTTAGCTATCTACGAGATTGGACCAATAGCCCATGATTGATGTTCCTGGATGAAAACAGACTCCTGTCTCACTCCCTGCATGAAGAGCCCTGCCCTGGAGAGCCAGATGGATGGGGCCTATCTCTTTGGCCCTTTAAATCCTGTAATGATGGATCTTTGTCCACATAGTTGACCAGAATGCTAACAGTTTCACTCAGCTATTTGCTTCATACTATATACTGTCTTCATTTCTCCCTTGCTCAGCCTCCTCTGTAATCCCTTTCCTAATAACCTCATCACAACAAATGATTAAGCCTTTCTGTTGCTTCTTATAGTTGAATCAGAGCAAGTGATTGATGAGGTGTCCAGTTCCAAGGACAGAGAGATATCCTCATACCCCAAGGCTCTTTCTGCCTCCGCCTTTGCTTGGTGTTCAAGTGTGTCTTTACATGAATTTATGACGTCTCCATGGAAGCTTTAAATTCCTAAAGGACAAGGGCTGTGTGTTATTCTTTTCTCTCTGTCCCACATTCTCAATGCTTTTGCTCAATATATTTCTGATTGAGCTAATGAATGCTGTCTTGTTACTACTTGTTTATATTAAGTTTAAGGATCTGCGAGATTAATATTGTGATACAGAGTACGGACCTACTGAATTCTCAGTTACCATTTTCCATAAAACCCCACATCCTCCAGGTCTTTCTCTCTCCTTCTGTTCTTCAACCCATAGGAGCTTTCCCCTTTCACAGATCCTTTGCAAAACCGTTTTTCATGCCTGAATTAGGGGAAGGCTTATGAACCACGCGTTTAAAAAAAAAAAAAATGTTTGTGGGACTAATTGTGGGTTGTAAACAAGTTTGAAGGCGGAGACTTTAATTCAAGTTCTTAACTGGTGTCTGTCATCTAGTCCAGCATCTTTCACAACTCGGACTTGCTTCTTTAAAAACTCCAAAAAATTGTTTTATTTCTCATGACAAATGTATTAATTAATCTGTTTGAAAGTCTTTTGTCATTTTATAGAGTGGTGACCTTTGTCCAGATGACTATTCATCTGACACACCAGCCCAGGTGCCTTTTCCTGGGACACAATAATGATGCATGTGTCTCTCCTTCCATTTTCACCTCACCCTACCATTTGTCACTCTCCACCTTCAGACGGGCGGCAAGGCTATTTGTCTGCTTCAGCTTAATATGTAAATCCCCCATGCAGGTGAATGCACTGGAGTAGGGTGTCTCTTCTATCACATTTGTTACCTCCAAATTTATTCTGCTATGTATGGTAAGTTCTAGCTTGGCTCTGGCCTTGTGTCCTTATTTTAATTATTTTTGTAAGAAAAGTGGAACTGTATTTTTTCATTATTCTATGCTTACCTTCCTTCTACATGTACCCATGTAGCAACATGCAGAGGTACAGCTTTTAGGTTTAAAAAAATAAAAAAAGCTTATTCAGAAAAGTTGAGTTAAGATAATTTGGGGATAATTCTAAACCATTGATTATTAACACTTGCATTATATTACTTACAGTACAGTTTTCATTTACATGATTTAAAGTGAAAAAATGGAAAAGTTTATATGGATTATATATACTTTCTTATGCCAAGGATAAAAGAATCTTTTTTCCTGTTGGGATAAATAAAAAGCTCTTTGGAGCGTATACTGAATTAGTTTACACATGAAGTGAGCATTATTTTAAAGGGCAAGCTTATGGGATTGAAACAATTGTATTGATTTAATAAAGTTTCTAGCAGTTAGCAATATGGAATAATTGAATACATGGAAAATACATTTTTATTAGATGATATAACTTTTGGCAATGTATAATGCATAACAATAAATATATTTCATTTAGTTTTATTACCACAAAAGGGGAAAGAAGCAACAGAGTTGGCAGAAAGAGTTATAGGAGAAAGTCACAAAAATAAAGGGAAAAGGAGGCTCTTGTCAGTGTAGGTCGAAACCTCCAATTTAAAGACATAAAGTTCGTGATGGATTAATTGCAACATCACCCATCACAGCTCTCAGCGTGTTCACATTTGCAGTCGCATGTGCTCATTAGAAAATCCTGGAATGTCGGTGCTTCCCAGATACTTAGTTTTCTATGAACTGAGGGTTTACAGCAATGCTGGCTGTGTCAAGCAAGTCTGTTGGCACCTTTTTTCCAAGAGCATTTGCTCGCTTCATATCTCTGTGTCACCTTTGGGTAATTCTTGCAATATTTCCAACTTTTTCATTATTACATTTGTTATGGTGGTCTGTGTTGAGTGATGACAGCTTGCTGAAAGCTCAAATGATGGTTAGCATTGTTTAGCAATAAAGAATTTATAATTAAGATATTTCATTGTTTTTTTAAGATAGAGTGTTATTGCACACTTAATAGACTGTAGTATAATGTAAACGTAACATTTATATACACTGGGAAACCAAAAAACCCATTTGACTGGCTTTATGGTGACACTCACTTTATTGCAGTGGTCTGGAAGTGAACCGACAGGATCTCTGAGGTACACGTGTGCTCTTTCCTCCACGTGGTCCAGCATCCTCAGCTGAAGAGTTCTACTCTTGTTCCCCTTCTCATCACTCTGATCTTAGCTTATTTATCCCAAAACTGGTTATGTTGCTTTAAGTTTGCCTGCATTTGCCTTACCAGTACATCAAAGCACAGATTATATTTTTGGCGTACTTACCAAATTAAGCAGTGAGCAGAATCTGGTTACTGGCTCTGGTAGTGACTCACAGTTTGTAATGTGCATCTGATACCCACTTTAAACTGGGTGCCAAATAATGCACTGCAGTTTACAGTAACCCTACGTATGGGTGGTATTGTTCTTGGTTTATGGAAACTAAGGGTGAGGCCCAGAGAGGTTATATTCTCTATCTTTGGTCACTCTAGCCCTAAGTGGAGGTGCTAGGGTTTGATTTCTGCTCGTTCTGTCTTCAAAGCCCTTGCTCTTTCCCTTACAAATAACTCCCTCTACCACAGTAAGACATCTTTTTGGATACTTAAAAAAAGATATGGGTCAAAAGATACAAATGTGTTGCCTCTGGACCCATCTTCCACAAGTGAACTTTCTCGTAGTTAAATCCACGTCCTATCTCTAAAGCCCTGAGCTGAGATTATCATTCTTCTATAAGTAAAGCCACAGAAGTTATTGAAAGTATTTTTTCATTCATTAATTAATGGTGGGGGGGTGAGATATGAAGGCTATTAGAACTTTTTCAGTCTGTATATTAATTAAAATCTGTTATCTGTTCTTTATTTATAGTATAAAGATGCATTTATGAAAGCAAATCCTGGCTACAAATGGTGTCCTACCACAAATAAGCCTGTGAAATCCCCAACACCCACTGTCAACCCACGAAAGAAACTATGGGCCTTCCCATCTGACTCTTCAAGAGATTTGCCAAGCCCCAAGAAAGCAAAGACTGAAGAAATGCCTCAGCTAAACTTTGGAATGGCTGGTGAGTTTAGACATTATTTCAGTGATTCTTTTTAAGGACAAGGCAATACATTTAGGTAGTATTTTTAATGAAATATATATATATATATGTAATATATACATAGAAGAGAAAGAGAAGCAAAATTTATAACCAGTGTGAAGCAATGCAAAGATATAGCATATCTGAAAGCTTTGGAACATGACATACATAGAATGTGTATGTATAATTAAAGGCAGTGTGGACCAAGTAGTAGAGTCATTGTATATATATGTGAATTTCTGACATTGACATTATGGAAAGGCAGACAGGGAATTTTATGATGCAACAAAGTAGCTTACCCATACATACACATTATTAAGCTGTCCCAATAAGTATCTTAGTTATTGTGGGTACTTAAAAAGCCGTAATTATGTTGATCATCTGAGGGATTTGAAACATCTAGGGCAAGAATATGAACAGTTCAGTCACAAATCTGAGATGGATCTGACAGCTGTTTCTTAGAAGGAGTTCCCATCCTGCCTCCACACCCCCATTCCTGTATGAGCCAGGCAAATTAAAACTTCCAGACGGTCCCATTTGTTATGGGACCTTTAATACTCTCTGGGTGGTAAGGAATGCTAAAGCATTTATTACCGTGAAAGAAAGTACTTCTATTCATTCTGCAAATGGCTCTGTCTTCCTGGCTATTGCAGTGCAGTAATCAAGAGGGAAATTTTCCAGGATGAAATTGGGAGATTGGGCAGGGTGGAAGCTGTGAAGTTGGTGTTGAGCTAAATGGTTCCTATTTCATTATTATAAACAAATTTTCTTCAGAATGAGAGCACTGAACCATTTGCAGTATGGAGAGCCTGGGAAAGGAGGTTGAGCAATATTGTGATAATACTTTTTTTTGTTTTTAAATGCAGTTTTATTGAGAAATAATTGACCTACATTGTTGTGTAAGTTTAAGACATAAAGACTGATGGTTTGATTTACACATATTTATTGTGAAATGATTACAACAGGGTCAGCTGTCTCCTCATACAGATACAATAAAAAGAAAAGAAAGGGAAAAAAAAGGAAGAAAATTTTCTCCTTGTGATGAGAATTCTTAGAATTAACTCTCTTAACAACTTTCCTGTTTGTTACACAGCAGTGTCAGTATAGGCATTACGTTGTACATTACGTCCCTGGTACTTACTTACCCTGTAAGTAGAAGTTTGTGACCACCTTTCCTCCAGTTCTTCCTCCACACTCTCTCTCTGCCTCTGATAATCACAAGTCTGATTTCTTTCTGTTTTTTTTTTAATTTTTTTCTTTTTTCTTTTTTTTTTTTTTTTTAAAGATTCCACATATAAGTAAGATCATATAGCATTTGTCTTTCTCTGACTTATTTCACTTAGCATAATGCCTTCAGGGTACATCCATTTTGTCACAAATGGTAGGATTTCCTCATTTCTTATGGCTGAATAATATCTCACTCTGTGTGTGTGTGTATATATGTATATATAATTATGTTGTCTTTATCCATTCATCCATCAATGTTCACAAGTTGTTTCAATGCACGCATGGAACATTTTCTAGGACAGACCATATGTTTAGGCCACAAAACAAGTCTTAGCAAGAAGACTAAAATCATACCAATGATCTTCTGACTACAATGGCATGAAACTAGAAATTAAAAACAAGAGGAAAACTGAAAAATTAAAAAACACATAAAAATTAAACAACACTCTATAGAACAACCAATGGATCAAAAAGAAATTAAAGGGGAAATAAAAAGTTTCTTGAGAAAAGAAAATGGAAACATAATATACCAGAATTTGTGGGATACAGCAAAAGCAGTTCTAAGAGGGAAGTTCATAGCAACAAATGCCTACATTTAGAAGCAAGAAAGATCCCAAAGAAACAACCTAACTCCATGCCTTAAGGAACGAGAAAAAGAACAGAGCTCCAGTTAGCAGAAGGGAAATAATAAAGATTCGATCAGAAATAAATGAAGTAGAGAATAGAAAAACAAGAGAAAAGGTTATAACCAAACTAAGAGTTGGTTCTTTGAGAAGATAAACAAAATCAACAAAGCTTTAGCCAGACTAATCGCGGAAAAAAGATGAAGGACCCAAATCAACAAAATTATAAATGAAAAAGGAGATATTACAACTGATACCAGAAAAATACAAAGCTTTGATCATAAGACACTGTGAACAACTGTATGCGAACAAACTGGACAACCTAGGAGAAATTCTTAGAAACATGTGACTTACCAACACCAGATCAGTAAGAAATAGAAAATCTTAATAGACCAATTATGAGTAAGGAGATTGAATTAGTAATCAGAAAGTAATCAGAAGAAAAGCCCAGGACCAGATGGCTTAACTGGTAAATTTTACCAGACATTTAAAGAAGAATTAACACTAGTTCTTCTCAAAGTCTTCCAGAAATATCAGAGAAGAGGGAACACTCCCAAACTCATTTTACAAGGCCAGCATTATTCTGATATCAAAACCAAAAAGGGATACTACTAGAAAAGAAAACTATAAGCCAATATCCCTGATGAATATAGATTCAAAAATTCTCAATAAAATACTAGCAGACTAAATTCAGCAGCACATTAAAAGGATCATTCACCATGATCAAATGGGATTTATCCTGGAGATTCAGGGATGGTTCAACATAAATCACTGTGATACATCACATTAATTGAATAAAAAGAATCATATGATCCTCTCAATAGATAGAGAAAAAGCATTTGACAAAATCCAATATCCATTCATGATAAACACTCTTAACAAATTAGGCACAGAAGAAACATACCTCAACATAATAAAGGCCATATATAACAAGCCCACAGCTAACATCATACCTAATAGTGAAAGGCTGAAAGCTTTTCCTCTTAATATCAGGAATAAGACAAGGGTGTCCACTCTTACCACTCTTATTCAGGCATGATACTGTAAGTCCTAGCTAGAGCAATAGGCAAGAAAAAGAAATAAAAGAAAAAAATCAGAACTGAAAAAGAAGTAACATTATCTGTGTGCAGATGACATGACATTATATTTGGAAAATTGTACAGACTTAACCAAAAAACTATTGGATCTAATCAATGAATTCAGTAAAGTTGCAGGATACAAGATTAACATAGAAAAATCTGTAGCATTTCTATACACTAACAACATTTTCTGAAAAAACTAAATCGATCCCATTTACAATAGCATCAAAACAATAAAGATACTTAGAAATAAATTTAACTAAGGAGGTAAAATACCTTTGAAAACTACAAGACACTGATGAAAGAAATTAAAGAAGACACAAATAAATGGAAAGGTATCCTGTGTTCAAAACAATACTACCAAAAGCCATCTATAGATTGAATGCCATCCCTATCAAGATTCTAATGGCGTTTTTTACAGAAGTAGAAAAAACACTCCTAAATTTATATGGAACCACAAAAGACCCTGAATAGCCAAGGAAATCCTGAGAAAGAACAAAGCAGGTGGCCTCATACTTTCTGATTTTAAGCTATACTATAAAGCCATAGTCATTAAGACAATATGGTACTGGCATAAAAAACAGATAGATAGCCCAATGGAACAGAATCGAGAGCCCATAAATAATCCCAAACATACACAGTCAACCAGTATTTGATAAGGAAGCCAAGAATACCAAATGGAAAAAAAATCATCTTTTCAATAAATGGTGCTGCAGTAATTGGATATTCACATGTAAAAAAATGAAAATGGACCCATACCTTAAACCATAAAAAATTAACATGAAGTGGATTAAAGACTTAAATGTGAAACCTGAGACCATGAAAATCCTAGAAGAAAACATAGGAGTAAAGCTCCTTGACCTACGTCTTGGTAATGGTTTTTTTTCGATACGACACCTAAAGCACAAGCAACAAAATAAAAAGTGAACAAGTTAGAGACTACATTACAAAGCTTCTATATAGCAAAAACAAGCATCAACAAAGTGTAAAGACAACCTACAGAATGCTAAAAAATAGTTCTAACCACATTTCTGAGAAGTTAATATCCAAAATCAATAAGGAACTCCTACCACTCAATGGTAAAACCAAAAAACACCCAAGTAAAAAGTGGGCAGAGGCGCTGCATAGACATTTCTCCAAAGACGTACAAAAGACCAACCAGGTACACGAAAAGATGCCCAACATTACTAGTCATTAGGAAAATGCAAAATAAAACCACGATGAAATACTGCCTCATGTCTATTAGAATGAACATCAGAAAGACAAGCAATAACAAGTGGTGGGGATGTAGAGAAAAGGGAGCTCTGTTGCTTGTAAATTGGTATAGCCACTAAGGGAACACAGTATGGAGGATCCTCAAAAAGTTAAAAACAGAACTCAGTTAATTCAGTGTGTAGTTTATAACGTAACAAAGTATGTGGTGTTGTCATATATAAACGCTAAGAAATGCAGTCTAAAATAATGGCAGCATTCTGAGGAAACACAGTCTTCAGGTGATTGCTGTGTAGGAGTCTATGGTAGAATTCTAGGTAAAGCACCCCCCAGTGATGCTCCTACATATCCCAGAAGAATCAAAACAGAGCTCTGTCCTTGTTTAGCTGTCATTGTACAATTTTCGTTTCACCTTGCTTGCTAGCAGTGTTGGTGAGCTCTCTGGACTTCCCAAATTGTATCAGTTGAAGTGTTTTATAATAAAACATTTTATCATCGGGGCCATAAAAGAGTATGTGGATGATGGGCTGCCAACCGAATTCCTTTGATTACCATTTGTCTTCCAGGCCTTTTTCTCCCAGTTCTAAATATCAGTAGGTGTTTTTCATATAATAGCTCTTCACAAACCAATCATAATTGTGGATAAAGCTATGAAAGCTTTGAGAGCTATGAAAGATGTTTGTTTTTAGCACCATATTTGACAGTTTATTAATCTACCTTTTGTACCTACAAATCAAAAATATGAGACCTAGACATCAACCAAGATACTTACAGGTCAGCTTTACAAAAACAATGTTCTTTAAAGTGAAACAAAGAAGGAAAACACCTTCTTGAGTTTGTGTCATTACGTGAGGCTCTGTGACAGATGTCGGTAATCCACGGTCAGGTCTTTGTTAAGCTAGTGTATAGTGGATAGCATTGTTCTAAAATTTCCAGTTGTGCCTCTTGCAGCTCAATGAAGGCAAATGGATTTGCCTTTAGTTAAAACATGGTGCTTAGCTGTTTGAATCTAGGGGATCCTCATAGGGCCTTGAGAGGACAGTGTAAGCTTTTCCTCAACATGGAATCTATTGTTTTTCCAGTAGTCCTGGTCACATGACATTTTGCTATTTTGAATAATCCCAAAGCAGCTAAATGTATGATTTCCAAGAAGAGAAAGCTGTGCAGAATTTAGTACAGGTCCTCTTGGTAAAGAGAAAGCAAAGCATGCTATGTGCATATTTTTGATGTTTCTAGATAACATTGTATAAATATAAATTAACGTAAAGGATGATGGTAACTTTTTGGTCTATGTTTTACTATGTATACAGCAAACTTCTGGCAAAGTCACATTGGTATATAACAAATAGATGGTCATGTAAGCATGTTCCTATTTTACTTTAAAATTTGAACTAACACATTTTTTATTTCTCTTAGAAGGCAACCATCCAGTCCTCCTGATCTCTGAATGACAGCTGCAAAAGTATTTAGCTACCCAGAGAACCAAATTAAAATTTTACTTTCTGCTAAATTCATTTCCCCCTCATTTTAATTTTAAATAGATTAAAATGTCTATTTTACCAAACACAGTAGTTCTTAAACTTCACATTTAATTAAAGACGGAATTTTTAAGACAACAACAAAGAGCCTTGCTTCATCACAACAACCAGAGTTCCTGTGTATTCCATATGTGGCGTCTTCCTGTGGGGCTACTTTCTAACATGGAGCTGCTTCTTGACCACCTGATCATTGGGTGACCTGTGTTCCCTTCTAATAGCCTTTCCTTCCTTCCTTCCTAAGATTTTATTTATTTATTTAATTGACAGAGAGAGAGAGAGAGAGAGACAGCCAGAGAAGGAACACAAGCAGGGGGAGTGGGAGAGGGAGAAGCAGGCTTCCCGCTGAGCAGGGAGCCCGATGCGGGGCTCGAACCCAGGACCCTGGGATCATGACCTGAGCCGAAGGCAGTTGCTTAACCAACTGAGCCACCCAGGCGCCCCTTCATTCTTTCTTTTTTAATAACTTCGGATTCTTCTTTCAATTTTTAAAAAAAATTTGACTGTGTATAAGATGTGATCAGAGTGGCTTCATGAGTTAAGACAGATCGTTTCCAAAGATATACTTAAGTTCCTATCTTTAAACAAAAAAGAGGGAAACCCCTCCATGTCTTCAGGCAGCAGTATGCCTGATTCTCACTTTCAATTGAGGAGAGATTCCTAAAATTAAAAATGCATTTATATTGGACTTGTGTGCATGAGGACAAGCACTGAGTCCCCAACCTTAAGGGATATAGGTTTCTTATTTTCTTTAATACTTGTTTAGTCATAACCCTGGGTTGTAGATCTACTGCTTTGCTGTTTTTATTTTGTCTTTTTGTTTCTGTTGATTATTGAAGGAATGAAAACAAAGGCCTTCAGTAATATAAAAAGGATTCACTTTAAATCCAAAAAGTATTTCGAGGAAGCACCTGACTATACCCCTAAGATTTAAAATATCAAAAATACATCATTGTCTAATTTAAATTTGTTTGTGAAAGTTTTCGAGAAAGATTATTTGAACAAAGCCCTCTAGAGTTTGGAAGACTCATTTATAAAATTTCTCTCTGTTCTCTCGTTTCTCATATAGCCTGGTACTTTTTATCTGTCCTAGTTTTCTATAGTAGAAATAATAATTTGAGAATAAGAATCTCAAACTTCTTAGACATCAAGCATAAGCAAATCCATTGAAACTTGCCATTCATTAAGGCAAGACACATCACATTAGGAGATAATACATATTATAAACAGCTGTGGTATTGAAGAAAGGGTTGTGTTGAAATGGGACAATAGGGGGATTTAAAAGGCTCACAAAAGTAGGAGTACTTACATATATGCTGGATTATTGCTGTATGAAGAGTTTTGAAAGTTTTCTATAACACGTTATATATGGTTCTGTTGGATTTCGAGTCTTTGTTAACAAGTATTCCTTTTTGACTCTGTGTGGATTATATGTACTTCATGCTTGTAAATTGATGATTTACTTGTTTTTGACTTTTAGATCCTACTCAAATGGGAGGCCTGAGCATGCTGCTTTTAGCTGGAGAACATGCTCTTGGCACACCAGAGGTAAGCTGGTCCTCATGCTGGGGCTTGAAAACACAGACATTTGTATTCTTTTCACGCTCTTAGTTCTGTAGTTTCACTGTTTATAGCTCATGAGCAAACTTTATCTTTTTTTTTTTTTTTTTTTGGTCAAGATCTATATGTGCTTTGTATTGTGCCTTGAGTATAACAGAAGTGGTATAAATAAACCCAATAGGATGCAAATTAAGAAGTTAGGAGCAGATTTTTGAGCTTCTGTGAACCTAAGAGAAAGAAATGGAATGTACAGATAATTAGCATTTGCCACGATTGTGTCATGGGTCTGTAGCGTGGGTCCTATGATTCATTCCCTCTATTCATAACATACCCTACTTTTGTGATGTTCTCTTGTAGACTTGCTAGTGAAAAGATGAGAGTTTAACTGTCAGTTTCTCTGGTACCTGAATAAATCCAAACTGCTGTTTTTGAAACATGGCATTCCAAGATTGTTTTATTCTTTAAAATGGAAAATTTAAGAGGACCCAGGCCCTCATGACCTTGGTTTTATGATCTCTTATTTCCTTGTGGTTACTGGGCTGCTTTTACAAAATATTTTAGGTATGGTTTTGATGGGCAGGTCATAGCAGTTAACCATGCATAGTTTGCATTTGTGGAATTTCTCTCTTTTCCAGTCTCATTTAACAAAGGCCAGACAAATTAACCTGCAGGTCATGTTATTTTACCACACTGAGGTACCTGAGATGGAGACTTTTCAGTCCCAACCAGAGTCACTATTTATCAAATAGCAGTCAGCTCAATTCTACTGAAGATATATATATATATATTTTACTTTTTTTTTAAAGTTATGAGTATGCCCTACAGAGTACAGTTGACTCCTATTCAAATAGTGATTTTAGAAGATACCATGTAAGATATTTATATCACAAAGGCCATTAATTTTTTAAAAGATTTTATTTATTTATTTGACAGAGAGAGAGAGACAGCGAGAGAGGGAACACAAGCAGGGAGAGTGGGAAAGGGAGAAGCAGGCTTCCCACAGAGCAGGGAGCCTGATGCAGGACTCGATCCCAGGACCCTGGGATCATGACCTAAGCCAAAGGCAGATGCTTAAGGACTGAGCCACCCAGACCCCCTTCACAAAGGCCATTATTACGTATAGTTTACATTTGGGATCCATAGTAGTTGACTATATATTCAATTTAACATAATTATTTTGACTCCATTCAGTTTAGGGTAGCAAAAGAATGTGTAAACCGGTGTACTGGCAGTTATTTACATTGTACTAATCTTAAGCTGAAAAAAATAAACATGTCACTTTATACCTTCGCATACTCATTATTCAGCATGTTTTTATTTCCTAACACAATAGAATTCTCGGAAATCATTTAGCTTTCTAACACATGGCTACCTAATAGCAATCAGACTGACTCTCACTTAGGTATAGAGTATTGCAAGCATGTTCCAAAAGGTGGATGTTGGAATAATAATGCACACTTGACCTTTCAACACAGTGTGACTCATGATTTCCAAGAATGTACTATATTGTGAAAGTGAACATCATCTTTTCTAACAGATTATATTATAATGGTGTTTTCTTCCCAACTTCTGTTACCATTCTTTCTAACTTCTTGGAACACATGTAAATAAATAAACATCTATAGAACTTACAGATAGTCAAAGAAAGGACTGCCTTTTTCCCCCCTTTTTGCTTAAAGTTTGCCTCCCAGGCTCTTTTCAGGGAGAAGTTCTCCCTTTTAAGAACAGCAGGTTTTTGACCTGCGTAATTTAAACAGTGGTCAACTTTTTATTTGTGAGGAAGGGGAACTGTTTTGAGAATACTCAAGCTGAAGAAGTTTATAAAGGTAAATTACTTAGAGAAGGGAATCTATGCTAGGGAAGAAGTTGCCAGCAATTAGGTCTTGAAGAACCACTTCTAAGGATATAGCTCTTTCTTCTTACTTCCTACTTCTCATCTCAGAGGTATATTTAGGTAACTAATCTTGAGATACTGAAACAATAAAACAGTGAGTGTTGTACAAAATTAACCTGTCTAAATATGGTTCATTTTGAGAGTTCATATACATATCATCAGTAAACTTCATTTAGCATCTGTTTTCTTTGCAAAATCTTGTCTCATTCTAAATATGTAAACATGGTTGTAGAATGTTAGGGGCCTAGATACATAGACAGATGATGAACATAAGACAAATATAGCAAATATGTACTTATATTTTCCTAAGAAAATTATCAGGGTAATGAGATAAGGAAAGAGAGTTACAGAAATTTCATACTGCTGACATTTGGAACAATTACTGTGATATCTGTTTATACTATTACGTAGGACCAGTCAAATAAAGTGACATTTTACAAAAATTCTGCCACAGAGAAAGTCTAATCATAACGGCTTTTTTAAGTGCCATGACAGAATTCTTATTCTGAAATATTATTCTTAAAGGGAGGAGATTTTCCTTTGTTCATTAACCTGAAACCTAACTACATAGGAAAAAATCCTCAAAAGTCTGTATTTTTAAATGTAGAAATTTTAATATAGGTAATAGTTGTCTTTAAAAAATAATTCTAGAAGGCATAGAGGCTTGCTGTAAATAATAAATTTTCAGAATAGTAAATAATATATCTGAATATCTTGTAATATCTAAAGTAATAAAATTCCAGATTAAAAGCTTCTTTGTCCTGTAATATTTCCTGGATCTACCTGACTTGCCCTTAGAGTCTTTAGAGAGAAATCATAGGTTCTTGAGCTATCAGTGGGAAAATGACAAAGAAAATGTTTGAGTTTTCTCTTTTTCCTGAATCTTCTGATTAACTCTGATTTTGCCATAATAAGTTTGCAGCATTATTAAGTGTACATTTGTACATGCTACTGTTATGGAGGCAGGCTTAGTTTTTAATTGTGCTTTTTCTCTGATGAATAAAGGGGATGACATTTGTATTTACAGTTTGTTTGGTTCTTTTATTTTTCACATAAATGGTTAGCCTTGTATTTCCTTTATATCCAGAGTACATTGAAATGCATTAAACTGCTTGTCATTCATTTATGGATGAGGAAGCAAAATAGATGTATTAGCAGGACACACGTAAAGGAGTGAGCCGCCCCCCCCCCCCCCCCCCCAGCCCCTGGCTCAACGTGCCACACTCAGCTGGTCTCTGTTGAGACTTGGTGAAATGTAAACATAGAAATCTCACTAAGAAATACCCCATAATAGTGAGGGAAACAGAAAGAATGTTACCAATGAATATGAAATTTTAGCAAAGATATTTAAATCAGAAGCCAAATGGAAGTTGTTTAATCAATAAAATACAGGATAAGGATCAGCTGAAAATAGGCCTGCAGAGGGCTGCAGTGGAGGTGAGAGGCAATCTGTTCTACATGACAATCACATTCTCATCAGACTCTGGGAAGAGCGAAAGAGAAGGCAGTTACATAAAGAGAGGTAAGCCCTTACATTTCATATCAGGGAGTTATTATCTAAAGATGAAAAGGCAATGAATAAAGTTTATAATTATTATTTGATCTAGAGTTTGGAGAAATGATCTCCAGGACTAAAAATTGTCTATCCTATTATATTTGTTACTTCAATAAAAATGCAAAGCTAAAAATTTAAGAAATAAAGGCAGGGAGTGCTGCATTTCAGAGACTATGAAGGTGACCTGTTGCTCGACACATAAACAGAGAGCAGCTTCGGTCAGTATTGGAAAGGACCACACTCAGTATCAGGGCTGAGTCAGTGCCAGAAAGTCCTGACTGGAACAGAAGGAGGGGTGGTTTGGGGAGTAATAGAAAATGTAGTAAGTTAGGCAGAGTAATCATAGCTGATGGGAAGGTTTGGCGGCATCAGTATCTGTTTAGTTGTGATGGAAGGCAAACCTTCAAACGTGTGGAAAGTGTATTAGATGTTAGGTCTGTGATTTTAGAATGCCTGGTTCTTTTATTGGAACCAACAGACAGGACAGTAAAGTCATGGTCAAGCCACTTTTTTCTTGCCTTCCATCCTGTAAAGTGGAGCGAACAATAATACCCACTTGCCTCTAACTCCCAGGACATCTGTGAAGATAAATTAAAGCCTGTAAGGCAGTTCCAACTCTCCTGAAGAGCATTCTTGCAGGTACCTGGTATTATTACTCCATGCTGTTCTAGGCATTTCATACGTAACTTGAAAGCTTAAGTTCTATCAGGCATCAGTCCTGCGGGATATCGTGTGCGTTACTGGTAGCACGTGCATGTGCACGCACACGCGGCCCCTTGTCCATCGAAAACTGGTAGGAAATTGCAGTTGTAATTTATTCTCTTTCACTAGGTGCTCAAGAAGGAGACAACTTTTCAATACCTGGTGGAAATTACTGTGTAGGAAGTATGACTTCAGCAGAGTAGCCGAGTTAGCATGAAAGTTAGTGGAGAAGATGCTAGCAGATGATAGTAACTTCCGTTATTAAGGGACTAGACAGGTCGTATGTAAGAACTGAACAGTGTAGGAACTGTGTGCCGTCTTTCACACATTCAGTCATATGGCAAGTATTTATCTAATGCTTTACTACATGCCAGTCCCGTCAGGGAACAAACCCAGGCACAAGTCTGGGTCCTCGTGGAGCTGATGATGTAGTAAGGTGTAGGGTTTTATACATAGCAAATTCTTCACATGATACTTCTGACTTCAAAGGAGGTTTCATTGATTTTGTTGATCACCATCTGCCTGTTCAAAAGTAAAAAGGTTCATATATCCAAATTTCTATATGATTAAAATTTGAAAATATTAAATATATTTTGTTTCATGTTTATAACTTCAGTCTCTCACCTCCTCCTGGGAGCTCTTCCTGATTGCTTGAGCCAAATTTGATTCCTCTTGTTTCTGATCATTGCTTTTACTGTCAGTATTACGCATTATAGCTCTTGATTATATTTAGTTGTATTCTTTATTATAAACTCTGTAATAAAAGTCTTTAAAAATGTTTATTTCTCATTGTATGTAATGTGCAAGTCTTGATTCATCCAGAAGACCTTAAGCAACTTGAGATGAGGAACAAAACAGGAGTTAAACTGCAAGGCTTCTCACTTGCTTGTAGAGTAGTTACTGAACTTCATTCCCCCTACTGTTCTGAAATGCATTACCTAAGAGTAACTCTTGATCTCCACAACAACCCTGTGAGTCCTTGCTTCACAAGTAAATAAAAAAAAAAAAAGTAAATATTAAACCATTAAGTGAGGAAGTGGAAGCAGAGAAAGGCTAAATAACCTGCTCAAAGTTGTGCAGCTCGAAGTGCAGAACTGGGGTTTGAACCCATGAGAACTAGCTTCAGTCTCCCTGCGGTATCAAGGGGCCTTTGTGGTTCAGTCCCCACCTGACTGCAACCCTGGCCACTTCTCCCCTCTCCCATGGCGTCCTGTGCTGGACCTTTACAGGGCCGTTTTCGTGAATGCTTTCTGGACCAGGCACTCTGCTAAGCACTTCCATGGATTATCTCATTTCATCCTCCAACAAGCCCTTTGAGGTTGGTTTATTATTATTATTTATTATTATCCCCATTTCATAAAGGGGGATAATCTCTCTAGGCTAAAGAGGTTACATAGGCTCTCCAAGGTGTGAGAAAGTCCTAGTGCCGGGATTTACATTATCGGTTAGGCTCCCGGGCAACAGTAGGCTGTTAGTAATTAAGGTTTTGTGGAGTCAAAAGTCACAGATGGATTGTTGGTTACTGTTGGCTCTCCCAACCCTTGTGTTGTTCGAGGATCCAGTGTATTTGTTAAATGAATGAAAGATTATGTCCATATTTTAAACACTGAGTTTAAAGTTTAAAACATACAGATTTTGATAAAATTGAAAGTTTTTACGTGTCTTTATTATAATTTCTGACATCAGTGAACTAGGGAAAATTATTTTCTCACCTGTTGGTACATTTGAGCCAGTTTGAAATGTGCCTTTCTTAGGCTACTATTTCACTGTGCTTAAATGCACTGAATTCCACCCCCCAACTCTTACCCCTACCCCTTCAAAACTTTCATTCCTTTCTCACTGTTTAACTTCTAAACATATCTCATGAGGAAATATACTATATTGACATTTTACATTAAATAGCAAATGGGCTTTTTGAGCTTTCTTCCTTTCTGGGTGAAGTCACTGTTGACTGCCCATTTTCATGGGAACTGTTGTCCCGCCCAGCCTCGTCCACGTGTCAGCAGCATGGGGCTCAGAGAATCCGGTCCTTTTACCCAGCTTGACTGACAGGCATCTATCCTTGCTGAGTTCCCAGGCCACACTGCTCCAGATGGTGATGGCCTTGCCTGGGCTTCTCAGTCTCCCAGAGATAGTTGGGAGGGGCGGCGGGGAAGGTGGGCCGCACGTGAGCCGGGATAAGAGGAGGCTGGAGAACGAGAGGATAGACGAGAAGGGTGCTGGTTGCTGCCGTGCTGTTGCTGACAGCCTGTTTTATACCCTGTTGCGTTCTGTCTCCATATTGCCCAGTGAAGAAGGCAGAGTGGCACATGAGGAACCAGAGGCAGAAGGGGGCTGTGCTTTGTCCCAGCTGCTGTGGCAGTTACTTGTAGACGTGGCCTGGAGTCCCTTCTGGACTTCCATACTAGTGCTCTGCCACATGGCTTAGAATGATAGGAGAACTTCACTCACGGCGAGCAGAAGTTACCCCGGTAGCCCTGGGGTCCGGACTTCCTGCTCCTTTCAGCCAGGTGCCGTGTACTCTCGTTTTGGGGAGCGTGCGATTCTATGCGGTGTTATTTGGTTATGCTCCCCAGCGTAGCCCAGTACTCTTCTCAGCTGTGCCTCAGTCCTGGTATCAGCTAGCCAAGTGTTGTGCTTCCGTACTCAGGTTCTCTCTAACCTAATTTAGGTTTAATTAAGAGTGGCTTTATTTTAATCCTTAAAAACATTTTGAAGGACTAACTTGGATGTAATATGCTTCCATTTAATTCACCTGTGTTTAAGCACAAGTCCATTTCAGAGCTTCATTTAACATCTCCTATTAAATGCAAATTAAGTGATCACTCAGGTACTCTGTTATAGAAGAATACTTGGCAAAAGCCGCCAATTGTAGGAAAGACTGGGTCAGGCTGAATGAGAGTGAGAATCAGTTCACTGGCCCTTGGCATCACAAGGGATCTTTACACTTGAACTCTAAAACGGAATCCTCTACTCCCAAACTCTCTCCTCCCATGGAAGACAACCGTCCTGCGCTCCCCCCCACCCCATCCCCAAACCCTTTCAGTGAAAGTCTTTAACGGACCTTAGAAACCCTGGCCTTGTCCAGACCCTTTCCCCAGCCCTGACATCCTTCCAGGCAATTACTGGGGCCTGGCCAGTACCATCTCTGATTTAATTGGGGCCCCACATCTCAGCTGGTTTATTTTTTTTAACCTTCTAATTGGTCTCCTGCCTCCAGTCATTTCCCAGCCAAGGTCACCCTGCACTCCACTGACAGAATTATCGAACTACCTATCTCTCATCATGCCACTCCTCTGAGTGAAAACCTTGGCTGGCTCCCCATTGCCTTCAGCCTGATTTTTCAAACTTTGTAACAGAGAATTCAAATTTCTCTCAGTTCGATTCATCTCCCACTACACTCCCCGGCTTCTACTCTTCATCCGCACTGAGAAAGTCATTGTTTCTCAAGCACACAGGGCACCTGCTTCCATACTTTTCCACCTGCTGCTGCCACATCATTTCCACAATTCTGGTGTCTTCTCCTAGGTATATCTCAGATGTCACTGTCTTAACAACTTCTACCTATCCCAGAAGGAGTGAAGGCTGCCTTTCTGTGCTCAGAGGCCTTCCCCTGCCACTGTGTTCTGCCACCGTGCACTTACATCCTAACTGTGTAGCTGTCCCCTGACTCGGATTGCAAGCCACTTGAGGGCCAGACACAGTCCCTTAGTTATCATTTTATTCCCCAGCACATAATGCATACAAGTGGAATGTAAGCTTCTTAAAAGCAGTGAGCAGTGTTTGTGGCTGGCGCATGGTGGGTTTTTATTGAATATTTGTTGAAGGAGCTGAGTATCAACAAATGTTTGAAATAGCATGGGCAGAAATGTGTAGTTCAGATAAAACCAGTGCACTTACCTTTTTTGTTGACCATGTGTTTATCAGAATCCAGCTGTGTGGGGCTGTAGTCTTGCGCCTTGTGAGGTAGGAACAGGCTGGTGCTACTACCTAGCTTTCCAAAGCACTTCTAGTGCATCTAACTGGTGTGATCTTGTTTTATATCAGGAGGCTGGATCACGTTTCTGTTATCTTGTGTTTGCACGATGTCAGGTGTGCTTGTGGGAAAAGATACTACTTTGTTGTAATTCTTAATTATGCTAATAATTCCTCTTTCTTGGTTATTGAGAATTATAGCTAAATCAAAGGGAAGATTGGATTCAAGGGACATTAACAAAACTTTGCATTTAAAAATCCCTTTAGCTGTTTGTTTCTTGGGCAGATAGCTACACCTAGTGGCTTTATGGATTATTTCAGAGACTCGAGAACAGCTTTTGGGTTTTTTTTTTCTCCCTTTATTTAACCTCTGCTTATTTGGTATATTTTCTTTCCTCTTAATTAATGAAGTGGTATCTTTGACTCTTGTATATTCTATTTAGAAAGTAAGCTGGCCCAGCATAGAAATGGAGATTTGAGGAATTGATATTTATCCATAAAAAGCATGTTCCATGTAATAAGTAATTTGGAATACTTTAAATACAAATAGCAAGGTAATAAGGTCTGGGACCCTCTGACTAATACTTAAATAGGAGCCTTGTGTGCAAAATACTCTCTTACTTTTATATGGATATAATCCCAGATTTCTTTACCAAATGTGTATATTTATCAGTACATGCACAAATGTCCACCTCTGCATCGGATGCCTTATTTGTCAAGCACACAAGAATGAATTTCTACATACATACATTTTCCATGTCATTGAGCCATATTTACATTTTGAGATTTTTGATGGAAATATGCCTAGCATGTATCACACACATTTCTGCCTTTTAAAAAGGCTATATTTTATAATTATCCTTATCTTGACAACTTAGAACCATAGTTATGAATATTAATTACTGCAATGAACTGAAGCCTTCAGGAGACACTTTGAGACTCTTTACTCTACTTTAATTTCTTTTAGATAGACCGCAGTGCTTTATAAAACATTTGTGTCCGTTCTTTACAGTTTTTCTGTGTTCTCCCCTCTTTTGCTGCTGTTACTGTTTCTTTTGCAGCCCTCTTCTTATTATCCCTGCTCAGGGCCCCTTCTCATTTGCGGCTTCTGATTCTGCTGTGGACCAGAGAGGCAGGTAACCACATAGCTAGTAGGAACCCAGTTCTCCTGGGCTCCTAATTTTGTGCTGTTTCCCTTACAGTACACTGAAAATATATGCTAAATCCACAGTGCTTTAAAGTTAAGAGTAACTAATGCCTTAAACTTAATGAGTAAAGAGTAACTGGATTTTGCCAGACGTCTTAGAGTAGGATGCATAGCCTTAGTGATTCTGTTACTGCTATTTTAACTATTGGTCAGTCTTTGTTGTCTGATTCCTGGCCAGGTCATTGAGATTCTTTGTATCCATACACACACAGAATCAAGTCAGCCAACAGATACTCATTGTACATCTACTATGTATCAGGTGCATGGTGAGCACAAACATGCATATATAGACTTCTTTGATTTCATAGCCCAATTAATACAACGTGTGGAGGATTACAGTTGCCTTGATAATTACTTACATTTGAATTATCTATTCAAATAGAAAGTTTTATTTATGACCATCCATTATAATGATTTGCAGAGGGTCTCATTTAACTTTAAAATTTTGTGACTTGTGTAGTTATGGCCAAATAATCTATAAACAGCACTTGAAGAGAAAGTTGACTTTTCTTCTTATAGTTCATATGAACTCTAAGTCATAGGGTAACTAATTTCCTCATAACTGGTAACTTTCTCGTGTATCATGAAATATCTATCTGAAGTAAGACTACATGTTATATAGACTTTATGCAGTGTAGTTACCCTGAATATATTTGATTCCAAATACCTTTCATAGATTATGTCACATGTGCAACCTATATTATTACATTTTAAAACACTTCATAATTTTAATTTAATCCTAGGCTTGATTTTAAATAAAATTTTTATTATTTACCAAGATACCTAGGAGCTACACATAAAGGATTTCTTTACAAACCAAGATAGTATTGATTTTTCTTCATCATTCCTAAACAAAGCTATATTTTGTTCAAGTAGTCCTTTCAATGAAGGAATTCTTTGTGGCTAGTAATTTCAGAATGCACTGGCCTTCTTTTTAGGGCATTTTGTGTCTCCTTGGCTTCAAATTCTTGGGAAGCAAATAAAAACACCATTGGGCCATTTGGCATACAATTTGTCAAATAGTCAAGTGACAGGGAGCCAGTCTTTGGCGGCCATACCACAGGTGGCAAATGAATGAAAGCTTCTGCACCTTCTCTGGAGTTCATCACTGGAAGAAGGTGGCCATTACTCTTTCAAATACAAAGGTGACAATTAAAATTTCAAACACTGGTTCCTGCCCAATGACCTATGACAATGTTAGAGAAACACATCTTCAGTGTCTAATGAAGAGGTTCAGTGAGAAACTCCATTTTTAGGAACATAATCTGGGTGAAAGCTGTTTCTATAGGATTCAACCACCTAACATAATCATATGAAGCTCTTAAAATTACATTGGAAAAGGTTTACTAACACAGGAAAAATTATGTATTGTTTAAAAAAAGCATTCTTTAACTTATTACAGTATCTCATTTTTGATGAAGTTATTGTACACAACTGGGAGAATATTTATGAGTATTAGTGGTGCTTTTGCAGATAGCACTGTAGATGATTTTTCTTCTGTATTTTGGTTTTTTTTTTTCAGATGTGCAACAGTGAACTTTGATTTTTTTATTGTCAGAAAAATTTTTTTTAAGATTTTGTTTGTTTATTTGACAGAGAGAGAGCACAAGCAGGGGGGAGCAGCAGGCAGAGGGAGAATCAGGCTCCCCACTGAGCAAGGAGCCCGATGCGGGGCTCGACCCCAGGACCCTGGGATCATGACTTGAGCCGAAGGCAGACACTTAACCGACTGAGCCACCCAGGCGTCCCTGTCAGAAACATGCTTATTTAAAACAATTCTTAACTTGTTTTTCCTCTATAGTAAAAGATAACTTTTTCCCTAAGACTTCCAAACCTTGGCATTTAGGAAGGGGGCTGAGAGGACACACTGATTTAGGATTTAGAAGACATGTCAAACTTTTTTTTAGTTTATTTAAAAAATGCTTGTTGACATTGTGAGCGGGCAGTGTTGAGCATTCTTTATTAAACAGAGCCCCAGGAAGAAGATGGATGATAAACAAATGTTTATGTCTTGTGGTGATAAGTAAAAATAAGGGAATTATTGAATGTTGGGGAGGGGAGGTGTTGTTTACTTTTCTGGTCCTAAGTTCCTTCATCTGTAAAAAGAGTCAGATCTGAGGAATAACAATATCATTCTCTCAACATTCTGTGACTCTCAAGACTTTTGAATTACATTTGGCTTCCTAAGTGATTATGTCACCCAAATGCAGAAATAGGTCAGAAACAGCAATGAGGTAAAAAAAGGAAGTGTGTGTCCTGACAAGAGTACTTGATTAATAACAGAATTTTTTTAAAAATCCAGTGGCATTTCTATAACTGTTGTTAGTAATAAAGATCGCAAATGAAGATTATAGAGCACTAAATGTTTACCCAATGTAGTGAATAGTGCAAAAGAAAATATATATTATAAAAGAAATTATTCTTAGGTAAATACTAACTTCTCTATGATTAGGGTTTGTGTATAAACACATGAACACCTAGAAAACAAGAATTTGACTTCAGTTTTATTTTCCCAAATGGTTTATATTATCAAATCCCATTTGTGTTTTCATGTAGTTAGGTGATATAAAACATTGGGGAAACATAGAACGCGAAAGAAGTAGATATTTTTTGGAATTGGTGGCAGAAAGCCAAGAGATCAGATGGGCATCGTTGTAGAAATTTCTCTTCATTGTATATTAACTTTTCTAAAATGCATTGTCTTGTCCATCTCCTGCTTTTTATTGCATTATTTAACTGTTGGATGGCACTTTGTATAAAGCTTTGCAGACTATAACTGCTGTTTTGTCATAGGTTGCCTCAGTTGGGGGAATGAAAACTATTCTCTCCTCAAATAGGAATATTTGAGGTGGCATTTGTCATCTGTTGTCTTCCAGAAACTATCCCTATGATGCCTCATACCATCTTTCTTTGTTTCAGATATCCTCTGGCACTTGTAGGCAGGATGTTTCGGAATCCCCCGAATTACGTCAGAAGTCCCCATTATTTCAGTTTGCTGAGGTAATGTATTACAGTTCATACTTAATGAGAGTATAATGTGAGCTTAAATTTAGACTGATGGCAGTAAGTTAAAGCAATGAAGAACTCTCCTTAGCTCACTTAACATAGATGGGAAAAGAGAATCAAATTTTGGAAAAGGTATTTTGGAACTCCAGAGTCTCCTAATTAAGGAATAACTTTATGTGTATAGAAGCTTGTTATTAAGTCATAGTAAATATTATTACATTTAAACTGCACCACTAATTTTTGTTTATGGATAGTAAAATTACGGATACAATTATTGTTAGAACTTAGTCATTTATTAGCTATTAATTTATCAGTGTTAAATCAGAAGGTAGAGTCAACTCATGGTTGTTGGCTGTGCGTTCCTTTTTTTTTAAAGTACACTTTGCTCTTAATTGAAATGTTAGCATGCATTTGGCATTTTTCAAAGTCTTATGTCTTGTGTCAGACCTGTTTGACTCAATATGTTTCTAACATTGCTTCAGAGATGATGTAGGAAAGCATATTATCCTTAATATGAAGTCCATAAGGTTAAGACTGCTTCCTAAGATATCTTCATTTACCCTAGAACTCAATATGGAGCCATCATTAATTTTCTTAAACCTTAACCCAAGTGGTCTTTACTTGATCACTTGAATTGTCTTTTACTAGACCTTCTCTCACACTGTCATCCTTCCTTACGTTTGCCCTTGTGTTAGATTTTGCACAAAGAGCATATTTTTAGTTTCAGATTATTTTCCTCTCCAGTACCCTTTCCTGGTGGTTCTCAACATTTCATTGGCAAAACTACTATTCACAAAGGCAGAGGCCATTCCTTTTCAGACATTGTTTATTATATATAAATGCCTTGCTGATATCACCAGAATGTTAGAATACATATTTGCTCACATATTCCTTATCTGTCACTTTCCTTTCTGACTGTGTGAGATATGCTGTGAATTACAATTGTTTTGTATATTGTTTCCTTAAGAATTTAATGTCACAGAGGATTCACTCTGCACTCAGTTTTTAGACAATAGTTATAGGCATATGAAATAATGTTGGTCCCAACTTTGAAAGCAGACATGCTTGACCCAGTGGTCCCTGAACCTCTAAAGATCTAATGAAAACCCTAAAATTTCATGTGAAATTTTGGGTGTATTGGCATATGTGTATTTTTGTGGGTTCTATAGGACACCTAAGATTCCAAAGAGATCCCTAACTCTGTTGCTTTTATATAAAGGGTCCCTATCCCTAATCTGATATTTCTTCAGGAGCTCCCTATTCATGTGATTGACTATCTCTTTATCCCAGTATTAATTTATTTTTATTTTATTTTTTTTACTTAATCATTTCTTTCTTTTTTATTTTTTATTATTATGTTAATCACCATATATTACATCATTAGTTTTTGATGTAGTGTTCCATGATTCATTGTTTGTCTATAACACCCAGTGCTCCATGCAGAATGTGCCCTCTTTAATACCCATCACCAGGCTAACCCATCCTCCCACTCCCCTCCCCTCTAGAACCCTCAGTTTGTTTTTCAGAGTCCATAGTCTCTCATGGTTCGTCTCCCCCTCTGATTTCCCCCCCTTCATTCTTCTCCTGCTGCTATCTTCTTCTTTTTTTTAACATATAATGTATTATTTGTTTCAAGGTACAGATCTGTGATTCAACAGTCTTGCACAATTCACAGCGCTCACCATAGCACATACCCTCCCCAGTGTCTATCACCTAGCCACCCCATCCCTCCCACCCCCCACCACTCCAGGAACCCTCAGTTTGTTTCCTGAGATTAAGAATTTCTCATATCAGTGAGGTCATATGATACATGTCTTTCTCTGATTGACTTATTTCGCTCAGCATAATACCCTCCAGTTCTATCCACGTCGTTGCAAATGGCAAGATTTCATTCCTTTTGATGGCTGCATAATATTCCATTGTATATATATACCACACCTTCTTTATCCATTCATCTGTCGATGGACATCTTGGCTCTTTCCATGGTTTGGCTATTGTGGACATTATTGCTGTAAACATCAGGGTGCCCGTACCCCTTTGGATCCCTACATTTGTATCTTTGGGGTAAATACCCAGTAGTGCAATTGCTGGATAGTATAGGTAGCTCTATTTTCAACTTTTTCAGGGACCTCCATACTGTTTTCCAGGGTGGCTGCACCAGCTTGCATTCCCACCAACAGTGGAGGAGGGTTCCCCTTTCTCCGCATCCCCGCCAACATCTGTCATTTCCTGACTTGTTAATTTTATCCATTCTGACTGGTGTGAGGTGGTATCTCATTGAGGTTTTGATTTGGATTTCCCTGATGCCGAGCGATGTTGAGCACTTTTTCATGTGTCTGTTGGCCATTTGGATGTCTTCTTTGGAAAAATGTCTGTTCATGTCTTCTGCCCATTTTTTGATTGAATCATTTGTTCTTTGGGTGTTGAGTTTAAGAAGTTCTTTATAGATTTTGGGTACTAGCCCTTTATCTGATATGTCATTTGCAAATATCTTCTCCCATTCTGTCGGTTGTCTTTTGGTTTTGTTGACTGTTTCTTTTCCTGTGCAAAAGCTTTTTATCTTGATGAGGTCCCTATCCCAGTATTAATTTATAAGTAAATCCTTTTGTTTAGAAGCTTGTGAAATGCTTTTCAAAAATCTAGATTGTTGATGGTAGTGGTTCTCTTCATTTCATCCATTGTCTTAATCCTCAAAGAAATATAGGTTAGGCAATTAATTCCCCTTATATAAACTCACTATTTTCTTCAACTTTTATTGAGGGTGCATAGGAATGAAAAATGCTGTCTGAAGTAAGACCTACCCAGGACCTCAGGAAAATCCTCGTGGATTCATATTTGCAATCTGTCACACTTGCACATGGTGCTCATTTGAAATGATAGGTTTCATGGTTTAACCAAAAAGAGTATAATTTTACCTTCAAATGTCCTTAAAATACTTGGTTAAATTTTATTCATTCACAGTGGTCTCTTTGTGAAATAGGATCTGGATCTTTTTCTTTTTACTGGTATTTATTCTAAAGATGCTTATATGTCTAATTATAGTGGCATTAAAATTTTCTTAATGGCTTCAGCAGTGAATAAAGTCAGTAATTCCGTCAGTCTCTTTACTAATTCTTTCTCATCCCTAAACATTACTTTGATACTGTATCAACAGCTGCCTCCATGGTTTTTCTAACCAGCTTAATTGAATTAAGATGAAAAAAATGACTTCTCTGAGGAGTTATGATTAAGGTGCATCTATGCTTAGTAAGTACCCTTTGATGGAGTTGGTGAGCACAGTTACTTGAAGGAGAATACTTTTATGGGACTGGGAATGGGCTGAATTCATAATACCCAGGCTTTTTGCTCTTGTGACTCACTCTCACCCTATTTTGTAGCTGTATAGAAGTCTTGTTCACTTGGGAACCAAAATTAATAACTGACCTTGTTCTCAAAAGATCTTTGGAAAGTACTTCTATGGGGCCATCAGAGCAAACTTTTAATGAGGCTACCGTAATTACCAAGTGGAAATGAAAGGCCTCCTAGTTGAACCAGCTGTGGTAAGGCAGAATCCTCTATCCACGGTCAGATGCCTGAAGAGTGATAGTGACAGAGAGTGTGTGCATGTATGCATGCATAGTGTTACAAAAGAGATGCTCTTCCTGTTCAGTGAGTATTGAGTTCTCGTGCTATGCCAAGCAGTATATTCTGTAGCTTTTCTTTTCATCGTAATCCTGTAAAATGGGGATTATTCTCTTCATCATTATCATCAATTTATAGTTGGGAAAAATAAGTCTCAGAAAGATCAGCTGAGCTGCCCAAGGTCATGTAGCTCGTGAGCAGTCAGCTAAGATTCAGTCCCAGATACCCTGACCCATACATCCATATGCTTCTCCAGCACTGCTTCCCAGCTGCCTCTAAGCAGAGAACAGCTTGGGGGGAGTGGTGTAGGGAAGAGAGAGCGACTGGCTTTTCTTGCAGCTTCCAGCTTTTAATAATATTTTTAAAAATATATTAAAATAAAGCAGTTCATCTCAAGTCTCCTCAACGACTGTTTGCAGCATACCTGATACCCTACAAGAGACATGGCAGATGAGCAAAACTTGGTCCTTTGTTCTTCCAATCATCTGTTTTTAGAAACATGGCCTTTGTCTTCCTTTATCATTTATACTGTTCTTCTAAAAGGCATTAAGGGTGATGATTCATGTCTTAATCTTTATCAGTGTCTACAGTGGAAATATATGGCAGAATCTATTAGTCTGATATGGGAAAATGTCCTTGTGCATTAAAAATTACTTGTTTCCTTTCAGATATCTTCAAGTTCGTCCCACCCTGATACTCCTTCAAAACAGTGTCAAGCATCAGCCTTGTTTCAGTTTGCAGAGGTATTGCCTCTTTTTTTTTTTTTAAATGCTTATTGGGCTGAGAAACTTACTGAGCTCAGAACGGAGTTTTAATAACATATAGTGAACTTTAGGCATGCCTCTTGCCATTACGAACATAATGCACATAAGGGAATACTTAATGCTTTTTGCTGCCTTTGCTATATTCATAGTCAGAGAAGCTCCATATTTTGTATTCATTTATAAGCATTCATTAAGGAGTTCATTTAGAATAGACACTTTCCAGTAATTCATTTGTTTCATTTTACCTTGTTTTTAATTTATTTTAAAAGCTTAGAAAAAACTGCTGTCCACATCCATAGGATTCCAATTTATTAAATGTTTCCAATAGTGAAATTAGATGCTGTGATTTATGAATAACTCACAGTGGATGCAGTGGTGAATACAACCTGTTAAATCATCAGTACTTAGCTTTCGATGTGATGTAGCTTTAGCCAGCATTTTTATTAGTGCTTAATCCCAGGCTTAGATCAGGTCAGCTCTTGCAGGATCTCAGATTTCTTTGGTTTGTCAGCCAGAGAGAGAGCACACACTAGAGAGTGCTTACTTAGTTGGTGTGGAGAGGCACATATGATATGCTTGATTTTGCCACAAAATCCCTGGCCTCAACCCTATGCTGCTCGTTTCTAACGAGCATTGTAAGACAAATAATAAAGTGTATACAGGTCATGAAAATCAGATGGTGTCTGCTCTAGGTCTTTCCCCTTTTTCCTTTTTTAGTAATTCCAACCAAAAATACATATCATAAACTAAGCAGTTTTTTGAAGGGTTGAGAGAAAATGACAAGCAGGACTGTTCTGTTTAATATTGATGTATTGAATCATTTTGATTCATTTGAGTAAAAAGTGCTGCATAAACGAAATGTAAAATGATATCCATTTGGCAGGAGAAAACCCAGCATCCTACTTTGAAAATGAGGAAAAGTTACTTTCAGCTTTTACATTAAAAAAAGAAATACTGCTTCTTCTCGGGACACTTGGGTCAACCACTGTGATGTTATGCCACCAATTGGTCTGCATAGCTGTTAGGCTTCTCTGCCACAGTATTTGCTTCATTTGTTGAGGGCTATTCTAGAAAACTGGTAACAAAAATGCCATATAATACTACCATTTATGAAGACAATTTGCTTGATGAATCTGAATAAATTAAGAATTTATTATAATCTGTCATTACGATAAGCAGACTGTTATTTCCAGCCTGAGGAAATCATTTTAATATTTCCTTGCTTTCCTCCAGTTGGTGGCATCCATTTATTTGATACTAGTAATTTTTTTAAGAGTTGAAAAAGAATTTTGGTATGGTGACTAAATTTGGTTTTAATCTTAATACCTGAGCCAGCCCCATGCAACTATTTAGAAATATTTTCCTCAAAACAGAATGTATTTGCCATATGTTCTGTTTGATTAAATTCTAAACTCTGTAGCAGGAATATTAGAAAGGTAATGGCTCATTTTTGACACACCTGATATACATTAACTACCAAGAGTATTCAACTTCATTTAAAATGTCAGTATGGGATATCGCAGCTGGTGTTTCCAACAGTTCTCTCCACTCAGAGCATGATTGTTATTTAAGTGATACTATTATCATATTTATGAGGAGTTCCTGAAGCCCTGGGCAGCTCTGAGGGACCAGTTTGATGATGTAACAGTGGCTATCCTGTAATTCTGGAGAATGAGATCTGAGCCTCTCTTAAACAGATTAATGCTTCCTTGCTGCTCAGTATGCTTACTCCTTAAAGCATGAGAAAGGTTTTTTTTATAGGAAAGAAAAGAACCTTTTCTCACTTGAGACTTATGCAGGGAGATATTTCACTCCTCTGCTCAGTAGCACTGGTCTTCTGAGGGCTTTTGGGTTTTGATCATGAGACATATATAAGATTTGAGAGAGCTTTAAAAAATTGTTAATCTGAAAATTATTAGTGCTGTTTCAAGACCTCATAACAGAGTAAGGCATGTGCAGTGGGCAAACCAAATAAAATGTTTTGCCCTAGAATCAAATGTAATTCCCCCTGTCAACTCAGTATATTGTTTCTCCTAGTTATAAGTTTGCATAGATTGATAATATGAGCCCTTTCATTCCTAAGCCAATTAAATTATTACATACTTGGTTATTGTGGTGATAGGGGCCCCCAAATGTGGGACAACAGTCTGGTGAAAGCCGGTGGCACAGCTGGTGACAAGAATTCACCTGAGGCAGAACAAAGGAGATAGAAGTTTATGGAACATGCTGGAAGGGAGCAGCGGGCCATCTGCAGAGCAGGGGGTGGGGGCTGTTTTTAAAGAGGGAAGGTGAGGATAAGTAGCCCATGGGTCAATTAGGGCCTCTGGGTATCTTGAGGTGGGTCCCCCAATGGGCCAGTCTGTATTCATCCAGGTGGTCGCTGTGGGCCTTTTCTACAGTCCATCGCTCAAGCCTGTTTGCCTAAAAGTGGCCTCTGCAGTTACTGATTGTAACTGTTACATGTGATTATACAAGAGAAGTACACGGTTCTCTAAGGATATATAACTTCTCTAGTCACTTGTCTCAGCTGGCCCAAGAGAACCCTAAATTTCAATCTCTGCCATCTTAAGATCTGACCACATTGTCAGCCTCATTTAGGGTTGGTTTATTTAAAGCCAAACAAGAGCTAACTAGATGAACTAATAAAATTATCTACTAAAATCTGCCATGAGCACATATATTGCAATAGAAATAGAATAGGCTGTAATTACTACCTATAATCATATCCCTTAAGCTTTTATAATTATTTCATATAACACCCATCAGCTTTGAGAAAACAGAAAGACTCTTGAAATTCTTGTTTTAATTAGCCTACAGCAGAGGTTCTCAAACTTTAAAATGCATCGGAGTCCCCTCAAAGGCTTGTTCAAACACAGATTGCTGGGCCTCACTCCCAGGGTTTCTGATTTATTGAGTCTGGCGTGGGGCCTCGGAATTTGCATTTCTAACAAGTTTCCTGTTAGGAAACCACAATTTGAGACCACTGCTCTGTAGTTTATAATTGTTACTGTGAGTTATTAGCTCGTCCTTGTGAAGGCACTTCCTAGTATCTCTGGGGCCTCATAGGGAAGGGGCGAAGTGAGAAAGGGGAGGACATGTAATAGAACACTACTCGGTAACCCACTTGTACCCCCTCTCTTTTCAGAGGGATTTCAGTCCTGTTATATACACTTAGAGAAAAGTGAGTGTTTCTATGATTTAGGAAACAATTTACTCTTTAAAAATGTTTAGCTTTGTAATATTATTTTAAGGTCAGGCATGCAAAATTCTTAGAGACCATTCCTGCTTATTTGATTTACAAACATTCATAACTCTAGGAAGAGGTTAGCTAGATCTTCTCTTGACACAGGGTCATTTATTGTGTAAAATAGTTGTCCTAGAAACACCCTTTTTAAGAAACAGTAAGCCCTGGGCATTTTTTTAAGTTGAAGTTGTTTTTTCTTTCATACCGAGCCCTGGGTCTCTGCTGCAAGCTGAGAAGGATGTTTTTCTTTCTTAACCATGTCTGATAGTTTCAAAACTCACTGAAGTTAACCAACTTGGAACCATGAAACTGAATAAAGAACATTTTGTTTATATATTCTTCATGAAAGTTTATGTTTAAAGGGAGAAAATGTATCTACTTTACAAGATATAGAAAGAAATATAGAGTGCAGAGCCTGCCCCACCACCCATTTCAGCCTGTCTCCAATCCTTACTGATACTCATAATTCATCTACATGCAACTTGGCCCATCTGAAGAGCGGTTGCTGTCTCCAGGCTCTGATCCATTACACTGGTCAGAATGAGTTTCCTATCTGCATCTTCTCTTGTTTACAGGTAGAGTGACACATCCATCACATTTTAGATCTCATTTACTGAAGACTAATGACCACATGTAATGCCAGAAGGCAGCTGTTGTCTTCTATTATTAACAAGTCTGAAAGCCATGACCAGTTTACGTATTCTTTCTGTTGTGTGGTTGACTCTTACACCTAAAATAGATCTTTGCATTGAAATACTACATATTTTCTTTGAAGGCAAAAAACTAATCTGGATGATTTAGACCAGTAAGTTTGGACATTAAAACTTCCCTTAGAAAGTATTTACTTTGCCAGTATAAATACAACCATAATCTCACCAAATTTAAGGCATTGCCACAATTGGATATAAGCAATAGGTGCAAATTTAAAGCATTCATTTTCATGATGGACTGTTCAATATGTTACAGAATATTACACCCGACAAAAACCATATACTCACACTGCAGCTAATCAGTGTGAAAGAATTACGTGTTTTATTAGAAGCATTAATATTTCTTTTAAGGTAAGAAAGACCAATCATCCCATACTGTTCTTTTATTATTATTATTATTCATTCAGTAATTATCAGTCATTTCCTCCCAGGCTGCAGTGTTTTATGATACCCCTCATAATTGCAAAAGACTTCCACTATTACCTAATTTGCTTTTGATCTTTACTACCTGTTTCCTTGGTGTGGCTCCCCTACCTCAGGCAGCTATAAAATTAGCAGTTTAACATCCAGGGTGATCATTTTTCTTAGCTCTCTTGCTGTACTTCACGTACTATTACATCCACTTTGTTTATCGGAACAGTACATACTAGCCAAAGGAGAGACTATGGTGGAGTTAAGAGATTGGCAAGTGCCATCCAATTTGAGGAAAATAAAAAGCAAAGCCAAGAATGTACTATCCAGTATGGCCCACTAGTGTCCCCTACCCAGAAGTGTAACGTAACACGCACTTCCCTCCATCAGCCAACCAGACATTGAAAAACATATTAACAGTATTGTTCTTATTTGAAAGGATGCATAAGTTTCTTGAATAGAAAAAAAAAAAAATGGTGGGAACGAGCAGTAGTATAACAAATCAGCATTGTACAAGCTCTAATGAAGCCATGAGAATAGATCAGATTACTGAGAGAAAATGTGTAAATAAAAAGACAAAACCCTGAGGAAAAACATTTAAGGGATCACCAGAGAAAGGAGAACAACAAGGAGTGGGGGGGGAAGGGGGCAGGTAGGAGACAAACAAGGATCTTCCAGCAAAGGAAGCCCAGAGTTGAGTTTCTCGAAAGAAAGATCAGCCACCTCGAATGTTGCCAAGAAATCAAGATAAGGGCCAGCCACGGCGCCTGGGTGGCTCAGTTGGTTAAGCGACTGCCTTCGGCTCGGGTCATGATCCTGGAGTCCTGGGATCGAGTCCCGCATCGGGCTCCCTGCTCAGCAGGGAGTCTGCTTCTCCCTCTGACCCTCTTCCCTCTCATGCTATCTCTCATTCTCTCTCACTCAAATAAATAAATAAAATTAAAAAAAAAAAAAGATAAGGGCCAACCATAGCATTAACAAATGTCCAGTTTTTCACCAGCACCCCCCACACCAAAAAAAAAAAAAAAAATTAGGAAACCAAAAGACACTTTTAGAAAGCATATCTCACCACAGTCATTCCATGAAAATTGTACTGGTGGGTGATTCAGGAAATGTTGGGCTACCAAAATACATTGACTCTACCCCACGCAAGCTCCTTTGGAAATTTTCCTTACACCTACACATAGGTAAAAGTCCTCCCATGAGTGATGAGGAAACTAGTCCTTACGAGACATGGGTGGTGGTTCCTTTTGAAAGGTAAAGAACCATTCTCAAGTCTCACCTCAGACAACTGTGCATGGACTCAGGTGGCAGATAATGCAGTCCCAAGTTCTTCCTTGAGCCCCACAGTGGGCCATGCACAGGATGTGTGGTAGTAAGTGAGGAGCATAAACCTCCAGCAACACAGGCAACAGCAGAGGGCACCAGTGGAAGAATGAGAACTGCACCCCATCCTGGCTTACTGCAGCGATGCCACGCTCGTCCTCTAGCAATTCTTGAGTATCATGTGACTGTGTGACAGATAAAAATTCTACAGATTATTAGATGTCAAAATTATCCTCTAACATTGCAGTTTTTAATTCCATTCCAATTTCAGTATGTAACTAATTTTTGGAACTATACTAAAAGAGTTTGTTTATTCATATTACTAATGATAAATTCTCGTTAAATAATAATTGGGCCATTTATTGAGAGCATAATATGAGCTCAGCACTGTGCCAGACTCTTCATTAACATAAAATCTAATCTTCACAACAGTAATATGGGACAGGTATTACTGTTTCTGTTTCGAAGATGAGGTAGAGGAGACTCAAAGTCTTGATTATTTCCTTAAGTCAACACAGCAAAAGGTGATGAAGGCGTGTCTGTGTGACCAGAGGTCATGTTCTTTCATTTGTACAACCTTGGTTCAGGGCACTGACAGATCTATGTTCAGTACTTCATTCCCCCAAGTCATTGAGAGGTGGTGTTCGTTCTCTTAGTTTAGTAATAAGGTGAGTAATTCAGCTTGTCTAGAAAAAGTAGAAGTGGCATATATCAGAGAAAATTTAGCTAGAAGAAAATATTCCAGACTTCAGAAAGATTGAGCCCCATTTAGTTAATTTTCAAATAGTTTTTTTTTTTTAAGATTTTATTTATTTACTTGAGAGAGAGAGAGCAGGAGTTGGGGGGGGGGGGCAGAGGGAGAGGGAGAAGCAGACTCCCTGCTGAGCAGGGGCCTGACCTGGGGCTTGATCCCAGGACTGGCATCATGACTTGAGCCAAAGTCAGACGCTTACCCAACTGAGCCACTTAGGCGCCCCTACTATTTAGTTAATTTTCTAAGGAAGAAGTAGTTGGGATTAAATAGCAAAGAACTGTTAAAAATGACAGCATCTAGGAAGAAAAAGTCCTTATTTCATAAACTAGACCCTTCTAAATGGTCCAGGTAGCTTATTAACTATTTGCCTCTACGAAGGGAAAATTCTCTTTAGCAGCGAGCTCCCAATCTCTCCCAGAGCTGACAGCTCCACAGAATTCCCCGTGGGAGTTGGGGTCACCTATAAGGATATAGACACCAGGCAGGACTGCCTCCTAAACTAAACTGAGAGATACCTCTGTCTTAAATTGAGAAAGAATTCAGAATCACAAAGAATATAAAAAGCTTACACCGGAGCTAGCTCCTTTAATGATGACAGAACTTCTCCAGGAGAAGAATACTTTGTCAAGATCCCTAAGAATGTATGTCCTCGGGGCGCCTGGTGGCACAGTCGTTGGGCGTCTGCCTTCAGCTCAGGTCATGATCCCGGGGTCCTGGGATCGAGCCCTGCGTCGGGCTCCCTGCTCCATGAGAAGCCTACTTCTCCCTCTCCCACTCCCCCTGCTTGTGTTCCCTCTCTCGCTGTGTCCCTCTCTGTCAAATAAATACATAAAATCTTAAAAAAAAAAAAAAAAAAAAGGAATGTATGTCCTCAGCTTCTTACGGAGTTAGGCTAGAAATTGAAAATGAAGTTTTCATATAAAAATGAAAAAGGACAGTGCAGTTCATTGTTATCAGTGCCCAGCTGCTGTTTGGTCAAATTTGCAGAAGAGCATGCAGGCAGTGTAATATTGTATATGTTCATGTGCCTCAACATAGGCCTTCACTCTGTAACTTACTTAGATATGTGGTCTTGATTGTCAGTCTTTGTGTATGCTTTAGAGCATTCTCTCAAAGCCAGGGCCACGTGCTTTATATGAAACTCTTAGCTTCCCCAGCTCCCATCATAATGCCCTAGTTCATTTATACTGGATTCTCAAAAAAGTATTTGTTGACTGACAAGTCAAATATTTTAGAGATCCCAAATATATTCCTTAAAAAAACAAAACAAAACTTGTTGCTTTGGTACATACAAAATCCCTTGTGTTTGGCCAGTTGATGAGTTGGTGTTTATATAGAAATGGAAATGCGTATCTTGTTTTAAGGTTGTAGAGTTAAATTTAAAGCCTGCAGTTTCCAAGATAATACTCTTAACATTAAACAGCTATCCAAGCCACACCTGGTTTTTGTTACTATTTTTGAGGTTGTTGACTAAAATTGGTTTCAAAAATTATCCCAAGTGCGACACATTTAAAGTTACTTGGTACTTGGGAACAGTGATGTTCTCATAAGCGAAAGAAAGTTCCTGGGTGTGTATGAATAGGAAGTAAAGATTCTGATAACACAACTAACCTTCTTTATGTGAACTGTTTTCAATATAGATTTCTTCGAACACTTCGCAGTTGGGTGGTGCCGAGCCCATGAAGCGCTGTGGGAAGTCAGCACTCTTTCAACTGGCAGAGGCAAGTTTCTAACAATATTTAGAGATAAGATCTGCAGATGTGGAAACCACAAAAAAGGTCATCATCACAGCGTTCTTTAAACTGTGCCATCTCACCCGTGACCAGAAAGTGTGGTGTTACATCTAATTTTCAACCATGAGAGTGTTAGCCTTTAATGTAGGAAAAGAAGGAGTTTTGCTATGAAAAGTCAGTAAGCACGGGAAAAGGGGGCTCAGGGAACTTGCAGAATCCTTTTTCACAGGTAGTATTGTAAAATAAGGTCAGTTTTTGTCCCACATTGATGATATAAGTTCACCCAGAAGAATGGCCGGAGTCATGTTTCTCTCCTCAGATTCTCCTATAACATCCATAAATTCCTAGAAGACACTACTTTTAAACCAGGTGGTTGACGTTTTAATTTGGGGGTGTTTTGGTTTTGGGTTTTGTTTTGTTTTGTTTTTTTGTGACGAACTCCAATGACATGTTTTAAAATCTGGTTTTGTAACACCTGCCAGTTGTACACTTGCTACGATGTGGGCATAAAACGCTGCTGTTCCTTTGGCACAGGAGGAAATGTTTTTTCATGAATCTGAGAGGAGCAGAGAGCCCTCACTTGGTGGGGATGGGCTGGCGAGAAAGGCGCCAGCGCACCTGTTGCTGGGGTAGGCAGGGACCGGGGTTTTCTCTGCCTCCCTGCCGCCGCTCTGCCTTTCTTCTGTGAAAGAAATGTCTGTAGCGCTCGGACACAAGATAATAGCAGTTTTCTCTGTTGGCGAGACAAATTAGGAGGCCCAACATGGGTGACCAAGTATCTCTTATATTAAACTTATTCTTTTCTCTCATTTTTCTGGCTTCCTTCCAGTGAGTTCCTTTTGAGGTGTGTTTTGTTTTGTTTTGTTTTGTTTGTGAGTGATATGGTTCTTTTTATAAAGCCTTTGTAGTTTATTAAATTTAATGGGACAACCTATCATTTTCTAAATTTTATGGTAGCGTATATCATAAAAATCTAGGAGTTTTAAATATGTTTAAATGAAGCTTTTCGAGTCTAGCCAGGTCCACATTAGAAATAGAAAAATACAAAGGCCTGAAACAGTAAAGTATCTAAACAGTGGAACAAATGAACCCTTTGTTGTCTGACATTAAACTGACATGCTTCTTGTAAGACAAAATCAGCCCCAGATAGAGGGCTACAAATGACTCGAAAACTGCCAAAGACCACAGGGAATCATAAGAACTGAGTGAGTCAGTGGCCAAGTACTACTTCAGATAGAACCGAAATGGTAAAGATCTGGCAACAAGTGCACCTTTGGAGTTGGAGCAAACAAATCTTAGTAAACAGAGAGACTACGAGGTCATGAATTTAGTATTTTTAAGACCCTATAGATTGTCAAGACAACGTATTCGGAAGAAGTGACTATTTTTCTTGAATAATACGAAGGTATGGCCCTCTCTGCATTTCCCTGTTTTTGTGTGTGTGTGCGCACACACACGCGTGCACGCTTACATACATATTCATAATACATACATAACAACATTAAATTGTAAAACAAGTTAACTGTCAAATTATTTATCTTTATTGAACAGTTTTATACTAGAAATGTATGGACCTTTGAGGTACTTTGCTGTGGAGGGTGCTAGAGAGATGATTTTGTCTTCTCATTTTCTTTCTTTGGCATAACAGTTAAAAAAAAAAAAAGGATTCCCTATTAAATCAGAGCTCATTAAAAAGAACATTCTTCTAATTTGTAGGGATGCATCCCAAATATGAAACAGATGCTACGGTTTAACAGATGTTTGAATGCTGGTATCATAATTTTAAAGGGGTAGAATGACTGCAATAAGCCTATTCCAATTATAGCAAATCAGCTTATACTCAGACTTGGTTTCTTATAACATCTGAGTAAAAATATATGCTTTTGATAAAACAGGGTCGCTAAAAAATAATTTACCAAGAAAATCTCACATTATTTGCACCACATGAATATGATGCCATAATGCTAATAGACTGTGTTTTAGAATAACATTCTAAATCCATCCCAGTTTCTAATTAAACATAAATATGTGCACAATGGATTAATCAGCGTCTCCAAATAATCACCAGTAGAAATATGCTTCCTCAATTTTTTTTTTATTCCGTGTGTATTTGATATTCATTTTTCTTGAACTGGATATAATATTTAATTATTTCGGGTGCCTCTTGAAACAAGTATAGCAGGATATGGAGGAGGATCTTTTCCTGTTGCCCAGAATTGGTGCTATTGTCTGAAATATGAAAGAACAGCTTTAAATTCACACATATCAAAGGGAAATCCACCAGGAAGTCGCCTTCAGTTTGGGCCAGATCCTTCTCTTGGGATTTATGAAGAGATGGTCTGATCCAGCTCCTGTCCCATGTGCCACTCCAGGGGTTTCTCCTTTCATGCCCATCCTAACCCCCAAGCCATCAGTGGGAGGGGGGCTATCAAAGACTATCCACAGCCATCCGGAATATTTTGGCTTTTCTCCTTGTCCTGAGGAGGAAAGGAAGGAAGTGCTTTCCACTCTTCATCCCAGCCCCGTGTCAAGTAAAGTGAAGGCAGCTCTAAGACAACCTTTGTTAAAGATTGGGGGGGCGGGGGCTGTCTGCAAGAGGTATCTTCTCAGTCTTTGGTGAGAAGCAAGAAATGTTTTAGACAGAAACGTATTGCCGTGCCCTGCGTCTGTCTGACCAAATGAGAAAAGAACTGGAGGAAGTTGGCTGCAGGGAGAGGCTTGGAAGAGCCTGCTGTACTCTCCTTGGCATTGTAGAGATGCATGAGTCTCCACGGGTCAAGTGGACAAAGAGAGCAGTTCAGTGTGATCAGGCAAGAAGCCGTGGGACCATCATGGGGGGAGGCGTTGGCAGAGAGCAGGCCTGGGACAGGCTCTCACATCAGGAGATACGCAACAGAGACAGCTCTGCTCGGACGCTGATGAGCGCCCACAAGCAGGAGTGATGTCCAGCCAGTTTCCACCAGTACAGCTGTCCTGGTACTAACATACCAAATACTTCCCATTGTTAGTTAAAAAAAACTGTAACCCAAACCCCCTGAGTACCCTTGCTGCAACTTTCCCAGCGTTCCCGGGCTCCCCTGATCCTTTCAGCAACTGGAGGATGCAGCAAGGGGCCTGCAAGACCCTGTTCCAGCCCCTGGACCACATCCCTTCTGATCAGTTGGCACCCTTGCCTCTTAAATACTTTGTATACCATCCCTGCCCTTGGCATCCCCTGACAAGGTCATTCAGTCTTATGTAGAGTTAGCGGGAAGACAGACATAACCATGGGCAGTTAGCTTTGCCTCTGCCATTGCTTGTCCTGTCCTCTACAGCAAAAGCTATTAAAAATAGCCTTGTGAAGGGAAGGGCCAGCAACCAGCCCTGGAACTCCCCTCTGCCCCTACCCCATGTCCCTTCCTACAGGCTGACATGGGAGGAGGGCTGAATAAGGAGACCTCCCAAAACTACAGGGGCTGTTGCTTGCAAGAAATGTCTTCGTGGTGAAAAGCAACAAACATTTTAGGCATGTAGTTACTGCTGTGCCCTACACCCACTTGAGCAGGCAAAAAGAAAATTGGAGGAAGTTGGCAGCAGACACAAAGAGCCTTGAATTGGCCTGCACTCTCGGAGTTGGCCTTGTAAGGACCCCTTCTATTTCCTGAGACCCTGTAGCCAGGAGATGCCCCAGGGAAGGCCCTGTTTAAAGGCATTTGATTGGCATTTTCAACTGGGTGGATTTTTAATAGCTGAAAGTGACCTGAAAATTCTGGGATCTGTTCCAGGTATTTTTCAGGAATCTACTCCAGCTAGGAAGGGAGTTGGCATAGTGCTGCTGAGGTCAGGGAATTGAGAAGAAAATACAGTCCTTTATGTTTGAGCCTCCATGAGATTCGTACTGCTCAGTTAATCAGTTGCTTAATTGATGCAGGTACTCTAATGTGTTTCCTTTCATTTTGAAATTAATTAGGTCAGGTCATATAAAGAATAGCAAAGCATCCCCCTGGAGAACTATATTATAGTTGCTGTATAGTTGGAGGACACACAGGGACATCTTCACCCTATGCATTTTAGTGAAGAAAATTCTACACTTGAAGGTCTCTGGTATCAAAATTGCCTAGTATAATAAGATGCACTGTTGATTCATTTATCCCACCAAACAGTAATTAATTGACGACCTATTCCATGCCAATAACAGTGAGGCTGCTGACGTTACCTGCATACGGATGTACAAATAATGTTTATTACAATGGGATAAGCTGCGAACCTTCTTTTAAGATCGGTGGTTTAAGGACACTTTACCTCCAGGTGCCGGGTTGGTGTTAACAGAGTACCACTAGAGACGGGAACACATGCCTAAAAATAGTAATCACTCTTTGTTTGACTTCTCTTTTTCTGAAATAATTTTATGTGTTCTTTAAAATAGGTTATAGATTTTAATAGCAGAAATTCAGTTGTATTATCTAACCGAAGATAATGATGACTTTATTTTACTATCTGCTATGTGGTAGGCACTTTTCTAAGTACTTTATATGTACTCATTGAATTTTCACAGACATTCTCTGAGATAGGTACTATGATCATTCCTCTTTGACACATTAGGGAACAAAAGGGCAGAGAGGTTTTGTGACTTGCCTAAGGTCATGTGGACAGGAAATTGGAGCCTCAGTGGGAAACCCAGGCAGTCTGTCTCCACAGCCCAGGCTCTTCCACACTGGGCTATTCTGCAGCCTTGATGTAGATGAATGTAAAAGACTCTGCAAGTTGCTTGTTATAGGACTTTGCGTATTATAGAAGGCTCTATGGAAGACAGCTCATTCCTACACATATGTGTATGGCTGAATAAGTTGACAGATTTTTCAAGACTACTGTCAAAGAAATGGAACTGATATTTCCTTTTTAAAAAGTGTCTGTACTTTGGAAACTGCCAAGATACATCTTACACCCTTAAATAAGTGCCTATTAGTGGGGAATATACTTTGGAAGATACTGTGAGGAAATTATGGTGTACGACTCCTGTCCTCCAAGAACTTATTCTCCAGTTGCAGAGAGATAAGATATAAAAAGTTGAGGGATGAGAAGTAAGTGTGCAAATGGTTTCACATTGCAGATGAAATGACAAAGCTCTACTTGAGTGACGAATGATACACAAAGTGAATGTGTGAAGCCAAGAAAGGGAGGAATTAATATTAGCAGGAGTGTTGGGAGGACCCAGCACAGAGACGCAGCATGGAGCTGGTTCTTGATGAAGGAGTTGTTGAGGAACAGGGGTTGAAACTAGCAGCCTTTGGGCCACATTTAACTTTTTTTTTCAGCCCACAATTTGTTGACCTGTATTATATTTTACATTTGAATTAGTCCATAATATTTTAAAAATAGAGGTGCAAATAAGTATGTCTGTCTGACCTCTCATGAAAATTTAAGAGAACCTGGAGACACTGGTCCAGCCTTCCTCCATGAGAACAATCGGTCAGGGCTGTAGTAGCACCCTCACCGTCCTCTCCTTTCCCTACTGAGCCCCGAGTCTGAGGCCAGCAGTCACTGCCAGCCCCCACGTCCCCTGTGCACCTCCCTCTTGTACCTAAGCGCCCGTACACAGTGCAGAGTGGGAGCTGCATAATTAAACGGAGAGATGGGAGAGATACAGCAGAGGGATTACGGGGTAAAAAGGCAGGCAGACGTGAGGCAGGTGGATGACAACAGCTCAGTCAGACGGGCAGGAGTAGAGGCTGTGCTGGGAGACTTACGGAAGGCGGAGTGGGGCGACCGGTCGGAATTCGGAGACTGGTTAGTGTGAAGCAGGAAAACCTGTGCTCGAAGATAGTGACGAGCGAGCGAAGATTGAGGGCAGGGGCGTGCAGTGGGAAAGCAGACTCCCGTGGCAGCAGACTCCCGTGTAGAATGGAGTGGAAAACTTCTGGCGACACTCGCGTGTGAGAAGACAAGAGCCAGGGTTGGGGAGGGCCCGGCTGGCAGTGGGAACAGGAGGTAGAAGCAGACAGCAGGGAGGCTGCAGGGGATTTCGTTGGATTCGATGACTGGGTCATTCGATGTGGGAGGCAAAGCGAAAGGGGAGCTGGAGGTGACCCCAGCTCTGAGCCTGAATGCTCGGAGCCCTCCTTCCGGAAGCCTGGATGTTTGTGAGTGAGGAGGAAAGCCCTACTAGCAGGAAAGAGATGAAAGATGCTGAGGAGTAGGGACAGCTGAGGAAATCCACGACCAAAAGAGTCAACAAGAGAGGGCGGTTGTCAAGGTAAATGGTCGGGTTTGGAAAGCAGAGGCTCATGTTCTCTGAGCACAGAAGAAAGAAAGGTAGAAAACAGTCACACAGGCTTGCTGCATTTGGTCTGTGGTCTGTGTTCTACTTTGCTCTATCTCAGTTTATGAAACTGGTAATGTGTTAGGGTAAAGTTGAGGGAAAGGGTGCTGGATGTCTCCAGATCTACTCATCAAGTATAAAAAATCAAGATTGTAGATCTGGTGGTTCCAAGGGAATTGGAAAAGTTGTATTGAACCCTACTTATTAAAAGAGGATGATGACATTTTCAGGCCTCGACTCCCTAGTTTTTCTTACATTCTAACTTGCAAAAACCACTTCTAATTAAAACCAAAGAGATAGGTAAAGGTGAGTATATTCTAGTGTCTGTAAAAATTAAATCTTAGGAAAAATGTTGGCTAATTTTAAGGAAAGCTGAATTATAGAGATTATATGTACCACATTGAAAAAATTAGGAAATTCCATCCCTCCAGTCACATTAGCATTCCTCATCACTACCAATTAGAGGTGGTGTTTGATTGAGGTAACTTCTTTACAGTTTTCTGTGTGTCCTCACATACCATTGATGTGCAGTATCCCCTCCATCCTGTTGGAACCCCTTGAAGCCCAGAGTCTCAGTGGACAGCTCTCACCCTGGCCCCTCCTACACCACTGTCATAGGACTGAATCCTAAATCCTTAACAATGTATTTGAGGGGCTCTTTTCTTTGAAAGTGGTGTATTTCTTTCTGTAGCTTTTTATGCAGAGTTGTGAGTCATTTTTATGCAACTTCTGTCCTAAAACTTTTCATCTCATTCCCAAATGCAATAACTTATTTTTGGAAGAACCACAAAACAGGAATTCTTCTAATGACTTCCTTTAACATGTCTAGGGGAGACTTGAATAAATGGCCTATGGAACAAAGGTCACCCCACCCCATCTGGAGTCTTCAGAAATGGTAAAATTTCTGAAGAAATAGTAAAGAGACACATTGAAGCCACCTTTTTCACCTGCCCATGTTTCTGTAAACCAAGTAGAAAACTACTTAAAATGCTCAGATTTCAGTGTTGAGAGATGCTTAGACCACGGTTCTGTGACCAGTTATCTTTTCTAATAAAGAAAATTGAATTTTCTTAGCATCAGTGCTATTCTTTATTCTCTGCAACCATCAGCCAGTGTATGTTTATGGAAAAAAACATTCTGATTTTATTTAATTGTGGGAGAAGTGCACATTTTGGAAAGCACTGCTAAGTGCCATCCTAGGGTTATGTCTACACTGTTTTGGCAGATGATAAGCCAGTACAAAATGACTGTAAACATACCTTGGCTGCAAAACATTTATTTTGTACTAAAAGGCAGAGATTTTGAAATTGAAACTTCTTGATGAGTGTCAGTGTGTCTGTTTTCACACTGCCTCGTTTTTAATCTAGCTGGATCCTTTATAATAGACAATGAAAGACAAAAGATAATTAAGAGTGAAATAGTAGGGTACATTTTGGGAACAACTTATCCATTTCTTTGTACCAGTTAAAGGGCATCTACTTCTGTGGTATTATTCTTACCTAGTACACATGATGAATTATTTTTTCACTGGTCATTTCACTAAGTCTTTTATAGCAGAACACATTAAAGAAATGAATCGATACCTTAACATTTGTAGAAAGGAATACATTTTAGAATGTCTTTGATTCAAAGAGATAAAAGCTTGCTCAGCACAGATTTATTATGTCTCTGTAGTCCCCAGTAACAAACCCTGAGCCTATGTCGTGATCTTTCCTGAACCGAAAATGGCAATCTCCTTGAACCCAGGCACATAAAAAATAAACCCTCCACTGCACATTTTATCTCACCCCTTCGATATTCCTCCTGAAAGTTTTCTTTGTAATCATTTTGAAAAGGATAATTTTTTATACATCTGCCCAGTATGTGCGTCCTGTAGAATCTCAGTTCCAGCATACTGGTTTTCATTTTTCTTTTGGGGATGAGTTGCCATTTCTTCCAGCACATCACTGTTGGGCCATTCTGACTACACAGAACAGTGAGAAACTTCAGTAAGGTTTCAGTTATCCGAAGTAAAACTAAAATATTGGTGATTATTTTTCACTGTTGCTCTTGGGAAGCGTAAGTAAGGACAGGGTGAATGCGGGTCCTAATTAGCATTGTTGTTTTTTTTTTACAGACTTGTAAGGTAACTCTTTCTGGTATGAATCAGAGTGGATTTTAGATTCCTCAGTTACCTCCGAGCTAATGAACCATTCAATTCGATACAGTTATCTGTGGAATGCCTTCTTTTTGAAAGGTACTAGGAGAGATCCTTGGAGGAGAATACAAAGGTGAACAGGATCAATTTTGTGCCCCCTGAGTTATAGTTACAAAAAATATATATAGTGCCTGAGGGAATAGACAATAGATAGCGAATATTTATGCCAGGCATTTGATTTAAAACATTAACATTCTGACTTCTTTGAATACAGCTGTGGGAATTCCATCCAGAAGGTGTCCTGCAGACGTTTTACATCCTCACTTTTAAAGAAGGTTATTGTTCAATTTAAAATAATAATAGAAGAATAAATTGTCATTTGCTAAGGCATATTCTGTTTCAAGGCTTGATTAACGACCAACCCTCTATTAAGGGCAACTTGACTAATTAATAACAGACATTAATTCTGTGCTTCCCACAATGCAGTTTTATTCACTTGAGTTCACACTGATTTATGTTCCTCTGTGTCCACTGTGTGCTAATCTGTATGCATGTCCATACATGTGAACAGAATGTGGTTTGTATGCACTTTCATAAGTCTCACTGAGGTTAATTGATAAATGCACTCAAAAGTCAATGAAAGTAGATGTTTGTACCCAGTAGTAGAACTGAGCTTAACTGTATGTTTAATGAGAGTAGCTTCGTGAAAGATAACTGATTTAAGATCTCGCATCTGATTTTGTTGTATATGTCTTTTCCCCCCAATTACAGAATCATTCAACCCTAGAATGAAAAAAATTAGAGCAAGGTACTTAGTGTACCAGGGCCATGGCGGCTACTAATGATACCGTAGGACTAGTACTGTTGCTGCAAGTAGCTAATACCCATTCTGCAAGGCCGCAGAGGGATGGTTGTCAGAATACGTTTCTTCTTGCTCTGTACCAGGCACTATTTCAAGTGCTGTGCATGTGCAGCTCATTGAACCTCACAGTGTTCCTAAGATGTTTTATAGATAGGGAAACTAAGGCACAGAAAGGTTTATAGAAAATGAGCAAATCAGAGGCCAGGGGCAGTCTGCAGTCCCAGACAGTCTGGCTCCAGAATCCCTGCCTTCTGAAAGAGCTTCTCTAGATAGAGAATTTGCTCATATCTCAGAGTGATGGCATCTTCTAAGAGTTACTGTATCCATGGCTATTGCCAGGTTGTTTTATGTGGAAATACAGACTCTTAATTCCTAGAGACTTTTGAAAATTATTTCTGATAATAAAGTGTTTGAACTCCTAGAGGAGAATATAAAAACTGGGAGTTAAGGTCTCCCCCAAAAAGGTCCTTTTCAGATGTGCTATTCCAGAGTCTGTTCCAGTGGTTCATATCCCTGGTGGCTGCAGATTGCCTTTCCTGGGTGCCCATGTCCCCTTGATTTCCAGCTGGGTTCAGCCAGTGGGAGACTGGTGGGAAAATACAGGCTGCGGGGGAGAGCGAGGCTGGGATGTGCAGAGAAGGGGTGAGGAGGGCTGGGTGTAGAGCAAAGGTAACATCTCTTCCTTGTGCTCAGCTCCCTCCAGTTAGGCCCACCGTGGTTCCTTCTTCCCCTGGGGACCTTCCCCCATTTGTTCCTGCTGTTGCCAACCCCTGGATTGCCTCACCTGCCTCCTGTTCTTTGTGACCTGTGTAACCAACCTATTCCCTGCATTAAAGTCCCTCTGCTAGATAGGCTTTAAGTTGTTTCTGTTTGCCTAATTAGACCCTGACTGGCATACAAGCCATTTTCATTTTCCATTTGGTATGGTTATAAAATAGGCTGAGCATGCTGTTGGCATACTGTATCGATTTCGGCAAGACTTTTGACACATAATCTTACGATGTCCTTGTGAACAAAATGGGGGTGATTTAGACTGGATTATAAAAATTCTTTGATTACTGAAGTTCATTAATGTTCAAATAAACCTGATGAAAGGGCTCTCGAAGTCAGCCAGAAGGCTCTGTCCTTGGCCGTTTCCTATTCAACATGATCAGAGATTTGGATGAAGACATAAAAAGCAGCTTTATCAAATGTGTCCATAACATAGATGGAAAGTAATGTAATTCAGAGTTCGAAAGGATAAACTTTATAAGGAAAAATGGAAAATCTCACATCTATGTACAAAAAATATAGAAGAGGAGAGACCAAGCTTCCCAGCATATTATGTGGGTAAAGATATCCAGGCTTTTCATTGACCACAACCCCAGTACAAGCCAGAAGTATGACCTTTTTTTTTTTTTTTTTAAGATTTATTTTATTTTAAAGATCTTATTTACTTATTTGTCAGAGAGAGAGAGTGTGCACACAGATGGGGAGCGGCAGGCAGAGGGAGAAGCAGACTCCCCCCTGAGCAGAGAGCCCGATGCGGGACTCGATCCCAGGACCCCGGAATCATGACCTGAGCTGAAGGCAGCCACTTAACCAACTGAGCCACCCGGGCGTCCCAAGATTTATTTAGTGAGAGAGATAGAGAGGGTGCGTGTGTGCATTCAGAAGGAGAGAGAGAAGCAAACTCCCTGCTGAGCACGGAGCCCGACTCAGGGCTCCATCTCAGAACCCTGAGCTCACGACCTGAGCCAAAACCAAGAGTCAAACACTTAACCTACTGCGCCACCCAGGAGCCCTGACCTATTTTTTTTTTAAATGGGAGGGAAGAGATTGATCTTTGGGCCCCATTAGAAGATAAATGTGTCTCTATAAGCTGGCAGATTGTCACTTCTCATCTAGAGGCTTACAGAAGACTAGGAACTTACTCTAAGAAAGATCCATGTTCCCCAGCCCTTGTGAAGCTTTTTATGTAAAGTTTTGTGCCTACACTTTCGCGTCACAGTGGAGCATGTACTGTTGCCTGTTTCTCAGCCTTCGTTTGCTCATGTGGATTCAAGTCAAAGTGGGGCCTTGGGCAAGCACTGTGGTACTTGGTCCTGAATCCAGCTTATTTCAGTAAAGCCCGGTTCTCGCTTCAGGACCCCAGTACTGCATATAGATAAGAGGGGAGGGTTCCAACTTTTGAAAGGTCAGGAGGACTTTATGTGTGATGGGCAGTTAAGGGAACTGGGACATTATACCAGGAGAAGAGACTTACGGGAACATAACATCTGTCTTCCAAGATTTGGAAGTCTGTCACATGAGAGAAAGAGCGGATTACTTTATGTGACTTCAGAGAACAGCTAGTACTGACAGAATGATAGTTTTTTCCTTAAAATTTTAAAGATTTCAGAGAGAACTGCCCTCTAATATGGTCACTGTCTTACTGCAAAAAGTTGTATAATTAAGTCTTGGAAATATTGTAGTAAAATGAATTTCTGCATGGGGAAGGATGTTAAATTAAGTAACCTAGAATGACACCCGGCTCTGAGACTCTGATTTGTGTTTGTTTTGGTTTTTGGTTCGTGAGATTTATGATTCGTAGTTTTTGACTCAGAGCTATTTGTTTTATTTTTATAGTTTTACTTCCAGCAATATAATTGTTTTTCTTATAATTTAGGATTAACATACTCTCTTTGTGGGGGGAAAGAAACTTTTAAGAGCCCGAAACAAGGAAGTAAAGCATGACTAGTGCCTGGTGTAATTACCTCCACAAGAAATATTATGCTATTTCCTGGAATATGTCCCCAGAGTGAATGTCTGCATTTGTTCCATTTCATTCCTAGCTGTGGAATCCTATCAGGGGTGATGAGGAGAATCATTTTGAAATATATTGAAGCAGAGAATGGAGTTTGCAAAGTATTATTAGGTTTGCTAAGATGAACCTATGCAAATACAAACTGTTGGCATCCACTATAAAAACCAGTGCCCGTATGGGACACGGCTCCTGGAATGACTTATTAAAGGTCACCAGAGTGATAGTGGCTGATAAAATTTACCTTGAGGATGCCTTTCAGGTCTTATTTCCAGAACTGGCATAGTCTCTGTCCCCGTGTGGGATAGTTATTCATGAAGGGCTAGGATAGTCGAGAAAGGAAAATAAAAATTATTTCAGAATTGATGCAAAAACAGCAAATTCTCCGATGAGAATAAAACATGCAGCGAAGATTAAATGTATCAGTGCTTCAGAATTAACGTAACATTTTTGCTTTGATCTTATGTCTGGTAAGGTTTACTAAAGGGAAGTTCTCCATTTTCATAATTATTTGCTGAGGTCTAAAAATTAACTTACATGATTTCCCAAAAAGGATAGCTCTGTCATGAATCCATACTATTTCAGATCTTCCCTGTGAATGATCTGAAGGCCTGGGTGCTCTTGCCATTGTTCATTTTTTAAAAAACTTGCGTGATCTGCCTCTCTTCCCCCTTCTCCACTTTCTTCTCAGACTTACCAATTATAATTCTCACAGAAAGATTTGAAATGTATTGAAAGTACTAAGGGGACAAATGAGGTAAAAGAGGATCTGATATTTAACTGAACGTCTTACTGTTTCAAAAATGAGTTATATGGATGTTAACATTTCTGATTAATTTGCCATTTGATAAACTGGTGATTTTTTAAAAAAAAGTATCAATTTCCTACTCTTGTGCTTGATTTGGGGGCTTAGAAAACCCAATACTCTTTTCCTTCTAAGTTGCTAATACAAAATAGGTAAAATGAACAGTGGCTAAGAACTTCTGTGCTGCCCTTGGCCTAATAATCTTCATCGTCAGCCTCATGATGAATCCTCAGACGTAGAGAGGGGAACTTATTGATCTTTGTAAATTCTTTTTTTTGGTTACATAAATTAACCCATTTATTATAGGCTAGCGGTGTTTCACATGGTGGAGCGTCTGCTGCTGGTCTTTCAGTTCCTTCAGACTAATGATGGCTGATGCTACTTTGGCGGCGTTGGTTGTATAGGTCGAGGCACATCAACTACCAGGTTCATGCAAGAACCACAGTGCCAGATCTCCACCTCTCATCTTTTCATCTTGATTTTGCTGCAGAAAGAGCAAGTGTACTGAGCGTGCTGGCTTATTTCAATTTTCTTTACCATTTTCCTGAGGGAGGCAACAATAAGAGGTCCCATATTTACTGATCATTCCAACCTTCTTGGTGTATTTAACCATGTCCCCCACAAACTAAGTCTGACCGCAGAGGGTGATCTTTGTATCTTTAGGGTCCTGCATGGGGCTTGGCACTTGGGAGCCCTGCAGGGAATGTTTATGAATGAAAATCCAGGTATTGAAAATAAATTTTACAATAAGCTGCAATTTCCCCTTTCAGAAAATTGCTTTAGATTGAAGTTTTGAGGTACCTAGGAGCTGGATTAGGAAGATGGCAAGAGTTTTCTTTAAGGTCCTATGTGTGAAATTTGGGGAGTTTAAAAACATAACCAAATTGCTGCCAGATGTGTTTTGGTATTCAGAATTTTTCAGATTTTAGGAAAATGATACAGTATATGCATCTTACACTGTGCAGTTAATTCCCCCAGAGCATAATGCAAATGCATGAAGATTCTGGTAGCAAAAGCATATGAATAGTCCCATTATGTGTGATGAATTAAGACGTTAAGCAATTTCACATTAGTTCTGGTCAGAATTTGCAGGCGAGTAAGTTCAGATCAAGTCTGCCATCCAGTGAGTCTTTAAAAAAACAAAAAAACAACTACCACCACTTAGTTTTAAGCACTTTTGCGATCCTCAGGTTATCTGTCAGCATCTGAGGCCTGTAACGTCTTTTTCATTAACCAAAACCTTCTGTAGTTATTTAATGAGTCATCTTCTCATTTCGAATTTCAACTGATAGGTAAAAAATGTTGCTGTTTTTCTCATTTCCCCAAGAAAAAAGAAAAGGCAAACATCTGAACAGCCTGGGGATCATTTGGTCAGTATTGCCATCAGTATATTGTCTCCTCTAGACCTCACAGAATCTTCTGAGACAACTATTCTTACCATCCTTTTTAGTTTACAAAGACAACGGAGGAGTGAGGGGTGAAATGTCTCATTCTAGACCATAAAGTAAGCATGTAGCAAAACTAAGACTCAAACTCCAGTCTTCCAACTCTGGAGTCCATCTTCCTTCTCCCAAATCGTGTTTTCACAGAAAAAGTTTCTGATGAAGCTGGAAAATGAGAATTCGGGTGTATTTTTGTCTAGAGTTTAATGAATATATCATAATGCCTAAAGCCTTGTATTAATTTGAGTCATTTACATTAGTTTGGCCTGATCATTGTCAAGTTTGTCTTGATTATTTTTTAAGAGGGATAGACTTTCAAAGTTTAAGCTAATTTCAAGTATAGAATAATAAGGCTATTTTTTGCTATTCTCCCATTTTTGTTTGAACTGTTTAGATGTGTCTGGCATCGGAGGGGGTTAAAATGGAGGACTCAAAGCTAATAAAGGCAAAAGAATCAGATGGTGGAAGAATTAAAGAATTGGAGAAGGGAAAGGAACAAAGAGAAATAAAAATGGAGAAAACAGATGAAGCCAGGCTACAGAAAGAAGCAGAATTTGAAAAATCAGCTAAGGAAAATGTCAGAGATTCTAAGGAGCTAAGAAATTTTGAGGAGCTGCGAATGGATGATATAATGGATATAAAAATGGAAGATCCCAAAGAAATTAAAAAGGAAGAACTAGAGGAAGATCAACAATGTAGTCACTTCCCTGATTTTTCTTATTCTGCCAGTAGCAAAATCATAATAAGCGATGTTCCCAGTAGAAAGGATCACATGTGCCATCCTCATGGAATTATGATCATTGAAGATCCCACAGCATTAAACAAACCAGAGAAGCTAAAAAAGAAAAAGAAGAAAAGCAAAATGGATCGACATGGAAATGATAAATCCACACCCAAGAAGACTTGCAAAAAGAGGCAGTCTTCAGAGTCAGACATCGAGAGTGTCATCTACACCATTGAAGCTGTTGCAAAGGGAGACTGGGGCATTGAGAAACTTGGAGAAAGCCCTCGCAAGAAGGTCCGCACATCCTCAAGTGGCAAGGGAAGCATTTTGGATGCCAAGCCACCAAAGAAAAAAGTGAAATCAAGAGAGAAGAAAATGTCAAAGGAGAAATCCTCAGACACCACCAAAGAGTCAAGACCTCCAGATTTCATTAGTATTTCTGCCAGCAAGAACATTTCTGGTGAGGTGCCAGAGGGTATAAAAGCAGAACCGTTGACCCCCACGGAGGAGGCATTACCACCCAGCCTGTCGGGACAGGCCAAGCCTGAGGAAAGTGACTGTCACAGAAAAATAGAGACTTGTGGCTCCCGGAAATCTGAGAGGTCTTGCAAAGGTGCTCTTTATAAAACCCTGGTGTCTGAAGGCATGCTCACCTCTCTGCGAGCTAATGTTGACAGAGGTAAGTGATTTCTGCAAAAATGAAAAGACTATGGAAACCTAGCAATTTTCTCCTTTAAACTCATTGAGAATAACCACCATAAAGAACAGTATAGTATCAAAACAGTATTTTACATTTGTACAGTTCTTTATGGCTTATAGATCATATACATCTCTCATTTTACCTACACCATTGAGGAGACTTTGTATTCTTTGTATGGGTAGTTCTCAGGATAATGTGTTCAAAATAATTCAAACCTTTTTTTTTTTTAACTGATATGTTAGGTATGGGCTGGCTTCTTGTTTTGAAGGATCAGCACTGTGTGGTTGGAGCTCTTAGTCTGGTTTTTAAAACTGATGGAAAGGATTCCCTGAATCAAGCAAATACATATGGCAGAATGTTGACCTATGGGCTCCAAAAGCAAGTAACTTATCTAGCCCTCTCCATTAGGTACTCAGAACTATAATTGAAGTGAAGGGCTCTTTAAAACACTAAACCAGTTCATGTGTATACCTTTATTTCACAGAGTGTTTTTTATAAATTCATCTGTTTTAAAATATAGCATCTGGCTATGGGAACTACCTCTTGCCAAGCTTAATTCCAACTCAGAGATGTGTGACTAATGGGTCTAACGAGGCCTGAATGAAGATCTTTGAGAGTACATAGTTCTCCAGGGATATCATTCCAATAAAGTCCTGGGGAAATTAAAATTAATAATGCCCACCAGCAAAGGGCTTCTACACCTTAGTCTGATTCCCTAATGGAAAAGCTGGTAGGAGTTAGTCTGTCTCTGGAGTCACACAGTACACACACTATCTGTTGCGTTATGACAAGACAACTGATCTCAGAGGCTATACACTGTTTTGCATGTTGTATTATTGAAGGTGGTCCATCGTGAACCACTTAGAGGACTCTGAAATTGAAACGATTATAAGTAGCATCATGCAAATGATACCTGGGGGGTCAACAAATCACTTGCGAGGCAACCTCATCCCAGTGTACCAACTGCATTCTTTCTCTTAAATTTCCTTAGGGAAACGAAGCTCAGGAAAAGGAAACTCCTCTGACCATGAAGGGTGTTGGAATGAAGAAAGCTGGACGTTTAACCAGAGTGGGACCAGTGGGAGCAAGAAGTTCAAGAAGACAAAGCCAAAGGAAGATTCTCTCCTTGGGTAAGTGCCTGTGAACACATCAGCACACTGCATAGACCCCAAGTGTAAACCGAAATCACTAACTGCTTCTTCTTGAGTATTCATTCAGCACTTACTACAGTCTTCGTGAGCACAATAAGAGAACAGAAATCTAGTGTCACATGTTCCTGCTGGCAACGTGGTTGTGTGAGTGACACTGTCATTCACATTTTAGGTCTAGTATAACGTATGTAGATTTTGGATGTAGGCCTGAGTGTGAATTGAGGCCCACCATGTATTAGTGGTGTGACATTATAAATCCTTTAATATTGCCAGGACACATTTTCCCATCTAAGGTTTACAATGGATATTCTATAAACATGTTTACATTTTGCCTGTTTACTTACTGTACATATTTTATTTAATATTTCTAAAGGTTATGTACATATGTTTATAAAATAAGACGACAGCTCAGAAATGTAAGGTAAATAAAATTATGTTTCTACCTCTAACCTTTTTGGTTTAAACCATGTTCTATTACTGTAAGATAAAAATGTTAGACTGACTATTCTGCTACAGAGAACATTCAGTAATTATTTATGTGTTGAAAAGCAGTATCAAGCAATAACATACATCAAGATAAAATCATTAAGGATTACTTCATTTTTAACGTTATTCCAAAGATTCTTAATACTAATCTTAATATAAAACATTTTGTTAGGAGATTCAGTACTTTATATTGGTGAGGGAAGCCTCTGCATATACAATAGCACTATTTTAAAAATCCTTCGAGATTTCTTATTAGCCCAATTTGAAAAGAATACATTGAATAGAAATAAGTACATTTTTATATTTTCCATATTTTTTCATGAGTGTGTTTAAAGGTATGCAAATTCCATGCATTGGGAGTATTGTATTTCGTTTATTCATAAATATTTGCATTTCTGTTAGTGGAATAATATTTTTTTTTTCCTCAGAAGTTACAGTGCTTTAAAATCTGGTTAATTCTAAGGCTCTAGGTCATCACAAAGTAGTAGGAGAGTGGAAATTATTTCTCATATTGTGAAATTCCTCAGGATTATTTATTTTAAGGTGATATTTTTATAACTTTTATGTATTTCCTTTCTAATATTTTAAATGTCCAGAGCAGTTCACATTAGTTTTGCCTACACTATGCTTAAACAATGACATAAAAATTCTTATATTCAGTATCGTCAAATGGTATTTTCAAATGCAGGATTTCCTAAAAAAAAAATGTGACCACTGAGTTCAGGACCAATGCTCTATATCTTCTGGAACTACCAGTGCCCTGTGGGTCTAGTCGCAGAGAGGAGCAGGTCTCACTGCAGACATTTGTGAAGTCCTGGGGGAATAAAGCAGGCATTAAGACTCTCCAGCCGAAAGGTTTCTGATGCTTCCATTAGAAAGGGTTTACACTGTGAGAGAGGTGTTTCCTCCAGTCCTCTTTGGCAACAAGAAAAGTGAAACAATCTTCTGAAAATCTGTGTCTGAAAAGAGATTGGTGTGTGGGTTGTTTTTGTTTCAGTCATTTCTAAGGAAGGCACATGTATGTAACTGGGAGTGTGGTTTTTCTGCAGGCTCTAATCAACAGTAAACCTCTGGTCTTTGCTGTTCCCCGCCCCCCACCCCTTCATACAGGCCTGTCAGAATTAGACTATCTGGGTCTGCTTTGTTTAGAACACGCCAACATAGTGGATGAGCAGTGAGAAATGCCAGTTCCTATCAGTCTTCTCTGAGATTTCTAAATGAGCGTGTTAACCCCTTTATCACAGAAAATGCTATTTGTAGCCAAGAAAAATGCACTGAGTATTGGCAGTTCTAATCTCACAGTTCTCCGCAAGAAAAACATAGATCATTATTCTAGGTGAAAAAAGAAAAGGAGAAAAAAACCCCAAGGGATCTTATGAGTTTTAGCTCACATTTTCCTAATTCTCTTTGGTTTTTCAGATTATCTGAGAAATTCACAAATTATAGATCCCTTCTGATAGTATCTGGTTACTGTCTGATTTTCCATTGGTATAAACGTCTTTGAACTGGGTGGAAAAGGATTTTGTTAATGCCGGAGCGTCACCCGCAGCTACCATCCTCCCTGCTTTGATAAAACTGGCCCTTTTCCATTGACCATTCTGATGGTCTTCAGACTATCTTGTCTCTGCTGCCCAACTCTTGTATATTCCTCCAAACAGAACAGTTTTAGGTGGATGCACCTCAAGTACAACCCCTACGTAGCAGCTCAACACATGAGCCATTAGCTTCTTGTACGTTAACTCAAGGCTGCTCTCTTCCCAGAATGCCTTCCATTTTGCATCCAGGACGCACAGCCGTTCCGCTGTAGCTTCTCCCATCTGTTTGGGTTTCATCTTCGTTAATAAGTCTCAGCAAGGAGCCAGCAGGCATGCTGCCATGGCTGGGTGGGGGCCTTAGAGACAGTCAGAAGCAGCCCAAGGATTTCCCAGCTTTGCTGGTGCCATTTCTGAAGTCATCCGTGGTTTGTGTTAAAGCACATCTGTCTCTCCACCAGCATGTTCATTGAAAACTGGCTTTCCTTGTCATTGAGTGCTTTATCATCATCCTGGTCAACTCTCTGGAATTTTTCTGATATTCAGAGTTTTTGTTTGTGTTTTCTTTGTGTGTTGGATGTGTTTTAATCAAGTACTAGTCAATAAATATTTTCTCTTTTTTTTTAAAGATTTTATTTATTTATTTGACAGAGAGAGAGATAGCCAGAGCGGGAACACAAGCAGGAGGAGTGGGAGAGGGGGAAACGGGCTTCCTGCAGAGCAGGGAGCCTGATGCGGGACTTGATCCCAGGACCCTGGGATCATGACCTGAGCCAAAGGCAGACGCTTAACGACTGAGCCACCCAGGCGCCCCTCAATAAATATTTTCTTAAAAGAAGAAGTACCAATCTATACCCTATTGCCAATAAGCTTGCCAATATAGATAATATATACGAATCTTTAGAATGAGAAACTTGTCTGGATGGAATATGCATTGTATTGAATTTAATGAAAAATGTCCGTGCCAATGGAGATAACTTCAAAAATATTCTTATATTTTAAATAATGTTTCTGCTTTTCTAAGGCAATAAGATAACCTTTCATGGGAATTGACTGAGAAAGCTGTGCTGATAAATCTTCTCAAGCATTTCTGAACAGATGTTTTTGTCCTTTCACAGAATTTATGAACAGTGCCCTAATTCTCGGGGACCCTGTTTTCAAGTGGAATATCTTAAAATCTATCTTGTATCATTTTCTGTTTAAATATTTATGTCATGTGCTGATCGATGCCATCCCCCTTCTCTTATTAGCTCAGCAAAGCTGGATGAAGAATTTGAAAAAAAATTCAACAGCCTCCCTCAATATAGTCCTGTTACATTTGACCGGAAATGCGTACCTGTCCCAAGGAAAAAGAAGAAGACTGGAAACATGTCCTCAGAACCGACTAAAACCAGCAAAGGTTAGATGTGTGCTGTGCCTCCTGCCGAGAGGCCGGTATCTCACTGCTCTTCGGTGCTTCTGCAACTCCCTCTAGATACGTAATTGGATTTAGACTGAGGCAGTGAGGCAGTAACCAGTTGGAATTTTAGCTTGCTTTCCAGAATTATTAGTATGGTTCCTGCCTCACTTCTCGCTCCCTCCTTTCCCTCCTAGTCCTCCTCAGCCTCTGTTCTCTGCCATCTCAGCGTGCACATTGGCCCTGAAAGGTGTAGCTAAGTGTTACACGTGGTCTTCGACTTCCTGCTCTCCAGAGGTCTGACTTGGAGATGTGGCGCTTTTCTTGAGCAGAAACTGCTGGCCAAGCCTAATTCCTCTGTTCACTGCGTCTGACAGGTTCAACTCTGGGACTCTGAAATCCTTCTATGTGCCTAATCAGAGAACTCCATTCTTTACCAGCAGTCTGAACCAAATGAAAATAAAGCCAAATGCAAATAATCCTCTAGCAATACATTGAAAGTGGTTTTGTTAAGTTTAGAAAAATACTATTTGAGCATGTTCATTTTGAAGAATATCAGATTCTTCCCTGTGGGTATCAGGGAAGCTTTCAAAATTATCTGCATGACTTGGGTGGGTATCAGCATTCATCAAGGGCAACACTGTAGTTCAGAGGGGGGTTTTGAAGAGTGTGAGACCACCATTATATTGTCGGGTGGGGGCTTGGGTTCTAAGCATCAGAGCCTGCTCAGGACATTCAAGCACAATAAAGGATTGTCCTCCCCAAAATGACGGCACTGCTCTTATGGAGAACTTGTCTTCTGCTTTTACTTAGGTCTCAAGATTGGTGGGGAAATGTACCTCTAGTTTTCCATACAGATGTGAAAGACTTCATTCTCTTAGTCTCCTTTAAGGACAGTGAATGGAGAGATGAAGAACTTGTGTGTCCGAGTTTCTGTTGCTTGCAGGATTTGATGGAAGAGTTTTTTTAATTACCCTGCAAAAGTGGCTGCCTGTTACCTGTTACCAAATCAGACCCTTTTTTGGTGTATTTTAGATAGATGGATAGGTGGATAGATATAATATGATACATATCTTTGCATAAATCTTGCTAAATTCTAGCATTCATAGATAATGATCAGAGATAAATATTAATGAGCAGACACAATTTTATGGATTTAGAGGGACTATATAAGGTCTAGGAAAAATTATGGTTTCTTTGAAGAAAGTTAAACTTTTCTCCCTCGAGACCAAAAACCTCCTTTGCACACTGGAGTTGACACAACTGAGGAGGGTCGCTTTGAGATCTGTATCTCAAGATAGATCTGTGTAGCTGAAGAAAATTCCCCCTTCCTGATTAAAGGCGGAGAGGAACGTAAAAGTGATTTCAGAATTAGCTTGGTTTTCCTCTGTGTTCAATAAAAACAAGTCTAGTGAATAAAGAACTAAAAAAGAAATGTTGCATCACCAAGTTTGCTCATCTGGGAAAATAAAATAGGGTTGTATCGAGATCTTCCAAGATAAGTAGGAAAGAAATAAAGTAGCCTTGCTGACAGGTAGGTAGCTGAGCACTGTAATGGATTACCAAATGAAATGACAGTCTTTGTGCCCTGGAGACATCTAGGAATACGCAAAGTAGTCCGTGAGCCCAAAGATGCCCAGCTACCTTGAGCTCCCATAATTCTTGGATTTAAAGTTGCTGATAAATACCTGACAAGCCAATAAAATGGAACTTAATTGATTGATGTGCAGGATGTATTCTCTTCCTCCACTCCCGGTAGTTTGAGACATTCATTTTCGAGCCCTGAAGTTGGCCAAATTATCTATCAGAGAATGTAACAATAGATTTATTTTTGTAAAGCTATAAAACCCTGAGTTAGGATCTATTTTCATGAGACCTTCTCTTGGGTCTTAGTTATCTGTTATATATTTTTCCTCTCCCAGCTGAGATTAACAGTATTTCTTTTGATGTGAAATAGCTTTTTGGAGTTTTGGATTATACCTCATACAGTATCCTCTTAACTCTTCTGTTATGCCTCTCAAGCCACTGAGCCACTGGGTCCTTACAGCCTATCAGTAATTACGTAGGTAGGAGTCTTTCAAGACTAGATTTTGCACTGCATTCTGACTGATGGAGCAAAATGCAGTTAAAATAAAGTAGAAACTAAATAATACATTCTCTTTTTAGCAAACTAAAGAAATAGTATTTGTAACTAATTGTAATTTGGCATTAGCAGCACCAGTGTACTATCCTACAAGTTATTAATGAAATTATCATACCAGCTGTGCTGTAATTGCCTGATCCTCAGAGGATAGAGAAGATTGTTTTCTTAGACTCTAGACTCTTTACACCTTTGCATAATGAATTGTTCAAAGCAAAAACTGTGTATAAGATCATTAGTTTATTAACAAAAGAGCGTGTGTCCATAGGAAACCTCATTTCTCCTCCAAAAATTTGGTATTTTGTCTATAGTTTCTCCTGTGTTTATCATTCAACAATTACTATATTTTTCCCTGCCTTATACTGTGGACTTTTTTTAGCTACTCCAGGTTATATAAAATGTATAGAGTTTTTCTGTAATGCTGTCTAGAGGAAATGGTTTTGTATGCATTTATATAGTTCTAGATCTCAACAACATAGTATCTGCTGGGCTTTACACTTCTGCTTTCCCAGTGGCCTCCTTATTTATATCTCTATTTCCAAGGAGTCTCTTCCTCTTGTCCAGTGTCCCCTCCACTCTCTCTGCCCTGTCCCTCATGTCTGTATAATGGGTCTTGTCAGAAACTCTACAACAAAAATGGATGAAAATAACTAAATGCCACCCTCCTCTGACGGGGCTCAAGCTACATTATAGGAGGCAGAGCTCGATGACTTAGGAAAACAATTTCCTTTGCTTCTAAGAACAAATTACCTAGTAAATTGTAATCCATCTAACTTCTGGTGCCGTTCAGCCGAGGCAGCCCATGCCTGCATGTTTTCTGGTTTATCTCTCATAGTTACTTGTATATATTCAAATGAAGACTTTAAATTATAAGTCTAAATCTAATTGTAACTTAAAAGATAGGTTTTGACACATTATTTTAAGTATATTGTTAATGTATGAAGCACTTTTTACAAAAGTATCAGAAGTCAGAGTGCTCTACAGAATAGTAATTTTCAGACAAAGTAGGGTCATGGAGAAAAAGTTAATTGAGTTCAACTTAGAGTGTTTAAATTAGGTCCCAGCTTGACCCTTGACTTCACTTCTCCTTCTGTATCTCTTCAGTCTTCTCACATTGTTCCTTAGCCTGTTATCAAACATGCTGGTGGTCCTCATTTTTCTTCCAATCCATGCTTATATTTTAAGATTGGAATTCCCAATGATTAAGGATTTGAGATTTTAAAAAATCGCAATGGTAATAAAAGAAGCAGATTTACAAAATTAAAGGCTGAGGACAGAATCCCATTTGGGATTCAGCCAAACTGAGGATACTTTCAGTGTTAGAGGACCAAGAGCTAATGTCAGCCTGACTAGCCCTTCATATCAGGGAGTTATAGCTTCCAGTTTAGGCAGAACTCTGTATTTTGCCCTGTTAACTGTTTGAGCATCTTCATCGCCACCAAATATTTTCAGGAACATGGTGACAGCACATTTGCAGATATAAAAGGTATACTACCTGATGTCATACTGAATCCCTTAACAAGGCATTCATGTACAGTAGTTCCTGCCCCTCAGGGAATCTGAACTTGATTGTGGCTGGTTTACTCAGGCTTCAGGTCAGCAGATCCACATGCCCAGCAGCTGGGAGCACTTTGCTATAAATTATCACAAAGGAACTTATTGTTTCATTGGTTATTTATTATTTATGTATCTATTACAAAAATGACAGCCTAGTTTTAGAATAAAACTTCTGCTCTTTTTATAGCTTAGAAACATGAAACCGTAGAACCTGGTCCTACGCCACCACTATTCGCGTGACGCATAACCTTTGTTCCCTGCAACAGTTCTATAGAACAAGGTTCACTTAATTCATCTTACCTGCGGATCTTGAGAAATGATCACCCCGGGCTAATACTGAAGTGGCGTCTGTATCACGATAGCTCCTTACCCCCAAAATGTCCATTTTTTAGCAAACCATGAATAACATTAATGTTTTGGAAAGGTTATTGTTAATGTCTCTGTGGTAGCCCTCTTACCTTCTCACATTGGGGTTTTCCATTTTCTCCCCAGCTGTGAAGTTAGGTGCAAAGGAGACAGATATCATCACCATACAGGCTATCCTCCCCAAAAGTAGAGCCACTCCTCAGCTAGTTTCCATGCCAGCAACATGTGATTTTTGTCTTAAGGAATTAGAAGCTAACTCAAACACTCTTTTAAGAAATTTGGTAGGGAGATTAAGAAAGAGATGGGATCAGAACATGACCTAGTAGTTTAGTGAAAGACTTGCAGTTTTTTTTTAAGGTAATCTCTACCCGCAACATGGGGCTGGAACTCAATGACCCCAAGACCAGGAGTTGCGAGCTCTACCGACTGAACCCGCCAGGCGCCCTCCATTGCATTTTTTTGCTTTCTGAACCATTCTTTCTAAAACTCTTCTGCTTTTCACTTCCTACCTTCTTTTCCCTCCATGTATGTTTCTGAGTTAATATAATTAAGGAAAAAATGGTAGCGAATTTCCTTGTATGTGCTGTTTATTACAGATTTTGACTTTATTTTCCTTTAGACAAAATATCACACATGTACCATAGTGGTGAACAGAAGTCAAATTGTTCATTTCTTGACTCTGAAATTGCTGCTTCTCAGTGACTGCAATTATATCTGGTCTATTACTCCTTCAAGTTTGTCACTTTCTTCTTTATCTGAAGTTTTGTTTTATAGCTATAGTTTGGGGGATGTCTAGGAGCAAGGAGGTTTAAAAATAAAAGTTTTCAGAAGCTCCTCTATGTACTAAATCACTCTGGATGTTCTTTTCTCATGTTAAAATTGACAACCTCTATCTTTAGCTTTGTCCTTAAATTGTACTTTTCAGATTTTGCTGAGTGTGTTTGGGTCTGAAAATATGTATCCTTTGCTTCTTTCCTAACCCATCTCATCCATCCTTATGGTCCTAAGAGGTCTCAGAATTGTTTTTCTGCATTCTTCCACTTCTCTTTTCCATGACTGCCTGTGTCTCATTCAGGTGCTCCAGCCCTGAGTTTCCCCAGTTGTCTAAAATACGTAGGAGGCAGTGATTGTAAATGGATGATAGAGAATACCTGTGATAGTAATGTAGTACGTACACACAATATATATTTTTTGTATTTGTTAAATTTATTTTCTTTCCCTTGTTGCTCACTTCCCCTCCCCCCCCCAAAAAAGTCAACAAGGCATTTTCTATTTCTATTTCAAACCACCACCAGCTAATCCAGAAGTATTTGCTTTTGGTTATTTAAAAGGATGGCTTGGTGTAGTCATCAAAAAACACTTGTACAACCTTCTGTTATCAGTAATAATAGCTACAGATGTCATTTCTTGAGCTGTTACTTTGTGCCAACCAGTGGTTTAAGAACTTTGTTCATGCGGCAAATACTGTTGAGAACCAATCATCTGCTAAACACCATTCCAGCATGTAGAATATATCTGTGAATGAAAACAAAGAACCCTGCTGCCATGGTGGTTACATTATGGCAGGGGTACCAGCCTAAACAGTAAGCAAAGCATATAATGTGTTAGAAGGTGAGAAGTGCTATGGAAGAAAGAATAGGTGTGATAGAACAACTAGGCAAAAGATCAACAAGGAAAGAGAAGACTTGAACACTCTGCATTAACTAGACCTAAGAGACATACATGTATACTTCATCTTATTGCCCTTAACAGATACAGTGTTGTTTACCCATTGAAGGTCTGTCCCAATACTGTGTCAAGCAAGTCTATCGGCATCCCAACATTTACTCACTTGGTGTCTCTGTGTCATACTTTGGTGATCTGTGAACAATGATTACAGCTCAGTTAATGGTTAGCATTTTTTAAAGATTTTATTTTTATTATTTAGAGAGAGAGAGAGCAGGGGAGGGGCAGAGGGAGAGTGAGAATCTTAAGCAGATTTCCGTGCTGAGTGTGGAACCCGATTCAGGGCTCGATCCTGAGATCATGGCCTGAGCCAAAATTAAGAGTTGGATGCTTAACCAACTGAGCCACCCGGGTGTCCCATGGTTAGCCTTTTTAGCAATAAAGTCTCTTTTCATTAAAGTATATACATTTTTTGTAGACCTAATGCTATTGAACAGTTAATAGACTATAGTATAGTGTAACCATAATTTTTATATGCACTAGGAAACCAGAACATTCATTTGATTCACTTTATTGCAATGTTTGCTTTATTGCGACGGTCTGGAACCAAACCTGCAGTATCTCGAAGCTTTGCCTATATATAGAATACTCCACCCATCAGTAGTAGACTATACATTCTTCTCAAGTGCACATTGGAACAGTCTCTAGAATGCACTATACACTAGGCCATGAAACAAACCAATATATTTAAAAGGATTGAAGTAATTCCAATTATGTTGTCTGATTACAGTGGAATGAAATTAAAAATCAACAACACGAAAATGTTTGGGAAACTCACAAATATGTGGAGATTAGGCAATACACTCTAAATAGCCAATAAGTCACTTTGGCAGCACATATACTCAATAACCAATAAATCAAAGAAGAAAAATAAAAAGAAAGAAGAAATTAATAAGGAAATCAGAAAATACTTTGAGATGAATAAAAATGAAAATACAACATGCCAAAATTTATGGGATACAACTAAGACAGTGCTTAGAGCACAGTTTATAGCTATAAATGTTTATGTCAAGAAAGAAAAAAGATCTCAAATCAATAATCTGACCTATCTTGAAACACTGTAAGAAAAAGAGCAAATGAAACCTAAAGGAAGTAGAAGAAAGGAAATGATAAAGATTAAAGAAGAAATTAATAAAATTAAATAAAGAATAGAAAATCATTAAAGAGTCAATGAAACCAAAAGCTGGTTCTTTGAAAAGAGCAACAAATTAGAAAAATGTTTAGCTAGACTGATCAGTTAAGAAGGAGAAGACTAAAGTTATTATAATAAAAAATCTAATAGGGGACATTACTGCTGACCTTACAGAAATGGAACAGATTAGATAGGAATACTATGAACAGTTATATATCAATAAATTAGATAACCTGTGTGAAATGGACAATTCCTTGAAAGCACAAACTATCAAAACTGATAATAAGAAATAGTCTGAATAGAACAATAACTACTAAAGAGATTGAATTTAGTAATCACAAAAGTACCAAAGGAAAAAAAAAAAAAAAAACCCAGGCCCAGGCTTCACTGCTAAATTCTACCAAACATTTAAAGAAGAATTAATATCAGTTTTTCACAAACTCATTCAAAAATTAGAAGAGGGAATATTTCCTAATTCATTCTGTGAGGCCAATTATGACCCGAATGTCAAAACTAGACAAAGGTATCACAAGAAAAACTACAGGGGTGCCTGGGTGGCTCAGTCGTTAAGCGTCTGCCTTCGGCTCAGGTCATGATCCTAGGGTCCTGGGATCGAGCCCCGCATCGGGCTCCCTGCTCAGCGGGAAGCCTGCCTCTCCCACTCCCTCTGCTTGTGTTTCCTCTCTCGCTGTGTCTCTCTCGGTCAAATAAATAAATAAAATCTTTGAAAAAAGAAAAAAAAAAAGAAAAACTACAGATCATAGCTCTTACAAACAGGGACATAAAATTCCTTAACAAAATAGTAGCAAACCAAATCCAGCAACATATAATAAGAATTATATACCATTACCAATTATATACCAAGTGGGATTTTATTCCCAGAATGCAAGGTTGGTTTAACATCCAAAGATCAATGTAGTATACTATATCAATAAAACAACAGAAAACCCGTGTGATCATCTTAATAGATGTAGAAAAAAAACATTTGACAAAATCCAACATATTTTATGAGAATAGTTAACAAACTCAGAGTGGAAGGAAACTTCCTCAACCTGATAAAGAGAATCTACAAAAATCCCAGAACATTCCTATTTAATAGTGACAATGTTTCCCCCTAAGGTAGGGAACAAGATAAGGATGTCCACTCTGAGCACTTCTGTTCAGCATTGTACTTGAGGTTCTAGCCAGGGCAATTAGGCAAGAAAAAGAAACAAAAGACATGTATATTGTGGAAAGGAAGAAGTAAAACTATTCCTATTCATAGATGACGTGATATTTTATATAGAAAACCTAAGGTGTCCCCAGAAAACTACTATAGCTAATAAATTAATGAGTTCAACAGGTTTGAAGGATACAAAAATCAGTTGTAATGCAGAGAAAGGGGAACCCTCTTGCACTGTTGGTGGGAGTGCAAACTGGTGCAGCCAATCTGAAGAACAGTATGGTGGTTCCTCAAAAAGCTAAAAACAGAACTACCCTATGATCCAGCAATTGCACTACTAGCTATTTACCCAAAGGATTAAAAAAAAATTGCACATTCAAAGGAATACATGCACCCCAATGTTAATAGCAGCATTATCAACAATAGCCAAACTATGGAAAGAGCCCAGATGCCCATCAACTGATTAATGGATAAAGAAGATACGGGGTGTGTGTGTGTGTACTGGAATGCTACTCAACCATGAGAAAGAATGAAATCTTGCTATTTGCAATGACGTGGATGGAGCTAGAGTGTATTATGCTATGTGAAATAAGTCAGTCAGAGAAAGACAAATACCATATGATTCCACTCATGTGGAATTTAAGAAACTAAATGAATGAACATTCAGGACTGGGGGGAAAAAAGATGGAAACAAATCATGAGAGGCTCTTAACTATAGAGAACAAACAGGGTGGTTGGAGGGATGGGCGGATGAGATAGATGAATGATGGGTATTAAGGAGGGCACTTGTTATGATTAGCACTGGGTTATATGTAAATGATGAACCACTGAACTCTACTCCTGAAACCAATATTGAACAGTATGTCGACTAACTAGAATTTAAATTAAAAAAAAAAAAATCAGTTGTATTTTGTACAGTTTCAATGAACAATCTGAAAATGAAGTTAGGAAAACAATTCCATTCATAGTAACATCAAAAAGAATAAAGTACATAGGAATAAATTTAACAAAAGATGTGCAACACATCGAAAGCTACAAAGTATTGTTGAAAGAAAAACAATCAAAATAAATGGAAAAACATCCTATATTCATGGATTGGAAGACTTAATATTGTTAAGATGGAAACAGTCCTTCAAATTGATCTACAGATTCAGCCCAATCGCTATTAGAATTCTAGCTTCTTTTATAGATACTAAGAGATTCTAAAATTAATGTGGAATTGCGAGAGATTCAGAATAGCCAAAATAATTTTTCAGTTTTAAAACTAGCTACAAAAACTGGTAGGCAAGACAGCGTGGTACTGACATAGTTATATAGGTTAATGGAATAGAATTGAAGGCCCAGAAAATAGACCTATACATCATTGGCCAGTGGTTTTTCAATGAAGAAGGTAAGACTATTCAATGGGAAAAAGATTAGTCTTTTCAAAATGGTGCTGGGACAACCGGATAACCACATACAAAGAATGAATTTGGACTCTTACTTACCTCACACAATATACAAAAATTAACTTGAAATGAATCAAAGACCTCAGTGTGAAAGCTAAAGCTATAAAACTTTTCAAAGAAAACATAGGGGTCAAATCTAAGTGACCTCAGATTTGGCAATGGATCCTTTGTGACACCAAAATACAAAGTAAATAAATTGGACTGTTAAAAATTTAAAACTTTTGTGCTTCATAGGACACTGATAAAGTGAAAAGACAATCCACAGAACGGGAGAAAATATTTGCAAACTACCTATCTGATAAAGGACTTTTGTGTAGAATATATAAAGAACTTTTACAGCTCAATAAAAAGAAAGACAACTCAGTTTAAAAATGGACAAATTAGACGAACCATGAGAGACTATGGACTCTGAGAAACAAACGGAGGGTTCTAGAGGGGAGGAGGGTGGGAGGATGGGTTAGCCTGGTGATGGGTATTAAAGAGGGCACGTACTGCATGGAGCACTGGGTGTTATACGCAAACAATGAATCGTGGAACACTACATCAAAAACTAATGATGTAGTATATGGTGATTAACATAATTTAAAAAAAGGATAAAGTTGCTACAGACATCCATGTAAAAAAAATAATAAAAAAATAAAAATGGACAAATTATCAGAACTCTTTCTCTAAAGAAGATATACAAATGGCCAGTGGACCCATGAAAAGATGCTTGACATCATTAGTCACCAGGAAAATGCAAATCAAAACTACAATGAGAGAAATACATCCTTATGATGATCATAGTCAAAGACAGATAATAGTTAAGTGTTGACAAGGATGTTAAATAATCTGGCAGTTCCTCCAAAGGTTTATAAACATAGAGTTACCATACGACCTAGCAACTTGCACCGCTAGGTATATGTCCCAAAAAAATGAGCATGCATATCCACACAAAAAGCTTAATATATGAGTAATTCTAACAGGATTATTCATAATAGCCCAAAGGTGGAAGCAACCCAGATATCTATCAGCCGATGAGTGAATAAACACAATGTGGTACATCCATACAGTGGAATACTATTCAGCCTTTAAAAAGGAGTGAACTGCTGATACACACTACAACATGGATGAGCCTTGCAAACATTATAGCAAGTCAGAGAATCCAGATACAAAAGACTGTATTACATGATTCATTTGTGTGAGATTTCCAGAATAGGCAGATCTATAGAGGCAGAAAGGAGATGAGTGATGGCTGAGGGATAGAGGGAATACAGAAATAGGGAAGGGTGATAGCTAAAGGGTATGGGATTTACTTTTGAGGTGATGAAAATGTTCTAAAATTGGTGACAGTTGCAGATACTGTGAACGTAAAAGCCAGTGAGTCTCTGCTGGAGGCAGGAGTGGGAATAGTTTGCCTTTGGCAGGAGGGGGAGCAGTACATGTGGGTACCGACGCTGGCAGGTGGGTAGTGGGAGCAGGGGCAGTTTACAGAGTCTCTGACTCTTTAAATCCTCACGTCAGCTCTAAGTTAGGCACTGTCTTTATCCCCATTTACAGATGAGCAAACAGAAGTTACATAAAGTGATTTGAGTCTGTTTCACATAGGAATATATCAGCAAAGTATATATAGAAAGAAACCTGCTTTGGGGAGGTCAGTGCTGCTGTCGGCATTCCCGATTAGGTGATTGACAAATCGTAGTTCTGTTTTCTTTATCTGAGGAACCAAAGATACAATCTGAGACTTCTCTCCCCTCCCACCCCAATTTTTTCGGGCAAATGTTTTTGTATTTTTAAAGCACGTTTTCTTCCCAGAATAACCTCAGAAAAGGCTAGAAAGCTATCCAGTGCTCTCAGGCCAATTATTGTCCTGAAAGTGCTGTTCTTACTACGAAAACCAGTTTCTTAGAAGAAATGCCCCTGCCATCTTTTCCTTCACCATACTGAGGAATCTAAAAGTAAAATCGCTTCTTTGTTAAAGCCTACAGCTACTCTTCAGTTACGGGTTGTGGTCTGTCTCTAGTCACTAAATCTGCAGTTTCTGCTTAGGGAGTCCCAGCCCTAATGGGGGCTCCTGCCCAATACATTCCTAAGGAAAATTTTTCAGTGGGTTTTAAGTAAGCCTAAGGAAGGGTGCTGAGTATATTTAGAGGAGTGAAGATATGCAAGATGACATTTCTTGTGACTCTGTTTGCTTGTACCACAAGGGGGAGGAGGGTGTAATTGTTTAGGAACACACGGTATTGTTTTATGAAACATTGTCAATTTAAAATATATTTATATTAATATTGTCTGTAGGTCCTTTCCAGTCTCAGAAAAAGAACTTATTCCACAAAATTGTCAGCAAATATAAGCACAAAAAGGAGAAGCCTAATGTTCCGGAAAAAGGTATTGGTGCCTTCCATCCTCCATCAAGGTTTCTTGGCCACCTCCATTGTGAATTCATCTTTGAGTAACGCTTCTGTGCACCGCCTTTGCCTTTTCCTCCCCTCGGCTTGCTTCAGTGTCATCGGCTCCTAATGCAGGCGTATTCATTATCTCTAGACTCCGCCGCTAATTGCAAAGAGAGATCTTCTTCACTTGGATTCCTACTCAAATCCCATAATGTCTCTATTTTCAGAGTTCCATATGAATCCTAAAATTGCTGTTTTCATCCATATTTGGTGCATTTTGTAACTTAGTCTTCTTGAGCTCTTATCCACTTATTTCCTTTGACTATTCTTGTTTCTCTCATGTGGGGCAGCCTTCAAACCAGGACCACGTTTTCCTACCTCCTGAAACCTCAGGAGTTTCCTATTCATATGAAAGTGCCCCCATTTCTGTACTTTCTCTGACCTTTGAGGATTCTTGTCTGGGAGGATTCCACTCCGAAGCCGTAACCTGTCTCTTTTTTTCCAGTCTATGTTACTTTGTTTGCCAGGCTCTTCCCACCCCCTTCAGTCACGTAACTTATTTCCAGAGGGCACTAGACGTGCATTGCCCTCCACCGTCTCTTCACTCTGAGCATCTGTCTTATTGTTATGATTTTGATGGGCCCTTGAACCTCTTCAGGACTCATCTGAAGATTTCCTTCTTCTCGTAGTTCAGGACTCCTATTCTTATTCCACATAAAAGATAAATCTCCCTGTCTGGTTCAGTCCAGCCATGTGTCCCAGAAGTTAGGCTTTCTTTAGCATCGCCCTGCATGTTCCTGTCGTGACCACTGTGAGCCTACTCATCCGATGCCCATTCGCATCCCACTTGCATGGCCAGATGTGAAGCCTTTCATGTTTCTGGAATGAGCCTTTAAATGCACCTGTCTTCCAAGTGTAGACATATGTGCCTACGCATTCCTGTATGTGACCTTTTACTTCATTTGGGTTTTATTTTTCACCTCCGCTCCAGCCCCTTGGTTTTGCTTTGTATGTTAATATTTTTTTCTCTGCTTCCAGTAGAGAAACCTCACTCTTTAGGTAAAATGTCAGCTTTTATCATTCCTTTTTAACTGATGGTCAGTTGTCTTGATGAAAGTCATAGAAATTATCCAACAGTGTATTTCACAGAAGGCAGATTTGTTTATTTTCAATCCATTTCCTGTATCATCTGATTATTTTAGTTGGCAAATGCTGTTTTGAGAATTAAATAGTTAAAATAAAACTCTGCTTCATTTGTGTGATAAAGTTTCATATATACGCTGTTTTGTGTATTACCTTCTTTTTATACTGTTATGTGTCTGTCCTAGGAGTAGAGTTTCACTTTCTTTCTCTGTCATTGTTTTTAGGAAGTGGGGATAAATGGTCAAACAAGCAACTCTTCTTGGATGCCATTCACCCTACAGAAGGTAAACGCAACAGTATTCTCTGTATCATTTCAGGTAGTCTGTGTTGGAAAGGTTTAAAAAGGCATAATTTATATAGGCTCAGCCAAGAGCACTATACCTGAGGGCTTGTAATTTGGTTGTTTTTAATTTTCAAATCAAAACTGACAGATTTTTTGACCCTGCTGAGGGTCAGGCAGTGTGTCGTACAAGCTTAATTTGTCAAAGGGGCACTTACAGCCTTTGAACCACATTAACCAGAAATTAAAGTTTTCCGTAACTAAAAATATTCAGTGTTGCATTCATGTTGCAGGCAGATGCTTATGGGAGCCAGAGTAGAGCCAGCGTGGGGCTTTTCTGGTTGGCTGGGCTTGGGCATGTCAGCAGTGTTCCTGTCCTGAACTTCGCCCCAGCACAGCTCCCAGTACCTCTAAATATGTTCAGATGGAATGCTCCAGAGGCTTACGGATAACCGAGGAAAAGTTCCATGTTGACTAGCATAATGTTACAGGTCCTAGGTGCAGATTTTACTTCAAAATTTCCCGCAGCCCTCTTTAGCTGTGATGTCTACCTAATTTCTGTTAAATACTGAACCCTCCAGTGAGTACTCATTTCTGTGACTGTGAAGGGGCTGTCCTTTTCTTACCATTGTTCCTTTTTTTCATTGTCGCTATTTTTAAGGAGCTCAACTTTTTTTTTTTTTTAAGATTTTATGTATTTATTTTAGAGAGAGAGCATGCGCCTGCGCGTGTGAGCTGGGAGGGGCAGAGGGAGAGGGAGAGAGAATCTGAAGCAGACTTTGCACTGAGCTTGGAGCCCCACGCAGGGCTTGATCCCACAACTGGGAAATCATGACCAGAGCCGAAACCAAGAGTCAGACGCTTAACCGACTGAGCCACCCAGGCGCCCCAAGCTCAACATTTTTATAGTCCTTCATTAGGAGTCGCTTCATTTGAAAACTAGAAGCAGTCTTAAAGATCATTGAGTCCAGTCCCTTTGATTTACTTACAACCAGAAAGGGGGACTCATGAAGCAGACCTTGTCTTTTGACTCCCAAATACACTCTAGTTTCTTTCCTGAAAGGGAGAAAAAATTTAAAATGCACATTTGGCCCAAGTAATGTATCAGAAATCCTCATGTGTTAAAGATATTTCTCAAAAAATATTCCAACTAGAGTTTATAGCAAACATGACATTGTTTTTATTCAGTAGGCACAGTTCACACGAGCCAGATATCTGCTTTTATGTCATTGCACTCTTATAAAAAATCCCAGCAGTGTATCTGTTTTCTGGCCTGTTACTTCACATGCAGAACCTGTCCAGAGGACTGTTTCTGCCCTTAGCTGGCAAAGCCAAATATGAATTGCTGTGCTGCTCTCAGCATTAAATGCTAACATCCAAAATGCAATATATTAGCTCTTGTGAATTTTAAAGATATATTCTGCACAGACTTGATAAATGCAAGGCAGTGATGAACAATCAGAGGAATCGAAGAGGCTCTTAAGACCATCTTACTCTTTACTTAAAATGATACTGTTCTAAATGTTTTGTTTTTTAAACAGAAACTCTGTGTCATGTAGAACATGGTATCAGTGTGTGCAGTGAGGTAGAAAGAATGAATAAGGTTGGAATTAGGAGACGTGGGTGTCAGGCTCTGATCTGCCAATAAGGAGCAGTTTTCAGTGGGACAAATTGTGTTTAATCTCTCCAGGTTCGCTCTCCATGTGTGTACTAAGTGTGTGTGTGGTATGTGTTTGGGGGTGGGGTGAGTGATGGGGGGGTAATATATCAACCTCAAATGTCATTTCCCCTCTCATACTTGCTGTTATTACCATGATTTGCTGAGTGGGTGGTGTGGTGCTGGAGGCAACCTTACTCTGCAGCCCTAATTCTGCCCTTTAGGGGGCAGAAAAGTAAATCAATTTCAAGTCTTCTAGGCAGTCCCAAGGGTTTAGTGGGAATAGAGTTATTATTGGTGATATTAATTATATTTATTATTAATGTATATGAATACGTTACAAACTTTGAAGAATATGCACTGAAAACTGCATGTCTTTTGGTACAGAGTGCATATTCACTTTATGTGGCCAGGAAAAAAGGAATCCGTTTGCGCATCGGAAATTACCAGTAATTTAAAGTGACCTTTTTGGCTACTGATTTTCATACCATCCCCTATATTTCCTCATTCAGGTGGTGACTGTGCACTGGGTGAATTATCTAGACGCTTTATTTCATCCTCTCTCACCTATGGCTTGTTTAAACTTTACCTTGGAGAGTATACATACATAAGGACAGAAGATGAAACCGTAATCAGGATAGTGTTAACATGTTTTAGCCATCCTGGGCAAAGGTTAGACAGGAGTTGTTTGTAGCTGAGGTCTATACTAGAAACAGTGGTTCCACTGAGGTGTTCAACTCAGTTTGCTATTCCTGACTTCGGTTAAAGGAGATAACTTCAAGTTCACTCTGCTTTTTTTTACACCATCCTGAGTATAATTGGCTTGCAATTCATTTTTTTTTCCCCCAAAATATCAGAAATCTTTAGGTGCTTAGTAATCACATCTGCAGTTTAAATGCTAAGCTTATAATCTGTTTTAAGCCTTTTCCCCCATGCTTTTAAAATTCAAAATCACTAAACCATTTCTTGAAACTTCTGCAGATCATAAAAGAAGATTGCTTATCAATAAGCCTGGAATTAAAGATTAAATTTTCAGATAAACCAAGATGACTTGTATCTGCCACTGTATTTATCTTTCTACCAGGTTATGGTGTCCTATGCTCATGCTTAAGTTGGAGGTTTCTAATTTAATTATCATCATCGTTATTATTACATACTTAATATTGCTTTATGGTTTCCAGAGGGTTTTCACAATATTTTATGTAAAACTAATCTTGGCAGGAGCCCCAGGGAATTCAGGAGGGCTTATTAGCCCCCAAATAAATACATGATAAGGAGTGAAGCCTGGCCAACATAAGTAGGAAGAGAAGAAACCAGCAGTCTTTCCACTAAAACACATTGGCTGCTAACAATTTCGATTTTTCAGGCGTATCTGAGCCCTTATTTGGCTCAGATGTTGCAATTATAAACGGTATCTTAAGAGAAAAAAACTAAAACAACCCAAACCTGAGACTGAGAATCTCCAGAAGATTAGTTCCTTTGCAGTATATAAATCTAATTATGGGGGAGAAAAATCTGGTTTATAGTTAACGTGATCCACAACACTCAGACTAACCTTGATCTCTTTTCTCGAGTTCAAAATAGCTGCTATGTAACTTCAACAGGGTCTCCTGGGGTCTTAGATAAGGCTCATTCATTTGATTCTGTTTCCTGTGTTCCATTCAGCATCTGACTGCATTTTCAGCTCAAGAGAGACCAACCAAAGGCCGTGAGATTCCAGATTTGGCTATAATAATTTCAGTGCAGGTTTGATTCCCCTAGTCAGAATGTGAATTCGTGACTCTGGAGCACTCTAGTGGCCTCCCGGGGTTTGGTACAACCACAGTGCTGCTATCTCAAAAAATTCACCCCACATTTTGGGAGCAGGGTTTGGAAAACAAGACAGTCTCTTATTACCACATTCCTAACGTTGCTCCAGGAGTGAGCTCACATTATCTCTCTCTGATGATACGCTCCAAGTGTGTTATGATTATCGTGGAGTATAAAAACTAACCCTGTGGACTTGTTTCGCAGTGCTTGGGTAGGTTTGTGTGTTCAGTTACAAGCCGAAAGAGAAATGACTAATTTGTTTTTAGAGGACAAAAGCCTTTCTTTTCTCACATTTCCATTAGTTTGGCAGGGAGGGGAATAAAAGGAACTGGCTTGCTGTGTGGATGCTCAGCTTCAGACTGTTTTTCTCTCTGAGCATTTTCCATTTCCTGTCTCTCACCAGCAGGCCTTCCTTGGCTTTGCTAACGTTGCTGGACTCAGATGTGCTGTTGCGTCCCAGACGGCCACTTCTTTGCCTTAGCCTTCCCTGCCTTCCCCGGGTCTTCTGTCTTAGGATAGCGTTCTCTCTGAGTGCTGCCCCTGAAGGCTGTCGTTGGTCTTGGCCTCCAGACAGCACAGGATGTTCTGGGGATAGCTCCTGGGTCAAAGCATGGGGCAGACTCACGCTTACCTCCTCTTCCAAATTCTGGCAAGGTCTCATTATATCCCTCTTTGAAATGTGGACAATCTGTAGGCCCCATGATTCCTTCTTGATCTGGCAGTAAGTTTAGAGGAGATGACATCTAGAGAGGTGGCATGAGCTCCTTTTCAGTGATTTGTGAGAATCTTCGATGTATTCTCACATTTTGCCTCTTCCACTTGGTCTCTAACCTGATTCGTTCCTTTTCTGTCCCCCAGTACACCAGCCTCTGGGACTTGATTGCTGGTGTCTGTCGGCCAGCCTGCCTGCCTTGTCTGCTGGTTTCTGAGCTTTCCCTAGTCCCAGTCTGCTTTTAGGCCTTAACTCTACCTTCCTTTTGCAGCCATCCCCTTGGCTTCTCACTGTGTTTTTACTAATTCATCTGGAACACACAGGAAACAGCAACCACTGAAAGGAAATGAAACCATTCAAAGGCTTCCCAAAGGCAAAAGAACTAACAGTCCTTGTCAAGGAAGTACTCTTACCTCGCCTTGAGACTCTGGAACTGTCTGGAGGCTGGCTAGGACCCTGATTTTGGGCTATGTTGGGTGGGGGCTCATGGCTCCTTTAGAGCCAATCTAGTCCAGCCTCCACCTTTATTACATGAAGAAACTAGAGACCCTTGGTCCTTCCATTAGTAAATTAAAAAGTCAAGGGCAGAATCCAGTCTCTCTGTGACTGTCATTTCTGTTACCCCATGGTCTTTGTGTAGAAATCAGGTCTTTTCCTAACCCACATGGCCTTTTCTTTGACCTCCTGGGTTCATTCTTTCTGTAAGCAGTTCTTCTGATGGAATTCACCCTTCATCTTTGGAACCCTGCTGTACCCTTATTTCCATAAGTTCTAGATTTTTCTAGGAAGTGGAAGGAGAAGAGGGAATAGGTTAGTGCTTTTTCTGGAAGAGCCATCTATAATGTTGTGTTCATACTGGAGAAGTGATTAAGATTCACCGCCTATAATCAGAAGGGACAACTGAAGGATCTGGATAAGAAACTAGAAATTTCGAAGCTTGTGAATATCTAATAGAAGTTATTTATGCTCATTGTAAACTCATATTCTGGCTTCTTTATACCTATTGGAGGCTTTGAATTTCAAGGCTAATGCAGAGTCATGAAACTTCTTTGGAGTGTTTCTTAACCAAATTATCTTTTATTTTACTGGCAGCTTTTATTGAAGTTTAAACTAAAAAAAAAAATCTTAAAATACATACCAGCACTGCTCTATGTTAAGCTAAATATCAAAGTATAAATACACCAAGACTGTTTCCTGGGTACAGATCTACAATTTAAAAGGAGCCTTTTTCCTAATTTTTGATTACTTGTTTGAAAAGATACTTGGGAGTGTTGCCAAGTAGTTTCTTTTGAATAACTATTATCTTAAGCCTGTCCCACATAGCCCTCTATAATGCTAGATTGAGTAAGGTCAAGCCACAAATCACAGTATGATTTCTGCTTTACATCCTTTTTTTGATGTAATTGAAATGATTTCCTGCTTGTTTTGGAATGGGAAGCCTGGAATCAGTCTCTTGAGGGCAAAGATCTTAACGAATTCATAGCCCTGCTTTCCCAAGGATGTACCTAACCTCATTAAAAACTCAGATTTATACCAGCATATGCATTTTTTCACACCCTGAGTTATTCTCGCTCTGTTCTCTTCCTCTTATTTTAGCTTTCTTTTCCTCCCGTGCGATATGCATTGTTGTATTTCCAGTGTCTCCCTTCAGCTTTGCCTTCCGATCAGCACCTTCAGTTTTCTCCCGGCTCTGTGCACGGGAGTGAGCCACGTCAGACCTTGATTTCCCGAGCCACACTCCCCTCTTTGTCAGAAACTATTTCTGCACCGGTCTTAAGAGATTGGATGGTTTAAAAATGGAAAGATACCTCTTTTCCCTGCTTAAAAGCCCTTAGGCCACTGGAATTTAAAAAGTAAAAAAAAAAAAGTCCCAATTACTAAACTTGACTGCATGTATATATTCTTAAATGCTTACTGCACTCATATCTACATATACTCGTCTTAGTTTTAAATTGGGGGTGGGAGAATGAACTCCTAAGGAAATAAGTGTATAAGAAAAGATGCAAGCATCCCCAGCCTGTTTGAACTGGGAGCAAGGTCTTGCATGGCAAGCGTGCTCCTCACTCTCGACACGGTGACTCCTCAGATAGAAGTGTGTGCTGCTAAATAATTCACTGGTATTCAGTTAGAATGAGGGTGCCTGATACCTTTCTTGGAGCCTTGCTGGCCTGTGGCACTTCATTAAATTATCTCACTAAGCACATTCACCTGGTCCTAGAATTCCGCGAATGGGAGAGTGTTTCCTTATGTGCAGGCATCCCCAGTGTGGGCCAGGTCTTTGCTGAGCAGTCAGTATGTGTAAAAGGTCAGGCCTCACAATTTCTTTTCTGATCGGTCCAACCTGGTGATTGAAAGCAAGTGTCCCAATGATAACTATAAATTTAGAAGCACATATTTAATGTCAGTGTCCTCAGAAGAAGAGAAACTTCTTTAATCATCTTCCCAGGACAGGTGGCCAAGAGGATCTCAGATAGGGACCCTGGCCACATGTAGAAATTATGGTCTGTTGGAGCACAATTCACTCAGATTTGCATACACTGTCTTCCCCACCAAACCTGCAAGATCCAAACACTTAGAAAATGTTACTCTGATGGCCTTTTGGTTCAGTGTTCTGTTTAAAAGAGAGAGAGGGCATCTGAATTCTCTGTACCTAATTTATCAAAACAGATTAAAATAAATATATTTGTTTAAAATTATGGGCAGCATTTTATTTCTTTTTCCCATCAGTGCTTTGAAAACTCTAAATCTCCGTTCTCCATTCAGATGGGTCAGGCATTGAGAAATTCTTTCTAAGACCAATGTGATGTCTTATGCTTTTGTGTGTAACTATATATGATCTGTCCTATTTCAGCCATATTTTCAGAAGACAAGAACACCACAGAGCCTGCTCATAAGGTTAAAAATGCCCTATCCATTCCCAACACTCCAGAGCCAACAACAACACAAGAACCCTTGGTGGGCAGCCAAAAGAGAAAAGCAAGAAAAACCAAGATCACCCACCTTGTCAGAACAGCAGATGGCCGGGTATCACCAGCAGGAGGTACTTTGGGTAAGAAGAGGAAGCTTTAGATGAGAGAGAACCAGAGCAAGGTGGTGACTGTCATGGCCACATTGGACAGCAAATGACTATAAGCCAGCTTTGGGTCCTCATTGAAAAATGGGTCTGCTCTGTGGGTTTGGCCAAGGAACATTTTCTTCTCTGGATCTCCTTGAGAACTAGTTTTCCACAGGCTCCCAAATGTACCAAATGTATACGTGTTAAAATCATAGCTCTTTTTCCAAGAGCATTCTTAGAAAGGAAAGGTAATTTTTAGGACTGTGTGTTTCTCCATCTCTTTCTCAGCATGCACAAAAGCAGTCTTCATTAAGTAAATTCCCGGAGATCCTAGACTTTTAAAAATACTAGATGAATCAGTGTTTCTTCATGGTTCACTGTTCAAGTCACTACAAACCATATTATCAAGTATTTAAAACCAGTGGATTAAGGAACCTTAGAAAGCATCCAGCACTTTCTAATAAGTTGATTCTCTCCACTGAGGGAGCCTGAGAAGGCTTTTGGATTTATTGAGTTCTCTGAGCTGATCTTTAACCAAATCTTAACTTACAGTGAATTTCTCCATTTTCAGTCATGGCCTGTGGTCTGTTTGCTATTCCTGGTGGCTTTCATAGCAGTAGAATTGTCCGAGGGGCCCAAGTTAAGGAGTGGGGTCAGAGAGTGCCACTGAGTATCCTCCTCAGATCTTGGGGTGCTACACCAACTAAGCACTAGTGGTTTTAGCTATTGTTGCCTTTCTACCTTCCAGCACCCCCAGCATCTGAGTCCCTCAGCTTTGAAGTGTCCCTCCCCCTACCCTAATCCAGTTTCTATAAAAAGGTCACAGGTCCATAATGATCTATATAAATAGAAAAAAGTGTTCAGAGCAAAGGGGAAAAAAAGAGTGAAAGACAAAAAAAAACAAGAAACAGAATCTTAACTATAGAGAATGAACTGATGGTTCCCAGAGGGGAGGTGGGTGGGGGGACGAGTTACATAGGTGATGCGTATAAAAGAGTACACTTATCATAATGAAAAAATAAATTAATAAAACAAAAACAATATTTAAATGAGTGTATTTTGAGTGTAGTATTTATAAATACCTGATTTAGGTTAATTTAATTGCAAATAAAGATTCATTGCTGAGATAGAATAGGAAGACAATTAGTGAATTTTGTACACATTTTGTGTGTAGCATGTGTACATTGTTAGAACAATAAAGCATATTAAATACCCCCATTTTACCCTGTTACATGAGAGAGAAAGCTCAAAGAGGTAGGGTTTCATTTTTAATACATTGACCTACTAGGTAGAAGTAGGATGAGGACTAGAATCTAGTTTTCCTGATATGTAGTCCAGCAGGCCCCTCTGCTCCTTCCCTTTTCACTCTGAGTTCTGTTCTGTGATTTTGATTTCATAAATTGTTATAGCCTCATTTTCACTTATAGAAAGAGTGAAAGATCTTAGAAATATTACCTTCATCTAGAAAAGCACATAGCGCTCTCATGTTCTAATATATGACATTTACAGCCTTTATCAATTGCTTTCTATATTCAAAATGTTTTAAAAGCCATGATAAAGATTCCTCCTCCTCTATAATGGCTACGTAATAAGGAAAGTATACTCATTTCCAACACAATATTTTCATAGCATTTTAGCACCTCTTCGTAAATAGCAGAGGGCCCTTTGTCTTCCTTCCAGTAGGTCTTCAGAACAGGAATAACAACTTGGGATCTCACTGGGATTGACTGATCTCTTTGGGATTAGTTTAGGCCATCCTAAATGTTGGTGTCACAGCAAACCAAATGTTCAAGTTGCCATAGCAGGGCATCCTACAGCTTCATCAGAAATGTTTGCTCAGTTGGGCTTTTAGGGGCCTTTTAGAGCATCCACAGGCCCCCTTGCAAAAGTCCCATCAGTTTTATTTTGGTCAAAGCCCATTTCTCCCTCTTAACTCTGAGACTAACCTATTCTTTGACCTTGGATAAAACACAGCTTCTCTTCCACTTAGTTTCAGGGCATAAATAACACTGTCCGTAGTTGCAATTGAGCTTGATAAAAGAGTGTTATTACCATGGGAGAAGAGAATCCGTAAAAGCCTTCGTATTCGGTGGATGACAAGTGAACAAAGAATAGTAGCTCATTTCACGTGGTCTGGCACCGAGTTTCCTCGGTGTCCCTTCTCTGGAGAGAACACAGTGATCCTCTCGTGATGAATTTCCCTTTCGCCACAGATGACAAACCAAAGGAGCAGCTGCAGAGGAGTCTCCCAAAAGTGACCGAGACAGGCTGCCATGACGAGGGCTGCCACAACCCCGAGGCCGCGGAGACGCGGAGCAGCACCCCGGAGATGCCCGCAGTGTCTGCGTTCTTCAGTCTCGCCGCGCTGGCGGAAGTGGCCGCCATGGAAAATGTGCACAGGTGAGCGGTGTGCTCTGCCAGGATGTCGGGGCTCCCAGTCAGCCTAACCCCCCTGTGTGGAACAGGGATAGAGCCACATGGAAGCCGAGTCCTACTTTCTGACTCGATGAGTGGCGGTTCACAAGACTTGGTTCGAGAGCAAGTCATGTCGTAATTAGCAGTGTGGGTTAATATAGGAAAATAGACTCAGCCAAGTACCGCATTTTGAATCTGTTATTCTGTGGCTAAGCTTCATTTCCATAAAAAGCCTGGGAGAGCAGAGAAGCAGTATTATCTAATCATTAAGTGTGTGCTTCGAGGTCAGGCCTCAGTCCTCGGTTTGAGTCCTGCATCCATCATCTGCAGACTGCAAGTTCTTGAGCAAGACGGATCACTGACCTCTCTACCCTTCAGTTCTTCTTCTGTGAAGTGGGTGTAGGTGGCACTCATTTCATAGAGGTGTTCCGTGGAATGAGCTAACGCCCCAGCGCTGGCACACAGGAAACGCCCCTTGAGGGTGGTGCTGGTGGCGATGCTCCTGGAAGGTGGTCAGGAAGAAGCCTTTTGCCGCCGGAGTCCTGGAGGGCAGGAGGCCTGGATTTGTCTTTGTCTGTTTGCTAAAAAGTCATATATTTCTCCCGGCCTTGGTTTTCTCCTCTTCCAGTGAGCATAAGGATATACCCAAAGAATCACAAAGTTGTGATTCTTCAGAAAAGTCTGAAGGCCTTTTGAACTCAGGAAAGCCTCACAGAAAGTATATTAAGTTCTAAGTGTATAACTGGGTATTCTGCTATTTAATGGACCCTTTGGGAAGGCAGAAAAGCCATTTGTAAATTCGGGTATTTCATACTTTTATTCAAGGTGGCTTACACACAGATGAGCTACTTTGCCAGACTCTCAGTCTTCAGTACGGGAGTTTTAGATCTAGCACAACTTCCATACCCACCCGTTGGGCTTCACTCCCCTTTTCCACACCCATGTTTCGGAGGCCCTGACATAAGCTTTGTCTGCTTCTTGCTCTTCACCTGTCATATCACAGTTCTAGAGCTTCGTCACAGATCGCCTCTAGATAGTTCCAAGAAGTCAAATTCCTTTTCTTGCGTATACTGCAAGTGCCTAATACCAAGTGAATGCTCACAGACATCGTTAAAACCTGTTCACGTCTCTGAAGGAGAGAACACACAGACAGTTCTCCACTCGTGGGGTTTTACAGTCGAATACAGAGGACAGACTTCTACGCATGCAAGAAGACGAACTATATGCCTGCATCTTCCTAAGTGCCCCATAAATTTTGGAAATAAGAGGCAATGTAAGAAGTCAGAGGGGATCATAATTCAGGGCTCAGAAAAGTCTATCACACAGCCCCCTTGCTGCTGCCAGCATTCCCCTCTGAACATGACTGTGGTCACACCCTGGCTCTGCTAAGCAACCTCCCGGGACTGCCGGCTTGCAACAGCAGCAAAGCTTGCCATTCTCCTCTCCACCACCCCATGGCATCAGCTGCTGCCACCTAGCTAAGCCAGGCTCTTGGCTTTGTACACCCCCCTCTCGGGCAAACTGCTGCCCCTCCTTCCGTCTCTAGTTTCGGTCTTCCTCCTGAAGTCCCTGTGCGTACGCTCCCAGACCAGCTGCCACACTGGGTTGTAATTATTCATTGATATATCTGTCTCTTCCCAGTATATTTTGAAAGCAGGGCACTGGTTTTAATCCTCCTGTCCCCAGCTTCCCTAGCTCTTGGTACACCAGTGGATGAATGAACAAATGAATGGGTAGATGAGTAAATGATGTGTTCTTGAAGCATGCCCACCTAAGTTCACCAGCAGGCACAGAGAAAATGGTATGGGCAAAGGTTCTTGTCTTTAAAACCTCCCATTAGAAAGAACAGGATTGCATACTAGAATCTTACTATCAGTTACACAGATGGTTAGTGTTCTTAATTTCTCGAAAAACAGATCCCCCTGAAGCATCTTAGTTGTAATTTTAGCCCTTACCTGTTAGAGCTACTAGACTGCCCTCTAGCTATAGGCCTCATGTAATTTTACCTGGGTTGCACAGCAATTAATGACTGCTTAGGCACGACCCAAGTTCATAATTTAGAGGGTGATCAACAGAGTTAGGGGTAGAAATATACTGCATTCTTTTTTTTATTAAAGATTTTATTTATTTATTTGACACAGAGAGAGACAGCTAGAGAGGGAACACAGCAGGGGGAGTGGAGAGGGAGAAGCAGGCCTCCCGCGGAGCAGGGTGCCCGATGTGGGGCTCGATCCCGGGATCCTGGGATCATGACCTGAGCTGAAGGCAGACGCTTAACGACTGAGCCACCCAGGCGCCCCGAAATATACTGCATTCTTGCCATGAGAAATCTTAACATTAAGTTCAGAAACCCAACCTAGGCAGTTTTGCAAGATGCAGGAAATACGAAGTTGGAATAAACCTTTGTGGAGAGCCTGTTTATTTACTAGGGGTTTCATGAGGGAAAGCTCATTAAATTTAGTCCTAAAATCAGCCCCACCGGGGGGGTCTTTTTGATATCTTTTTAACGATGTTGCAGACGATTAACTTGCCAAGAATGCACAGCCAAACTGAGTTCAGCTTTGCACTAAGATCTTTGAACTCCAGGGTCTTTTCCTTTGCTCCCGCGAGCTTGATGCTTGAGCAAGCATCTGTCATGTCCGGGGACGTCATGACACATCTCGCTGCCGCTTCCACCAACCGGGGCCTGTGCCATCAGTCAGCTTGAGCCACGTCAGGTTCCCGCCTCCTTCGCTCTTTCCTTTGACTCAGCTGGCTTCCACCCCAATTTCTCTCTGTCCCTGTTGCTCTTTTTTTGTATACTGTACTTTCCCAGCTTTCACTTTTCTTTTTTCTTCTTAATGTTTCCTTTTTCACTACTTATTAAAATTCTTTTCAGCTGTTGTAATATTGTTACAGATTCAATCTTAAAGGTAAAAAAAAAACAGCCTTTTAATTTCATCTTTCTTGAACAAAGAGTTGAACATATTGAACAGTTGGTGCTTACAGCATCCCCACATGAATGAACAGATTAATCCAGAGGTTTGATTATAACACATGTTTTGTTTTTCTAAAATCCTAATATCTTAGGCTAAGTGATTATTGAATTCTCAAGTGCCCAAATGTTGTAATTTATCAACACTATTTGTGTGTGTGTGCATCAAGAGAAAGAAACTTGGGTGTAGCGATGAAAAAGATACAATTTGAATTTTTAAGTAGCTCCTTTTGTTCTACGTACTCTGAAGAAGATACGGTGTTGAAAAGGTCAAGCCACCAGAAGCCAACGATTTCTGCTGTGCAGACCACGGTAGGCCAGAGCCGCGAGTGGATGGCATCTGGTCTTCGGGGGGCCTGCCGGGAAATGTCAGGGAGGCGCCCCAGCCTGTCTTTTTAGAATGAGAAGCTCTATAGAAATTACCAAGAGTGTGAAGGGTTCCCTTATTATAACGGTGAAGTAAATTTTTTCCTACTCACTTACCAAAAGCCAAATGAGAAATCAGCTCAGTCTGGTGTAGTTCCAATCCAAATGATGGGTATTTCTGTGAACTTGCTGGTCGCGTCTGGAGTCCCCTCTCCCGCATGTGTTGATTTGGCCCACGCCGCCCCGATTTACGCACACTCCAAAGCCAGTGTCTCCTTGCCGCCTTCCGCTGAGCACATGCTCGCTATGTGCCTGTGAGACTTTTGTCTTTTCCTTCATCTGTGTTGGAGTCACAGGCCCTCTGGTCTCAGGGACCGTTGTTTTAATTGGCCTTAGGTTTTAAATTGGGTTGATTATTATATAACTTAGGAAATGAGCCTGGAGGTGATCAGTTAGTACCGGAGAGTTTTCCCCTTGGGCAGCTCGAGGAAAGGCATGGTTCCTATTTTAGTATCAGTGGATCAAGAGGAAGAATGTTGTCTTAGAACCGCGGCCCTTGACTGAAAGTTCCCCACTTCTCAGGGAGTCGCCCCAAACCTGGTGGCACCTCAGGTTCCACCTCTGTGAAATGGAGGTGGTTATTTGGGGCAGAGTATGTTGTTAAGTCATGTGAGGGGAACCGAGATGAGAAAGAGCGTTAAGTAACAAGTCAGCCTTAGGGATTATGATACCGGAAAACTCTTAACCGGGTACTCATCATCCTCTCCTCCTCCTGATAACATATTCTCAGTGGGTGACTTCTTTTGTCCTTCTCCTTGTTTTGCAGAGGTCAGAGGTCAACTCCGCTCACGCACGACGGACAGCCAAAAGAAATGCCCCAGGCTCCTGTACTTATTTCCTGCGCTGACCAGTGAAGCGCCCTTTAGTTGTAAAACATTGTGCTTTACCTACTACCCTAGCCTTGTCTTTACCGAGGGATGCTAGCGAGTCCGTGTGGTGGGAAAGACAGACTGCGAACAAGTGCTCGTTGCCCTGCGTGGCCCAGATTCACTTGAAGCGGAAGTTAGCATCCTGGGCCGGTGTGTTCTCTTGGAACCCAGAGCCTCTGAGGGTGATGTTATCTGTCTGGTAATGAGCAGAAACGGCATGATCCTGGAGCTTTGCTTTCTATTGAAGGCTTTTGACGGTAATAGGTGGTAACTTGGTAAGAGGCTGCCTTTACTGTAGCTCATCCAGCATCTCTTTTACCAACCAGAGAGTGTGAAACTAGTTTCGTATATTACCTAGTTATTCTTTCAAAACAAAAACAAAACAAAACAAAAAAACAAAAACTGACGCACTGCACTAGTTATTATTAGATATTCTTAGTCTTTTTTGTACATGGAGATTTAAGTTCTAAGATGGTTTATATAATAGGTTATACCTACATTTATATTGTAGAATAATATTAAAAAGCCTGTTCCAGAGACTCCCAAGCAGCACGGGCAGGCAGATGTACCATTGTTAGCGGTGTATGCTCGGCCTCGTGGTCCATATATTCTGCACTTTTATATATTTGCCACCAGAGTGGTAGTTTGCTGGCAAAAAAAGAGAGAGAGAAAGAGAAAAAATTAGAATTCTTACAAGCTGAATTTTTTTCTTAGCCTTGAGTGACCAAGAAGAATTTGCTTGGGGCACATTGTGGCAAATATTTTCCCAGACAGGGGAAGAGTCCTACAGATTACAGAATACTGATGTTTTCATGCCTTGAGGATTCTTTTATTTTTTACACAGGGGTCTAAGTGACCAATGGATCGTTCATACAAACAAAAAAAAAAAAAAAGAAAAATATTATTCAGAAGTGACCTTAGTATTACTTCACTATTCTGAACACATTGAAGACACTCACTTCATGTGGACTTTGAGCTACAGACCTTTTCCATCCATCCCCAACAGACTGGACGGGTAGCAGCCGCTATGCACAGCCTGATTGCCACTGCAGGGTTCTAGAGCCATTTCGAGTTGTGTGTTGTGAAGGAGGTATGGAATAAATGATGAGGGAGGTATGCTTGACCAGGGTGGGAGTCTTAGTCATAGAGCCACCTGCAAGTTTGTTTCCTTTCTGTGTTCTGTTGCTTTTGGACATTAAACCAACCGTACACATGCCAGTGCCAAGCGGATTACCTGGCTTATTAGAACATTCGACATATTGACTTAAGCACCTGACATTCACAGTGTCTTGTTTCCTAGCAACACATGCAGAGTGATAGACTTAGTCGGAGGCTACCGATTTTACAGGGTATTTGTCCATAGCACAGAGTGTGTCCCCACTCTCGCATCGCAGCACAAACTACCAAATTTTAATTATTGGATTCCAGCAATAATTTTTATTGGTTTTCAAACTGGCAGAATTTTGATAGCGTTAGTTCGAGTTCGAAGCTTTTGAATTAGATCTCTACATGGTAACAGTTTACAAGGTTTTATCTAGCTTTCTTATTTATACTTGACTCAATTGTAATGATGATTTTTTTTTTTCTAATCGTAATTTGACCTAATAGCCATACAAAAAAAAAAAAATGACTCTATTAGTACTGACTAGGTTTAGCTTTTCATAGTTGTAGATATTACTTCAGTTTCGGTGCTGGAAAATATGTACAACATACTAACAGAATTGAAAAAGAATATAGGGATTTGGTTTGTTTGTTGTTGTTGTTTTTTTCAAAGCAGGTAAAGAGGGCAGCAGAGCATTGGAACGGTGTCCTCAAAAATGCATCATCATTGTGGGCATGGAGGAAGAAGGAAATAGGAAGCTAGGTTAGTCAGAGGTTAAAGCTTAACCCTATTCACATAGAAATAAATCCGGTGAGCAGCCCCAGATTTTAGCGTAAGATTTTTACTATGATGCTGTTTTATTAAGATTTTCTAAACTTCAAAACACAAAGTGAATGTTTGAAAATTGCTGGGTCCCGGTGTTGGTGGCTGTTGGAGTTTTTGGACCACTTGCTAGCAGTGATTTAGAAATTATAATTAGCTAAAAATCCAGAAGAAAGAGAAACCAACAACAAAAATGGTTTGGTGCAGAACATGCATCTTGACAATGGTACTACCTTGTTACTCTGTGGAACACGTTAGAATAGATCTATTTTTGCCAGAGCACCCTCCTTCAGTCCTCCAGTTACATTTCACTAGATTTCCTTAAGAGATTGCTGTATATTCATGGGACCTTTTTTAAAAAGAAGCAAAACAAAAGATTACTTTTTTCTATGTGATTAATATCTTACTTGATCTGCTTTTCCTAAACCTCAGTGGCTTTTCCCTTAGGCAGGGGTGGGGTGGGAGGGCAATCTACTGGATATGACTGTTTTCAGATACTTAAAAAAAAAAAAAACCTTTTTGTAGAAATGCTTAATTTTTAAGCGGTTAGGCACTGAGAGTAGCAGAAATCCTGCAAAGCTTTATAGTCCTTTAGACACTCGCCTTGTTTCTCTGAGTGAAGTCTTGATTTCAATAATAGTGCTTTTCTCATGCCCTGAATCCGCTGGAGAGGGGTGTTGGTATTTTCAGGTAACAACATTTGTTAGCACAAATATTTCAGACCAACTTGTAGTGCTCCCCCACCTATCATTTTCATTTCATTTCTCTCATTCTTTTGTATTTTGGAAAATCATATTGCTATGGTGTGTACTTTAATCTGCCAGCAAACACCATCGACACTAACATTTGTCCCACAAGCATCCTCAAGAGAAAAAGTTGTTGCACCTTATGTATATCTCAAGCAAACCAAAATATGATGCTTTTCTGCTTTGTTTTATTCTAAATTGTTGTATCATATCTTTCTGAAAAACCATTCTGAATCTAGTTGAAATTATCGATATTTATGCTTTTAACCTTAATTTCTGGATTCAAACCTGTATATAAATCTTTTGAAAAAAATTGTCCTAGCCCTTCTCTGTGATGCCGAAATGGATGATTTCGTCTCAGATGGAGACGCAGTACTGTTCCAGTTTTCTTTAGCCTTTTATTTATTTAGTTATTCTGGGTATTTTCCTATGTAATTTTGAAGTGTGTAGAGTATATTATAGTAACTGAAGCTGCAGCTCTACAAAGCTGAGTGAAAGAAGAAAAATACTGTAAGACATCCTTCTTAAGTTTTTATTCGTTTGAGTAACTGTAATGAGATCAGGAAAAGGAAAAATGTCCCCCAGCCACATTGATGATACAGGTTCTTATCCCCAAATTAGGTTAGTTCCCAGATTTTAGATCAAAACGTAATTCGTCAAAGCCCTTTTATAAGGATAAGTCATACTGTTGTAATTCTGACGGTCTTTTCCCCACAAATACCAGAACTGTGTTCATTGAGTTCTGCCAGATGAGCTTTCTACCAGTGCCAGCTCAAAGCCATGCTGAAATCATTCCCACATTATCACTGATTCTAGTTCCTGCCATTAAAACTGCTGGAGGAAAAAAAAAAAAAATGGTGGAACACTCTGAACAAAAAGGAGCATCTGAACTGGTCTGGTTATTTATATTCCAACAGGTTTATTCCCTGTCACTTTGTTACCCAGTCAGATGCTACTCTGCCTAAGTCCTAGAAAATTTTGTTTGCACTCTGCAGTCTTTGGCTCATCGTGTGGAAAAGTTTGCACCTCTGTAAAATCTCAAGCAAATTATAAATTGATACAGTGAACCAGGAGTAAGCGGGAAACTGAATGACATGTTTTGTTTGTTCGGGGTGGGGATGGGGGGAGGGAAGGCGGGTATCCAATAACTCTGTTCCAAGTCTGGCGTTTGGCGTTAATGTGAAGCAGTGGGACCGCGCTGCCTGCTGAACTACTGTAGGAATTCCAAGCGTTCTGGAGGCCGGCGGCCGGCGACCACACAGGAGGGAAGTGCCACCGCCTCGCTGGGGAGAAGGAAGGAAGTCCGGCAAGGCCTGGAACCGCCCCTTTGTAAAGGGGGAGTCGAGGTGTCCGTGATGCTGTTGAGGAGACTCGCCTTTGATTGCACTGCTCCCTTGAGCCCTCACGTGAGGCCAATCCTAATGGGCGACCTCGGCTTCAAAAGTTCTTTTCAGTAAGTCCTGTTGGCGAGCTTTGTCCTTCCTTGCTCCTCCCTTCAGTGCCACTGTTTCCCACTGCAGTGTTGTGACTTCCCAGACCGCCTTCTCCAGAGAGAACAATGTATTGCTGAAAATGGGCAGTAGAAGCAAATGTCGTTACTACATCTGACCTATAAAGTATTCAGAGTGACTGCTAGGTGGAAATTAAATTTTAGCTTTCCCCACATAGAACCTTGTTTTGCACCTTACACAGAGTGTACTAATTGTTAATTAGCTGTTGCTTTTATTTATACAAGCATTCCCAAAGAACTAGATTTGGATTTTGTTTTTATTTGAGTTTTGGGATTTTTTTTTTTTAAATTATCTTATTTAGATTGACTAACATCGTACTTATAATAAGAAACAGTTGTTCAATTTATCTTACCAGGTATGTCTGGTGAAGTATTCAGGGTTTGATGGACTGCTTTGCTTTAGTGTGGAAATGATAGCTAAGTTTATTATACTCCATATTAAAACACCTTGTCCTGTTCACTGGGGACACTATTTTCTTTACATCTCAGATGAAAGAAGTGACAAAATAGTGAATAACAAGACAAATCTGTTTGACTCCCCTGATACACCTCCATCTGTTTGTGCTATGCTTTCCTTAAAAAAATAGAAGTATACATTTTCCTCACACCCAAAAAAGAGTGTCCTCTCCTGGCCAAATCTTATTTGTGGTGGTAGGACTTATGCTAATAAATTGAAAGGAGGAAACCTTGTACTAAGTTCTATGGCCACTGTTTCCTTGTTTCAGTCCGTGGTCAGAATTGATCCTGCCCTCAAATCGATTTTTGTGCGCAGAACTAGTTATCGTGAGAATTACTACTCCTTCCAAAGATCGCCCCGTACCTTGGGCCAGAACCGGTTACCGCGAGTAACAAGGACCTAATTCGATGCCTCCGCACCCTCCCACCCGCACCGCAAATCATACCTCACAGGCTCTAACCTGAATCCCAGAGGCACGTGGGTTTTGCGAACTAACACCGCTGTCCCTTTGCAGCCCCCAGGGGCTGGCTCGTGTCCCCTGACGCCTCACGTTAGTGCCTCTGCTGTGAGAGCAGCAGAACCTGGGGGTGAGGCAGGTTTGTGACCTGGAGCTCAGCACGTGCTCAGCAACGTTCTTCTCATTTCCTTCGCACTAAACAAGTCTCTTGCTCTCAGGAATTTGTCCAAAAGAAAAAAATAAAAATCACCTGAGATTCCATGTACCAGATTATGAACTTTTCTCATAGGTTTGAATTGCTTACTTACATGTCATAAATTAACCATAGCTTCATTTGACCACCGGGTCTGAAGTCTGTTGACAGTTTCAGCATGACTGAATCGCTCATTTTTTTGCTTTCAGAAATTGGCTTGGTTCTCTTTAGAGTTGGTGTAAACATGCCATGTAATAAATGATTTCCACTTAATGGTACAACAGAATTATTGCTTTCTTAGATGTATGTGTAGTAAAAGTCAATATACACATTTATATAATTTCTTTCTTCAAAATCTTATACTTAATTTGATATCTCTAAAAATTGCACATGTAAGTCATGTGTATAACATGCTAAAGTACTTTAACTGTGATCTTAAAACTGAATAAAAATATTTAATAAAAATTTGAAATATTTTAAAGAGATTATTCAAATACATTTCTTGACGTTCACACTCCTAGCCAGAGGGTCGGTGCCTTCAGGAGACCCTATCTACGAAAAACAGTAGGGAAAATACTTTAACAAAAGATATCTCAGCTATGTCCGAATGTCAAATGCTGGTCTCCCCCAAACTGTTTGCCTGAGACTCCCCATGTTTGAGCCGTCCGAGTTGCTTTCCCCTCATGGGTGGAGTAGAAATCAGCCTGACAAGAAAGAAGATAGGCTTCCTTCTGCTACTTAGGAGGAGAGCCTCCTGGCAAAACATACCAACTTCCCCCGAACTGTAATCAAACTGAAGTGATAGCATTAAGACTATAACCCAGAGTATAAATTCAGACCTCAGTTTTGCTGAATACAATGTCCCGAACCTTAGAACCTTGGATGTTCTCTTAATCTTTCAGAATAGCACATGCCCATGGGCGTGCGGAGTATAAATACAGGGTATAATGATATCGCAGGCTTTGCGTTCAGACAGACTCGCTTCAAAGTCTGGTTCTACCCATTTATTATTGGGTTTCCCAACCTCCCTGAACTCCACCTCACTTACTAAATGATGGTGGTGATAATGCCTCCTCACACTTCTGCTAGGATGAAAAGGAAATACATAGGAAAATGTTGGCATAGTGCCTGTAAGGGGAATGTCCATTAAATGCTAATTGTGGATTTCATTTTTACTCAACTCGAAGGTCGGTATATTTAAGTATATTCAAAAGAGACCGTAAGTATAGCCAGCTCCCTTTTTCAAATAAATTTGTAAGGGCCTGATGCATTAGGAGTAAGCTCTGTCAGGAGATAACATGGTATAGAAAACTCAGAACACGTTACATTCACGTAGGTAACTCACACTTGTATATGTAGCGCTATAGGATTTGTCCATAAAATTAGTCTGCTTGGTGAATTACATGTTCTAGTACTCCGGCACGCTTTTTTGAATTACTGAGAATAAAATGTCTGGTGGGGACGGGGAGCTCCATACCAAGGAATGTAAATTCTAGGACAAAAGATGACAGGTTATACATACGTGTGGTTTGATGGGTCCACGTGGATTCTACAGTACATCCGTCCTTTGGGGTAGAACATAAAGTCTCTTGCAAGGAAAAAGTAAAGTGGTTATCAATAAGGGAGCTAAAACTAATAGCACCGATGCCATTCTGTACATACTGAAAACATAAAATTGTTAATCGTCATTTTTCAGAAACCTTTTCACCTTTTGAAAGGATGGAAATTTTCAAATATATGCAGAGGTAAGAGACTAGCATACTGAACTCCCAGGGCCCATCGCCCAGCTCCAACAAATACCAACGTTTTCTCAGTTCCAGTTTCATTTGTATTTCACCCGTTTTCCTTCATTTCACCTCCCAACCCTGGCTCTGCATATCCCAGAAGTGTGATTTCGTGTATAAATACTTCAGATACAGCCTTTAAAAACAAATATTTTGATATGCACAAATTTTCTTTTTTTTTTAATGTATCGCCCCCTCACGATTCCAAAAATACGTTTGTTTCCTGCCCAAAGCAAAAGGAATCTGTGAGCCACAAGAAGAGTCGTGCTGGAGTGAAGATTATTTGGAATTAGGTTATGCTGTTCACATTGGATATCTCTATATTTACCTTTCTTGATCCGCAGTTTTCTAAAGAGATCATCAGAGAGACCCTTTTCTTGGCATGTGTTTATTTTTCGTCTTGCTTCCTATGATCTTTCCCTTTTTTTCCAGACAATGTCTAAAAAGGCCCAGGGGCTAAAACTTTTATAATTTTATGTAAAATTTTCAGGAATTTTCCCTCCAAGCCTGTTCCCACTTATGTTTTCCTCTCCCAAACTCCCAAGAGCGATGTTGGTTGTAGGGGAACAGTAGAGGTAAATTTTTAGATGAGCTCTGGAAGGCAGGTGGCCCAAGATTAAAAAAAATCTGAAATCCTGGGTCAACAGGCCAGAAATTAAAGCGTAAAGTGAAACCCCTCCTGGAAGAGGTAAATTGATAATTCCTACTCGAAGGTTCAGCCCACTTGGAGATCCCTCACCCCAGGGAATTTTACAAAAGGTCATTTTGTCTCAAGGTTGTATATTGCAGAGTCAGAAAAGAAAGATGTGAGGATTGAAACTTTCTTGAGAATGATGGAGGATGAAAGGGGACCAGGGAAAGTTCATACAAATAGGTCTTTCAAGTTCGATGTCTAAAAGTCAAAATGGTTTTAAAGCCAGCGTGAAAAGATTTCCAAGAAATGCGCTCAAGTATAATGATTACGTTTTCCTGATCTTTTCTACTATTTGGCATCATACCTGTGGTGCTTATGAAAGGCAAATTGAATAGATACTATAATTCATATCTTCCAGAAACAAGCAGGAACGTATTGAAAAGATACAAACAGTAGAAATACACTAAGTAGATGCAAAAATAATTTGCCATCTAATTTGAAGCTTGTATTTGAAATACACTTAGTAGGAAAGCAGTATTGATACAGATAATTATTTTTCCTCCAAGATATATAATCCTTGAGATAAATACTGGAGAAATTCAGATGGTGTTTTAGAATTTTAAATTTTCACTTCTCCCATACTATATCTTAGCTTAGGTATTTATATAACTATATTAGACATAAAAGCAATATTCTGCACAAGTCCTTGAAAATCTAAACCCTTTTTGTAAATAGAATATGAGGTATTTAACACACTGATGCTAGCCTCACCTGCATTAAAACTTACTGTGTATCCATCAAAATCAAAACTGTTTTGTTAAAATAAAAATTGCTTAAAAACAGTGCTCTGTTCCACTTCTCTGTTCAAAGCCCGTGAAAATTATTTCAGCTCACTTGCTTTCACTCCGGAAGAGTTCTTTGTTATCCACACCTCATGTCCATTAAATTGTTTCTGTCCTGCTCCTATAACAATCTAATCGTTCAGCAGAGCTGCAGTGGATGGCTGCTCTTAGATACGGGCTAAGTCCCAACAAGACTCATCTTCCGCTGTGTATATCCTAGCGCGGGTGTGGATAGCCTAGTGGGGGTTAGAGATCTGCATCATTCTTTTTTTTTTTTAAAGATTTTATTTATTTATTTGACAGAGACACAGTGAGAGAGGGAACAGAAGCAGGGGGAGTGGGAGAGGGAGAAGCAGGCTTCCCGCTGAGCAGGGAGCCCGACGCGGGGCTCGATCCCAGGACCCTGAGATCATGACCTGAGCTGAAGGCAGACGCTTAACGACTGAGCCACCCAGGCGCCCCTGCATCATTCTTTAATTGAAATGCAATACAGATGAGGTTGGGCATGAAAATCAAAGGCAGTCAGGAAGAAGCTACATATAAACTCATGGGAAACTTGGTAATCTGCATTTCGAAGACTTTAAGGGGAAAAAAATGGGAATGTGTTACTGTTCTACTTTAAAATTTTTATTTTTTTAAAGCCCTTTCTCATAGAAGAGATCTTGGCACAAAAATCGCTGCTAAGACAAGGCCACAGATCGTGGAGAATGACAAGAATGAGATAACAGTCTTTGGGGAAGATCCATGATGCAGTGTATTTCTTTTAGGTGTGTGCTGGGGCATGCAACATCCCAGCTGTGTTGACTCCGGGACCCCTGAGCAATTAGACAGCACATCGGCTCAGCCTTGGCACAGCCTAGGAATATTTGAAATGGTAAGGTCAAGCAGCACGGTTTCAGTATTTGGCCTTAAGAGTTAGAGGTAATTCTGATAGCCAGAGTGTGATTCTCTGACTTTCTTTTCCTTCTCCCTTGGCTGTCTCCTTTCCTCAATCTTAGTCTCAGGTCTTGCGTATTGCTGAGGTGAAATTTTTCCAATTGTTGCATTTTTCTTCAGCAATGGCACACCTCCGTGCTTTTGCACCCTTCATACACAAAAGCTGTATTAGGTGTCCCTTTCTTTCTTCTCCACTGAGAATACCTGTAAGGATTTCATGACTGAGGTGAATGACTGGAGCAAGAAAGAACTGTTGGGAAAGATTCTAGTTTTTGATGTGTTGCCACTATTTCAATTGGGGTCTGTGTGCATGTGAGACTTTTATTTGCTAATCCTCAGTCATTAAAAAGGACTTTACTGGGGCGCCTGGGTGGCTCAGTCGGTTAAGCATCTTCCTTCTACTCAGGTCATCATCCCGGGGTCCTGGGATCAAGCCCCGCACGGGCTCTCTGCTCAGTGGGGAGTCTGCTTCTCTCTCTCCCTCTGCCGCCCCCGCCCCCGTCCCCCTGCTAATGCTCTCTCTCTGTCTCTCTCAAAGAAATAAGTAAACCTTAAAATAAAAAAATAAGGGTTTTACTAGAAGGAAGTACCTATTCTTATCTGGGACTGCAGGATTACTTCCCCTTTGGGAGTACTTCACTGAAGGCGGTGGATCTACTTTTTAAACTAAATATTCATCTCAGTATGGCCAAATCAACCCCCGTCCCCTTTTTAGGGATTGATAGTTAAGGGAATTCTTTCCACTCCGAAAGTATGTGCTTTAAAAAGCAAGATGATCTCTCTTAGGGCTACAAACTGCACTGTAATTTATGCATGAATTCAGAAAAGTTTGAGAATTTCAAGAGTTTAATTTGGAGTTCATCAGGCATCTGTCTGTGCCCCCCCCCAACGAAGACTGCCAATGAGATCTGTGTTGCCAAAGGGCTTCATTGGTCTTCCTCTCCCCATTTCCCAAAGATCTGACTTTCCATGAGTGGGTTACTATGGAGCAACATTCCTTAAGGAGCTAGTTGTGCTGAGGACCTGGCTAAAGCCACAGGAACAATGACTGTCTTCACCCGCACAAGGCCACCCGATAGGGCACCCGAAATTCCAAGGGGGATGCAGAAGGTCTACTGTTAAGCATGCCACCATCCTCCCTAGGACACCGTTCAAACTAGAATCAGACCAACATCTTTTCTTTTATATATGAACATTTACCCATGTGAATTACTTTTTTTGGGTTCCTCTTTCACTCCTACCCACACATCCAATATTCCATATGCCTTCTTTTAAGAAACAAATGGTTTTCTGGTCCGGGTGTGCACTTTTCTCTTCTGAGTTGCCTTTGGGTGACATTCTAGCCTGCCGCCACCACCACCTGCTCCTCAGCCCAAAATCTATTTTAGGTAGAATCTGTCCCAGCGTTTGAGCCTACTGCAGAGAGCAGCATCAGTAATTGGTAGTGCAAGTGAACGGAGTCATAAATTAGCCGATGAATACTATTTCCTGGGGAAGAGCAGGCTTTTGCTGGCAGTCAAAGACAAGGCAGAGCCAACCAAGTGGCAAGACGGCACAGCGGGCGGGACCCTGGAAGACTCCCCAGTCCTGGAGCAGGGAACCGTTCTCCCCCTGCGGATTTCCTTTCCCTGCTGAGGAGTGCTGGCTGCTGGGACAATCCTCCAAGTCTCGAAACAGAGATGAGGTTTCTGAGACTAACCTGCTGCAGATTAGCAACACGATTCATGCTTCCTGGTCCCTTTTCTTCCTAATCCATTTTATATTAAGGTTAAAACTTTTGAATGTGAACGTTAACCTCCTATTAGCTTGAGCCATTTACCTTCAGAACTTACCATGCACGTGCATAGTTCTCAGTTTGAAAATCAGGCAGAAGATTGATCATTTCATGTGCTGGGGAGCAAGAACGTCCTGTCCCCTTTCTGGCCGGACTGAGAAATTGACATGAGACAGATTAACAGGAGTAAATCAAATTTAATAGCATACATATGGGGACTCCACGCAGAGATAGAAATATCCAAAGACAGGTAAAGCACGGTTGAGATGTCATCTTGAACTAAGGAGGAGCAGGGAGGCGTTTGGGACTTCGGAGGAAAGGAGAGCCACTCACGGGAGACATGAGACAGATTAACAGGAGTAAATCAAATTTAATAGCGTACATACGGGGACTCCACGCAGAGATAGAAATATCCAAAGACAGGTAAAGCACGGTTGAGATGTCATCTTGAACTAAGGAGAAGCAGGGAGGCGTTTGGGACTTCGGAGGAAAGGAGAGCCACTCACGGGAAGATGAAAAAGAGTAAACAGTAAACACGTTTGCTGGGCCACTCAGAAACAAAAGGACTCAGAGGACTTGGATGGAGCAGGCCTTGTCAGATTCCTCCCCGAGCACCACACCTAGTTCATATGATAACGGAGGTTATCTATGGTGATAGCTCTCTTCCTGGAGCAGGTCCTCTAAATTCTTTTTAGGCATTTGAGGGGGAGGTAAAGAACTTTTCCTAAATCTGCTGGGTTTTGATTGCTTTTTTTAAATAGATTTATTTATTTTTTAGAGAGAAAGCCCGTGCGTGCATGGGGGTGGGGGGAGGGCAGAAGGAAAAGGAGAGAATCTCAAGCAGACTTCCCGCTGAGCCCAGAGCCCCACGCCGCCGGGCTCCATCTCATGACCCTGAGATGACGACCTGAGCCGAAATCAAGAGTCAGATGCTTAACCGACTGAGCCACCCAGATGCCCTATTGATTGCTTTTTAACTCAAAATAATCTTCATGCCACAGTGGCCCAACTTGGGGTGGCCTGCCCTCACCCCCCAACACATGTAAACAAGACCTTCTTGTGGCCCCAGGACACAAAAGCAACAAACAGGGACTTCTCCTCCTCCCCTCTTTACCTGTGTTGAAAAATAAAGCTAGTATTTTTATGGTACTTCTGAGGCACTTATACCCAACATGTTTAAATAGAATTATATGTGCTTCAGATTCATGACACAGCCTAATCCACATTATCCAGTTTTAAAAGTACAAATTTTCCCAATTGCCCAGGAGCTGCCAGTTTCACGCAACAATATAAACCTAATTATATTCCTTTCTCTGGGGCCACTTTTTCCTTGACATCCATACCAGGTAAGTGGAACTCAGTGTCTAAATCATCAGTTTATAAATCATCTCCTCTAACCTCCCTGCACTTCCTAAACCCAAGTTGGGGACCGACTTCTCACATACTGTCGGAGACAGAATGTCTGGCTCCTTCCCAGATCAATAGGTGCACCATCGCCCTGCCAGGAGGCCTCCAGGGAACCCGAGAGAGGACAGAGCCACCTGACGGCCTGAGTTCATTCATTTGCATTTTCCACTTGGCTATGATCATCAGCCAGAGCATATTCTCCTGAGATGGATGAGATCGGGTCTATTTCAAATGACTTCGAAAGGACAATGCTGTCATCGCCTACTTGAGGAAATTGCTGGCTGCACAGAGGAAGGGAAGTGACTTTCTGAAATATGATAGTGAAGCATGACTGTAAAATGAAAAGCAATTTAAATGTATTACTGGACAAAAACCATTAGCCCAATGAACATAAATAACCTTATGGAGGAAGGGCACCTGTTTCCAGATAACTTCTCTTTAGTTTCAGGGAAATTTCTCTCTTACTGGAAGGCCCTTGAGTGTCATCAAGGGGGTTTACAACTGAAACATGTTATCAAGGAGTCAGATTTTTCCACTTGTGTAAACAACTCCATTGAAATTACTGTGACTTTTTTTTTTTTTTTTTTGCAGGCAGGGAAGCCACTAACAACTGGTATAACTAGAACCAGGCAATTTTGCTTTCTGAAAGAAGGGTTGTCAACTCCTGATTATTCCTCTCAGATTGTCCTCACAGATACTGCCAAATTCCTGTTGACATCACCCACACCATTACCCACTCCATTAAATTCTTTGTATTGTTAATGCTGTCTCTATTTAAACCGATTCAGCAAGAACTGGGAGAAAGGGGACTTTAAATCTCTAGGCTCAGGAAAGATGAGACACTCAGAGGCCCCAACCCGACCTGGACCTGCAGCTGGGTAGAAGTTTGCAGGTGGTCCCTGCACTGGACGACATCCTCGGGATGATCCACAATGCAGTTAATCCTTTGTGACACCAGCAGTACACTGAGAGGGTTATGCGGCTGCCTGCTGTGCCCTTGAGTCTCAAGGTGTGGTACCGTCCCCCCAGGACGTTAGACTGTAGAGTGAGATGGGGGTCGGCGCCCAGCGCAGGTGTACACCCCTGAGCCAACATGCAGCCCGGCAGTCCCCAAAGACAGAGGGCTTCGCTTCTGTGTTCTAGTATTGTTTGTGGCTGTTTGCTTGTTTGCCAAAAGAGGAGAGGGAGTCTCTAGGACAGTCACCTTGGACTCTGGGGGTCGACGTGGGGGGACATTTTGGAATCTCTTGTCTCAAAGTAGCTGCTCCCCAAGGGGACCTGAACTACAGGCGCCCCAAGATGAAAGCTGAGAGCTGGCAGAGGAGGATCCCCCACGTGAGGAATGTGGGACGAGGACTGCCAGATGCAGGGCCTCTGAAAACCAGGTCCTCTTTAATATAAATCTTCAGGCCAGCACAAACAAAAAACAGATATTCCCATCAGAGCCAAGTTGAGAGGAGGGGGAGCCACTTTGTACAGCTCTGTAACACCCAGCGAGCACAGGGCCCACACACAACAGACAACCGGAAACCCCACTGATGGGGCAGAACTTCTCCCCCACTCCTCCCTGAGCCCCCGTACGACCAGAATCAAACCACCTCACCCCTTTATTTCCATATCTCTAATGTGGGCACGACAACATCTACTGCCCGGGGGCATTTTGTGGATGCAGTGAGATACTGCATTTGAACAAACTGTGTAAACTTCAAAATGCGATTAACAAATGCAATGGTTAAAAAATTAGAATGCTTTAAGAGAATAAAAGACAAGCCATAGACTGGGAGAAAATATTTGCAAATACATATCTGATATAGTTTGCGTATCCAAACTATACAAAAAAACAAAAAAACTCTTAAAATTTAAGAAGAAAATAACCCAATTAAGAAGGCGAAAGATCTGAACAGACACCTCATGAAGGAAGATATGCAGATGGCAAATAAGCATATGATAAGATGATTACCATCCTACATCATTAGGGACTTGCAAATTAACATGAGGTACCACTATCTTCCTACTAGAGTGGCCCAAATCCCAAATACCAACAATCCCAAATGCTGACAAGGATGTGGGGCAACTGGAACTCTCACTCATTGCTGGCGGGAATACAAAATGGTACCACCACTTTGGAACAGTTTGACGGTTCCTTACGAAACTAAACGTAGGCTTACCATAAAATCCAACAATTGTCCCCCTAGGTATTTACCCAAATGAGTGGACAACTTACGTCCATACAAAGAGCTGCATATGAATGTTTATATAAATATATATATATAATATATATAAATATATATATAAATATATATATAATATATATAAATATATATATATAAATATATAAATAAATGCCTCAAACTGGAAGCGACCAAGATGCCCCTCAATAGACCAAGGGATAAACAAACTGTGGTATAACCATACAATGAAATATATTATTCTGTGCTAAAAACAAACAAATAAACAAACAAAAACCAAAAAAACCTGAATTCTCAAACCTGAAAAAGACATAGAGGAAGCTTAAATGCATATTGCTAAGGGAAAGAAGTCTATTGGAAGAGCCTACATACTGTATGATTTCAACTAATGACATTCTGGAAAAGGCAAAACTATGGAGACAGTGGAAGTTTGAGTGGTTGGGGAAGGGGTGATTAGATGAAACGGGGCATTTTTAGATGGTGAAACCATTCTGTATGACGCTGTAATGGGTGATAAGTGACATCACACATCATACGTTTGTTAAAACCTATCGAATGTATACCACAAAAAGTGAGCTTTTATGCAAAGGATGAACTTCAGTGAATAATGCTGTCAGTACCAGCCCGCCGCTCCATCAGGTGTACCACTCCGCCGCCAAGGGCGAATGATGGAGGGACCTGTGCGGGGAGGGCGGAGAGAGCGACGGGTTATGTGTGTGTTCTCCACTTTCCGCTCAGTTTTTCTTTTCTTTTCTTTTTTTAATGTTTTACTTATTTATTTGAGAGAGAGGGCATAAGCAGAGGGAGTGGCAGATGGAGAGGGAGAACCAGACTCCCTCCTGAGCAGGGAACCCAAAACCCAAAACCCAGGACCCAGAGATCATGACCTGAGCTGAAGGCAGATGCTTTAACCACCTGAGCCACCCAGGCGCCCCCGCTCAGTTTTTCTACAAAACTTAAGGCCGTGTAAACAATAAAGTTTATTAATTAAGTAAAAAACTGGAAAGTCTCCTCCATGTGTCTACTTCACAAATATCGCCTAAGAGGAGCAGTTTAGTGGCTGAAAATCCACATTAATTTTCTCATTGACGTTCTTCTGTTTAATGAAGTAGGTAAACTATACAGGGAAAAAAAGAAAGTTTTTTCCTACAACTTTCTTCCTTTGGGACTCAATAAAGCGAGGGTTTCTTTTTTTCCTTATCTTAGATGGAAAAAATAAATAATTAATAAGCTCTTCCTTTTCCTGAGTTGGCCCATCTACAAAAAAGTCTGGAAAATACTGCATCTAAATGAAAATAGAAATAAGTTCTCCTCTGTGGAAGGACAGCTACCCCATTTTACCCAGGTGCCCCAGCTTGGTTCCAGATATAAAAGAATGTTTTTACAAGCATACTCATCAGAAAGTCCTGATGCCTCTCCGAGGGAGGGTGGTTATCTTGCCCTGTTTGATTTAACCTGCTTTCATCCTTTAGATGTGGAGAAACGACTCACAAACTTGGCCACAATTGTGACACCCATTTCATATCAGGTTTGGAAGTAATACAACATTTATTAGAGCCTGGAAAAAAAAAAATCTGAGAAGCATGAATCTATTTTGAGAGGGGATAGACCTTTACTCTCTCCTGCATTTATTTATCCATCCACTCAGCAAATATTTACTAAGCCTCCTGAAAACAGGGGCTTGAGCTGCGTGTAGGAGACGGGAGGAAAGGCCTCATGTTTGCCTCAACAAAAATCACAGTCTGTTGGGAGGTTCCTCAGACAAGAAACCGGAGAATTAGAATATAAAATAATCCTTTTAATGCCTGAGGAGCACCGTGGAGGGAGTCAGGAAAGCTTCCCAGAGGAGGGGACTTATGAAGCCTATAATGGGACGAGCCATCTGACCTCTGTGTCTGATCCGTGCAATCAGAAGCCATAGTGCAGACCGAACTGACTTTCACCACAGAGAGGGGAACAACTAGCCTCTGTTTTGTTTCTGCAGGAAGCAGGAAGACCGGGGCATGAAGAGAGAGAAGGCACGGATGGATTTCCAAGTGAGCACAACCGTTACAAAATCTGATAATCCTACTTCTTTACTACATTCTGGGCTCTTTATAAAGGTCCAGCTGGCAATGCTAACGTCCCAGTTACTTCTGTTTAGTTGGGTTTTCATAATAAAATTATGATCTTCAGCAATACTAAATTAGAGATCGTAATCACTTTTTGAATTTTTGTAGAAGTGTGGACCCTTTTGCCTTTTAACATCCCCATCCTGTTCGACACCGGCTGCCCCGGGCTTTCTAGACTTGAGTGCGTCTGCCCCGCTGCAACGATGCAGGGGCAGACGCTCTTGCCCGCGAGATTCGAGACCTGTTTGCACTGCACACTGGCCCTCACTTGAACCGCTCCGCCTGTTCTGTCTATTCTCAGGCGTCTGGATGGCTCAGTGATTAAGTGTCTGCCTTCGGCTCAGGTCTTGATCCCAGGATCCTGGGATCAAGCTCAGCATCTCTCAGGCTCCCTGCTCAGTGGGGAGCCTGCTTCTCTCTCCTTCTCTCTCTGCGTCTCCCCCTGCTTGTGCTCTCTTGCTCTCGCTCTCTCAAATAAATAAAATCTTAAAAACAACAACAACAACAACAACAAACCTGGCCTATTCTTAAGGCATCAACAAATTTGGGGTGCCAAAAGTAACATTTAAAAAAAAATTAGTAAAATGCTAATTTGACACTTGCTATTCTATTCGTTAAGTCCCAGCAAGAAATAGATGACACAGTGGAGTTGGGCGACTTTGAGTTTCGTAAGGAGACTCTTCACCAAGGGGTAGGGAAACCCTAGAAGAAGGGTCCTTGGGCTGGTAGCAGTGGGCCCTGTAACCCTTCTCCCCCCGCGCCCCCAGGCCTGAGGGGTCCAGGGGTCCTTGCACTTGAAGACAAGTGGGGAGGGCAGGTGAGAGAGAGACGTGGTCAGGTATAGAAGCAACGGCTTCACTCTCCTTCCTCCCTCTAGTCTCCTGCTCTGTTCCCCATCTGGAGCCCAGAGCAAGAAAGCTTGGGGGGCGAGTCGGTTCCTGTAGCCCCCAGGACACAGAGCAGGATGGAGAGAGGTGGCGAGTGCACCAGGCCAGCAGACGGAAGATACCCGGTATGGGATTATCACGGATTCACCGGTGGCATCAAAGGAGTCTTGACGTATTTTTACATCATAGTATATTATTTTGAAACATAGGCTGGGGGAGAAACCCCATTTTTTTTCGTGTTCCAGGCCTCTGAAAAGTCTCAGTTGGGCTTCCCCATTTGGTGTGTCTGGCCTGAAGAGGAAGGGTGTTGTAACGTGGTACTTTTCAGTCAGCTCCAGCCCAGAAGATCAAAGGCTCCTGAGGAGGGACCATATGTTTTGCTCAGCTGAGTACACCGGGCTCTGACCTTGAGAGGAGCTCGACTGTCAGCCTGAAGGGCAGGGCAGAGCCGGAACCTGCTGGGCAGGCCACACAAATGCCCTGCCTCTCCGCACTCAGCGTCTGTCTGGCGACCAGGGCCTGTCAGTCCTGGGGAGATGCATCCTTCGGGAGGCAAGCTGTCCCCCTGGAGGCGGAAAAAATACAGAGTCAACACACACCTAATTTAGAAAAAAATTGGGGTCAGCACAGGGCACCCGATGGATTTTTCCAGGGGAAAATGTTCGTGGTTATTTAATAATGTTGATACCTCTCGCTAGCTCTGGGCAGATAAAAGCACTTTCATCTGTACTCGGTACCAAAACAGAGCGTTTGTATTTAAATATTTGAGTTAAACATATCTTGTGTTTGTCAAGCATTAATGCTGTTGACATTGTTCCATTGCTGCACTCTTTAGGGAGTTGGGATCTGTCTTCGATATTAGTCAACAAACCTTAGGAAACATTAGAATAAGAATCAGCACTGTGTCAGCTACTCAAAGGGGCCCTTGCACTGGGGAAGAGAGACGAACTGCAGCCGTGGGGAAGGCGGGGAGGCCGGGATCTGAGAGATCTACCGAGCTGGCCGCCATCCTTGTTCCTGCTAATCTCGCCCCGGGAGGGCACGCTTCGTCCTGTGTGGAGCCTCCAGCCACCGCCTCCACCTCGGCCTCCACCTCGGCCTCTTCCCTGGAGTGGAGCTCTCCTGTGCCCTTCCGGGCCAGCATCTACCTTGAATTCCTAGAAAACTCATCTCTAGCCTCACACTCTTCATTGCACTTCCCTCTGCTTAGCCGGGCCTCTAAATCCGGAAGCTGTGTCCTCATGTCTTGGGTGGGGGTGGGAGGTAACTCCACCAGTGGGGAGCTGAGCCACTGAGCAGGTGGCCATGGAGGCCGAGGTGCCTGTGTGGATACCGTCCTCTGCATCGGGGGCGTCCCCGCCTCACTCCCCTGACCCCTTGCTTGCCCCACAGGGACCCTCCATGCCAGTGGTGGCCCGAGGCTGAGAGGGCCCAGGGAAGGGGCCGGAGGAACTCCTCACCATCTTTTCTATTCGGACCAAGAAGCCCTCTGAGCCGGTTCTGTTTTAAGAGCCTGATGTCAAGAGTGCTTAGTTTGATGGGCCTCACACAGGTTAAGAAGGAAAGGAGAGCACCGACGGAGAGCTGTACGTTTTCCTCAGTGACTTGGGCCTCAGCTGGGGCAGCTGGTTGGAAGGAGGAGGCTAGCAAGACGTCCTCTGTGCTGCGCAGAGGGGCAGAGTGACTGCACGGCGGAAAGGAAGGTGGCGGGGGTCCGGCGCTGTGAGGGGCAGAGCCGGGCCAGAGATGAGATGACCTGACAGCGGTTCACTCCCCCACCCTGCCTGTTTTGCTCTGCCCAGGCTTCTTTCCTTCCTCCTCTCCTGCGCCTCCCCCACCCAGGCCCGGGCCTGCGGGCGGGGTCCATGTTCTCCAGGCTACTCCCTTCTCTATTCTGGGGAGAGGAGAGGGAAGAATCACCTGTCACTGCAGTTTGGGACCTGGGGCCAGTGGGGAGTTGGTGTGTCCCTTTGAGAATATGTGTGAGGCAGTGCTAACTCCGTGCCCAGGCCAACCGGGGTTGAGGCAGATGCCATAGCAGTGCTGGGCCTGGGGGGGGGGTTGTTATTTGGGAGATGAAACATCACTGTCACTCATCAGGGCCTAGAGACATGATCTGGGTCCTCATCACCTAACTCGACTCCCCAGGGAGAGAGATGCATGCTGGAGAAGCAGCCCTGCCCCCCACCCCAGCCCCCTTTTTCTAACACCCCACAAGGGACCAAGTCCTGAAACCCCCAGGGACTAAGAAGCCAATTCTCACCTCCCTTGGGCTGTTCCTTCTGGAAGAGCATTCACTTCCACTAACACTGCTGCTGTCCCCAAGGCCATTAATAACCTGAACCCCCACATCTGGAGGTGGGACCTCACAGCTCATTGCCCTTGACCTTCAGCAGCATTCTGTCGGTTGACCCCTCTGCCTTCCCAGACTTCTCCCCTTCGACAGTCTCAGCCTCCAGGCCGTCTCCTTCTCCCACCTGGCCAGCCAAGCCCACCCCGTCACTTTCACTACTTCCACTGGGTTATCGAGGCCTTCTGGTCAGGAGCTCCTTCCACCAAATCAGTGCCCAAGGTTGCTGCATAGCAATCTCCTTCCTTGATTAGAGCATCTTAATTATGCTCCAGGAATTTGCTTAAACAGATTAATCATTCTCGAGGACAAATTTAGAAGCTGTGCTTGCTGAGGGCTCTGCTCTGAATATCCCCTGGGACACTCTGATTACACCTGCCCACCGGGCCTTTGCCAGGGCTTAGGGTGCATCCGGGATGTGGTCACTGACTGAAAGCTCGCTGCCGCTCCTGCATGCTTCTCTTTGCTCCTCTGGCCAGCATGCAGGCTCTAAAATGGAGTTAACGCCTGGTCGTGAAATGGAGGCTGGAGAGTGGAGGTGGGGTGGGGCGTCCTGGGGCTCTCTCACCTCTGGAGTACAGTCTGCTCTCTGAGAGTGCAACTAGGGAATCCTCCTCCATGAAGTTAAAGTCTTGGTCCGTGCACTGACTGGTAGCCTCCTGGACCCAGTGGTTCTCATTAAAATCCCTAGCTTTTAAAATCTACTGACATTGGCACTTTAACACAGACCACCTTAATCAGCATCTCCAGGATCCACCATCTTTATTTTGAGAAACTGGCTGGCAGAGTACACGGGATGCTTCCCATACATAGCCAGGGAGAGAACCACGGCAGAATCTGGTTTTGCTTCTGTGCACGTAAGTATGGAGAGTCAGCCCAGAGCCTTCGGTCCCGACGACAGATTGATAGGAATGGAAAGTCATGTATGATCTATCCAAAGTGGGTTTTCACAAACCCTTGAAGCTGGGGCAGCAATGTCTCGTGGTGGTTAAAAGCCAGGGCTTTAGGCCAGACTGTATGGCTCTAAGTGCTGTTCTACCATTTCCCAGCTCTGTGACCCTGGATAAGCTACTTAACCTCTCTGAGCCTCAGTCTTCTGATACAGATTGCACCAATGTCATAGGACCGTAGAGGGAGGGGGGTAAGATGATACAAGCAAAGAGCTGAGAGTGATGCCTGGCATATAGTAAGCTCTCAGTAAATATTAGCTATCGTTCAGGGTGTCTGGGTGGCTCAGTTGGTTGAGCATCTGACTCTTGGTTTTGGCTCAGGTCATGATCACAGGGTCGTGAGATTGAGCCCTGTGTCAGGCTCCCCACTCAGCACAGAATCTGCTTGAGATTCTCTCTCTCCCTCTGCCCCTTCTGCTTTTACACTCTCTCTCTCTCTCAATAAATACATAAATCTTTAAAAAAAAAATAGCTATCATTCTTTTCCTCATTATTCTCCTTAACATCACCATTTGGTTTAAGGTAAGAACACCACATGCATAAGAAGCCAGGTCAGTAGACTTCTCATAGTGTATTTTCAGGGTTCTCTAGAGAGACAGAACCAATAGGATGTGTATGTGTATGTATGGAGAGAGAGAGAAGTTTATTACAGGAATTGGCAAATATGATTATGGAAGCCGAGAAGTCCCAGTCTGCCATCTGCAAGCTGGAGAACCAGAAAAGCTGGTGGTATAATTCAGCCCGAGTCCGAAGGCCTGAGAACCAGGAGCACCCATGTCTGAGGGCAAGACAAGATGGACATGCCAGCTCAAGCAAAGAGAACAAACTTGCCCTTCTTCTGCCTTTTGGTTTTATTCAAGCCTTCATTGTTTTGGTGTTGAGGTTCTTCTTCACTCAGTCTACTGATTCCAATGCTGAACTCTCCTACAGATACCCTCACAGACACACCCGGAAGTCATGTCTTACCAGCTATCTGGGCATCCCTTTGCTTCGTCAACTTAGCACTTGGCACATAGAATTAAGCATCGTGCCTAGCCAACAGGCTCATCCGGAAACGACTCCATGACAGTTCCTTTGCCAATACTCTCCCGTGTAAGGAATAACCAGGAATTGAAATGTGTTCCTTTCAGGGTTTCTAGTCATATTAAGAACCAGATTGGTCTATTGTTTGAAGATTGTCTTTTGGAAATATTTTAATAGTTAGAAGAGAACCAAAAATAAACAAACAAAGCTAATCTACTCAAAAGAGGGAATTATAAAAACAAATATAAGTAGAACCTTATGTAAACAAAACAAAACAAAGTGTGTTTTTCAGGTCATCACAGTCCTGGTTGAACCACGCTTCATCTTTAAATCTTGTCATATAAGGAACTGCTAATATTCCATAGTTTTGCAGGCTGGGAGGGAGAGTGTGGCAAGCACTGGGCCAGAGAGCGTGGAGGGGCTGGAGAAGGTGCCAAGTCCCGTGTGGGAGCCGAGTGAGATCAAGGAGCAGGATCCTGCCTCCCTAAACCATGCCAAGGAGTATGCAATTAACTCTGGAGGCCAGGAGAGTCATTTTATTATGTAGAAAGAGTAGCATGGAAGGAGTTTATAGACAGATCTAGAGAGGGAAAAAATCCGAAGCAGAGAAACTGATCAGGTGCATGTTTCATCAAGGGAGTAGGAAAATGCGAAATATTTAGGCATTTGTTAGTATTGTGCTTAAAGCATTCATCTCTTCAGGAAAAAGAAACACAAGTGATCGAAGTTTATAACTAAGACATATCCTTGGCACCAGCAACTATATGGAATGTAAGACCACACTTCTTTTAAAAAAAAGATTTACATTGCTGCATTGAGAAAATTTCTTTTTTCTAATGTTGCTTCTATAGACAAATGTTGAAATATATTTGACTTTTCATTTCACATCAAGAAATAGTTTTTATGCATCTCAGTGTGTGTGATATTATGGGAAATATTAGACTAAATTAAAGATATGATCTCTGTCATTAAAAAAAAAAAAAATCACGTCCTAATAGGAAAGGCAAGGGAAGACAGGTGAACAGTTCACCATATGCAAAGACAACAAAACTGTCCATTACACTGGAAGTCCCAAAAGATCGTAACCGACTTGAGGGTGGCGTCATGGAGAGGTGGAAAAGGAGCAGAATTGGGGGTAAAAGGATCTGGGTGGAGCCTTGGTCCCACCAGTGCCTGGCATTGGGAGCTCTGGGTTCATTCGTGGTGTTCAGCCTCAACTTCCTCTTCTGTGTATTGGAGCTGCAGTATCTGGGCTGTTGACTCCTGTTGTTCCGGTCTTGTACTTATGCAGCTCCTTCCTTAGGTCCCAGCAGAAAACTTCTCATTTATCTTAGTAGAATTTCACCTTGGCAGCAATTTTCAAATATGTGAAGGATTAGTATATTTGTGGAGGGATTAGACATGGTCTACGTGACCCAGGCCAGAAGCAAGACAGATGTGGGGAATAGAGAGGTGGAGAGAGGGCCAGTCTGAGAAAGACCCTTTCTCACCTTCACGACAAAAGTAGGAAGCACTCTCGGCGTCAGGAGGGCTGGGTTTCATGCCCCTAGCGGTGTTTAGAGAGGGACATAGCAGAAATGATTCAAGTATCAGAGGATATCTTTTCTGGACACGAAGTAGAATTAAAAATGCCACTAAATGAAGTCTCATCAACATGCAAGGAGAGTACAAGGCAGGAGGCGGCCTTCTGGTTGAAGACTAATGAGAAGGTTTCAATTTAGGAGGTTTTTACCGCAGTGAGCTGACTTTGAATCTAATACCTTTTTTTCTTACTCTCTTCTGAGATAAATCTATTTTAAATAATTCTTAAAATATATTGTACTGGGTGCAAGTATGAGGCTTCCTTTCTTTCTGAAGGAAGTGATTTCAATGAAGTTATTTAACCCTAACGTGCCTGCCAAAGGTTTAACTGTTCAACCATCCACGTCCTTGAGGATATCTATATTTAACTGAACCAGAGGGAAAATTAAATACGTCTTTTATTTTTTAAGGCATCTGATGACCAAGAATTTAATTTAGTAGGGAGAATTAATTGTAGGCAACGTCAGCTATAAAATGGACTCAAATCAGTATTTTTCCACATGCTGTTATCAGCCTCTTAAAGAGCCACTGCTGAGGAGAGTTTTGAAATGAATATTGAAAATGATGTATTGTATCCCATCTGAATGCTTGATGAAGTGGAAGCATTTATTGCTTTGTCATAATTATGTATTTACCCAAATGTCTTTTGAGACAATTGCTTAAAATATTTATTTCAATGAAATGTATTAGGTAAAATTCATGTAAAATACCATGTACCTGAAACCCCAAATTCAACCATCTGGTCTAACACACTCTCTCTCCAGGAAGGGCTTTAATCTATCTGAGCTGGCAGTTGGCTCCCGAATCCCTGCTCAGTCATCCTATCACCGTCCCTGCCGTCCCGACCAGGAGGAGCGGAGCTGTGTGCCAAGGCCAAGGGTAATGTCCCCTCCAGGGAAATGGCCATGTCGACTCCAGTCACTAAGCATGACCTCAGCAAACTACACCGGCTGGATTTCTCCACAGAGGTGCATTTGGGGTGGAGGGGGCAGCTCCCCTAAACGTAGACGTCTTATGAGTTTTTCTGTTTAAGCAATTTCTTCCTTTTTTTTATTTTTTATTTTTATGCCTCTGAAGTCATATAGCACTACTATCCCAGTGAGTCTCCACCCTGCCTACATATTTTAATCTCAGGAAGCTTTTGAAAAAGACGAATGTTTGTACCTGCAGCAATGGTCCTTGAATGTCAGTATTGGAGTCACCAGGAGAGCTTGTTCAACACAGATGTCTCACCCCCAGAGCTCTGATCCAGTAGGTCTGGGGTAGGCCTGAGAATGTGCATTCCTAACAAGTGCCCAGGGGATGCTCAAGTTCTTGGTTCAGGGACCGCACTTTGAGAACTATGATCTAAAGGTATGGAATTTAGTCTTTGACAGGGCCTGGGCACTTACAGTTTTGAAGGCTCCCCTGGGGACTCTAATGTGCGATTAGGGTTGAGAATTATTAAATCTGGCAGACTTCTTTCTTAGAAACACATACTTTTAAATGTTCATATCAAGGATAGATGTGGAAAATCTTAACGCTAAATACAAAGCTAGCATAATACCAACAGCCGAATGTTTAGAGCGACCTTATTTTAAATGCTCTTACTGGGGGCGCCTAGGTGGTTCTCAGTTGAGCGTCTGACTCTTGGCCTAGGCTCAGGTCATGATCTCGGAGTTGTGAGATTGAGCCCCGCGTTGGGCTCCTCGCTCAGCACGGAATCTGCTTAGGATTCTTTCCCTCTTCTTCCCCCTCTGCCCCTCCCCTGGCTTGAGCTCTCTCTCTCTCGTTCTCTCTAAAATAAATAAATAAATAAGTAAAAACTTTAAAAAATTTTTAAAAATGCTCTTACGGACTTAACTATTATGCCAACAACAGCTCCAGTTGTTAGCACATACGGTATTTGCAAGGCTATGAGTATCTTCTTAAAAGAATTCTTACAGTGTACTTAAAAAAGACAACAACAGGCTCATGAAATTGCGTTCCCAAATATTTTTCAATTTGTTCTACCCAGACTTTACTAAGGTCTTTGTAAGAAGCTAACAAAGTGTTGAACAAACATGGGGAAGCTAAACAAACAAATGTGTTATTGCCTATAACATGGGAGCGCTATAAAACATTGTAGATGGAACAGGCTCATTTGAAGTCAATGCCTGTTACTAAAGAGCTTATAAAACCTTGATTTAGAATTAAATCTTACATTGTTATCACGTATCACACTGGATCAGTAAAGACACTATGCACAAAAACGATTTGAGAAAAAATGTTTACTTTTTATTGATATGTCACTGAAATAGAGAATTGGGTAGATATCTTTAAAGGCCCACGGGTGCGTTTCTGCACATACATGTCCTGGGAACCCCACACCAGGGCTGGCTTCGTGTCTAACAGAGATCTCTGGTAGAAGTTATCCTAGGGAGGTTTTCTGAAAGTTGTAACAGTGTATTTGGCATATAGTTTTGCCTGTGAGGGATCACTGGGACTCTGGAGTGACTACTTTGTAATTTCATGCAATAGGGATGTACTCTGAGTGGAATTCTTTAAGATCAATATGATTAAAAATAGGGATAAAGGGAACTTTCAAATAGTAAAGTGGTGTTTGAATTTTAAGAATGTTATTGAAAACCAAAAACCTAGAGCAAGTAAATAGGTCCCTTGTGAAAGCTACTTGCCATTACAGAAGGGTTCCTTTAGATGGAACATAACAGCTAATGTTTGGACAGCATTTTATAGTGTTCAAAGCACTTCTACATGTAGTACTCATAGGATCCAGGATTCACAAAAAATATTACTTTTTAGAAAAACTATCCCAAGAAGGAGAAGTAGAAAATAATTTTCCGGGTGCCTGGGTGGCTCAGGCGGTTAAGCGACTGCCTTTGGCTCAGGTCACGATCCCAGGGTCCTGGGATCGAATCCCAAATCGGGCTCCCCGCTCTGCGGGGAGCCTGCTTCTCCCTCTCTCACTCCCCCTGCTTGTGTTCCCTCTCTCGCTGTGTCTCTCTCTGTCAAATAAATAAATAAAATCTTTAAAAAAAAAAAAAGAAAGAAAATAATTTTCCTGCTTTTGTTCAATATTTCTCCGTGATGTCTGTGTGTTTGGTACAAGCTGAACCGGAGGTGGAGGGAAAGCCACAAGCTTGGCAGAGATTAGTGGGGGTGTGGGATGGCGGGTGGGTGAGGGAGAGCTGATGGGAGACAAGTTACACGTGGAAACCCACTGTCCCATGAGGCTGTCCAAGGACATTCAAGTCCAGAGCTGATGGACCTGGAGGCTGCAGGTGACCCTGCCCAAGTGAGTGCAGAACCTGGGGTGAATCAGGACACTGTCATCCACCAGAAAGGAGTCTAGAGTCAGAGGGATGAAAATGGACACTTGAGAGAATTTCAAGATCAAGGACAATGTAGCCAGAGGTAGGTCAAAATACAAAAAAAAACCCAAAAAAACCCAAAAACAAAAAAACAAAAAAAGCCCACAGAAAACCCCCCCAAAACCCAAACGCAAACAAAGCAAAATGAAACAGGACCTAGAGGAGAGCTCAGGGTAAGGGTGGTGGGGGACACTGCTGACACCCCGCTCAGCATCTTCCTCAGTGTGCTGGAGTCAGTGTGGCCCCGTCAGGCTGAAACTTTCCCATGGGCTCTTGTCTCCATTTTATGAGTGAACACCATGCCTCAGGTAACAGTTTCTTTTTAGTAGAAATCGATTACATGCTTTCATGTATCATATCAAAATAATAGACCCCATCTCAGATTATCTGAATATGCTTAAGTTGTATCATCTGATAAAATTAAGAAATTTTGTTGTTTCTCATCGTTTTTATGTGGTAGGAAGATGGAACCAGGTTCATCTATATCCTTTCCTATTGCCATAGAAAATAAGAGAGAGCCCACAGAGTTCTGAAAGCACATTCTTAATCCTCTTCATTACCAAACTAGAAAGGGTATCAATTCCCTTCTTCCTACACATACAATAATGAGTCCCAGGCGTGAGTCCTTATCGCCCTCATTCCTCTGCAGGAAAGAAGCTTACCCAGCTCCATCCTGTCCATGTGACTCAGCTCCCTGTTCCATCCCCGGAAAAAAGCATGATGCTGCTTCCTATTTGCAAGACCTATTCCTTTCACTTTCTGACTCACATTTGTTATCTCTCTTTTCACAGAAGCTGATTCAACAAACACATATTCAGTTATACCTTCCCCTTCATTTCATGCAGTCACAGAGCAGAGACAGATGAATGCGGCATTTAAACCTGAGTGCTGACATGCCTTTGCATGAGGTTTAAAGAGCCCACTAGGTATTCCCGTACCGGCATCTTTGTGACAGCTCCATCTTGATAATGGAGCAGCCGTTGTTTCTTGAATGGCGCGTTGGCTCTTTCCTTGAAGCCATGTTCCCATTGTGGGTAATCCTCGGAGCATCCTCCTTAAGTGGTGCTTACAGGAATGTGCCCAGAGCTTCTGAAAGCAAGGCCAAACGTCGACGCCAGTTTTGTACATGGATCTAATCCTGTTGCTGCTAACAATACCGAGAACCTGAAATGGACCTGCCTCTACTGCAGAGCAAGTTCTGGGAGTGGGCCTGGCTGCCAGTTGAGGTTCTTGGAGGCTGGGGAAGTAGGGGAGGGCAGTTGGGGCACTGGGTGGGCGTTGCAGGGGCTAAGTATGCCCCAGCCATATAGAGGCAAATAGGGAGGGCCTCAGATTGCAGTAGAAGCAGAAGGGCATCCTGATGGGTGAGCTGAGCCTACCTGGGGGGAAGCAAGGCAGGCCCTCCAAAGGGCCCTGATGGGGCCAGCTTCATTGGCCAACAGCATGTGCAGATATCCAGGGCCCTGAGCTTGGCTTAATGCTCTGTTCTCATGGTCTTCAAACTTGGTAATCTTTATTATTACAATTATTATTTTCTTTAAGGAGGCTCCATTCCCAGTGTGGAGCCCAATGCAGGGCTTGTACTTACGACCCTGAGATCAAGCCCTGAGCTGAAATCAAGAGTCGGATGCCTAACCACCTGAGCCACCCAGGTGCCCCGAAACTTAGTGATTTTTTTTTAACAAAGCAGCTTAAGTAAGATTGAAGGTTGCTGACACTCAAATTTTTTTGGCTGCCTGAGAGTGATGTCCAAGTTGGCAGGTGACATGCTTGTGTTCTAAAAGTAAAACAGACATGGAAACCAGTTGCACTGAATTGTTCTCACCCCAGGAAATTGATGACAACTTCCAAAGTTTCACAAAAGAAACTACTGATTGGACTTGCCTATGGGGCTTGATTTGAGAACCTGCTGATGATGTCATCCTGTAATGATTAAGGATCGTCATAAAACTAGCTTTTGTCAATGTGCTTTTCATTGTCTGCAAATGCTCTGTGCTCATGAGGCGCTGTACCCATGGCCACAAATGCTTTTAGGGGCCGCTTAACTCTGGAGCGTGCCTTGGACACACGGTGACAGCTTTAGTCCTTTGGAACTAATGCAAAATGTTCCAAAGTGGAACAGCCTTTCTCCTTCTGATCTGAGTGTCTCTAGTCTTTCCTCATCTCTGGATTTCCCCCACTCTTCCTCCCCGTGACGAGCGCGATGGACAGACTTGGAGCGCTGCAGCCGTGATCTCAGTAAGAGATAAGCTTGCACCCCTCTGGGCAAACCTGATAAATGTGGAGGCATTGGGCATAGAAGAGTCATATTGATTTCTGATTAGCCAGAATGACAGACGTGTTTGGGGAAGTAGTTAAGCCCAGAAAGGCCTTCCTGCTGGCAGATCCGAGGCTGTGGCCATAATCGTCACTTCTCCTGGTCTCAGGTTAGATAGTCACGACTTTCTCCCTGCCCGTCACACCCCCAATTAGAGGAGGTGATGGTGGGTCAAAGGTTGAGCAGCCAACAGGTTTATCATTTAGGCAGGATGCAAGTTTTGTTTCCTAAGGAGGAGGTTACTTTTCATGTTTGATCTCCGCTTTGCTTCTAGCAGAATGGTTAAGTCCAAAGTCTCAGAAGGCAGCATGCCTGGGTGCAAATCCCAGCTCTGACACTTGTTTTGTAACCTTCAGCAAATCATTTAACTTCTCTGGCCTCAGTTTCCCTAACTGAAAAATTAACTCCGGCCTTATTGGTGAGGATTAAATGCATTGGTCATCTTGGTCAGTTTGGGCCGTTATAACTGAAATACCATAGACTGTGGGTGGCTTAAACAGCAAGCATTTCTCTCTCACAGCTCTGGAGGCTGAAGTCCAAGATCAAGGTGCAGGCCGATTCAGTGTCTGGTGACAGTCCTCTTCCTGGTTCACAGATGACTTGTCTTCTCCTTATAACCTCACGTGGCAGAAAGGGCAAGAAAGCTCTCTGGGGCTTTTCATATGGGCCCTCATCCCAATCACCTCCCAAAGGCCCGCCTCTCGATACTATCGCACTGGGGTTAGGCTTCAGTGTGTGAATTGTAGGAGGTCACCAACCTCAGTCCAGCGCTGTTGTGCAGAGTGCAGCTGTGCGTGCCTGAACAATTCAGGGCACGTGGACTCTCATCCTTTTGTTATTTGTAGCTCCAGGTTTGTCAGCCCACCTCTTCCGATGGGGAAATCAAGTCCTTTCCTCGTTTATCTCTTTCCTGTTTGGACTGACTGCTCCAAGGCGAGGCTGTGGGCTGAGTTGTACGGCAATTCCCAATTATTAATCCATCATTTAACCAATCAGTAAAGGTCTCACTGTTTGCACAAAGACATGGCATGAAAATTTTTCATGCTGGGAGTGGATGGAGGGTTAACTGACTTCTGGAGGCTTGGCCTACTGACTGTGTCGTGTCTGAGCTTCCTGCCTGCTGGCTGTTCAATGTGTTGGCTAAATACAGCATGTAACATGCAAAGAGAGATGGACAGTCATTGTTTATGGTGTTCATTTAGGGTTCCCTAGAGTCCCATCAAGCCTAAGGCTCACTGGAAAGAATGGGAACCAAATCAAATCTATTATCAGAGTGGAACATCTCTTTCCAATGCACCTTATAACCAGGCATAACTCCAAGTCATGTAATCTGCAAAACAGAGATAATTACACCTGCCTGCTCTGTGTCGCATAGAGACAGTTTGAGGATTAATTAAATAATGACTGCCAAGAACACTGAACTCCTTTGAGATAAATGCTCTACAAGTGCAATCTTAGATTATTATTCAGAACTCCATTCTGTAAATATCAGGACAGACCTTCAGCTTATGAGACCAGACCACATCTGCACCGCTGGAATTTCCCCAGAGCATAGAGAGCCTGTCTGGAAAATGCCTGACCACCAAACTAACACATCGCTAGACAACCTCTGCCTTATATAGTCATATACAACTCAACAGATGCTTTCTTAACGGTTATCAGAGTCTTGTACCTGGCACTGGCATTTGGACTTACAGCTTCAGTAGTAACATTGCTCCTTCCAGAAGAAAATCTCTTCCATGGTCATGACCTCCTTCAGCTGATTCCACTTCATGTGATTTCATCCTCCTCACTGAAGAGTGACCAGTCATCCCAGTTTGCCATGAATGCAGGACTTTCGATGCTAAAATCGGGATAGGTCTGGGAAAACTGGGCTGGTTGGTCACCCTAACATATGCTATTAAATACTAATGATCCTGATGTGCTTTGTGACCTCAGGGGAATTTACTTCTGAGTCTTGGGAAGCTGTTCTATAAAATATTAAGTTCGGAACTGATAATAATAAGTTATTTTGTACAAGGTACATTTCTAAATATTTTATGCTTTAATACTCACCATAACTCCTGAAGGAAGACATTATCATTTCATCCATTTAATAGATGAGACACATGGAGATAAGGCAATTTGCTTACAGTGAGGCAGCTGGTAAGTTGGTGGGGTGGGGGTTCCAACCCAGGTGATGAGGTACCAGGCCCCGTGCTCCTGAGAACCACGTGATACCACCTCTCTCAGAGCCCTTCCAAAGTGCAGTGTTAATGATTTTCCTACAAAAAGAAGCCATTTTTTTCCTTTATTTTTATCTTAAGAGCTCCAACTAATGGTACAAATATAGGTGGATATATTCTCTGTTTCTCTAATTAAAACAATACATATCAGCTTAGGACTCCCTATGCCAGATGGTCAGCAAATCTGTTCCCTCCCTTTTGAGTGTTCCCCTCACTGACTTGTCCCAGGCTGCAAGCTACACAGGACACAGGACGACTCAGCGCGGTATTGTAAGCACTCCGGAAGGCCTCTGCCACCATTACTGCCACTGCTTTGTGCTACTGCCCACTGGCTCCAATGAGAGCTGGTCCCACAGGTGACCTATCACAGTAGCTGAGCCATCACTGGCCTGGCCTTTGCTTTCTGAGATGGACCAGACACTCTCAGTGCCAGGGATAACCAGAGGTGACTCTCCTTTTTTTGACTTGCTGGAGTCACAGCTCTCTGCCCGGGTCAGGATCATGTCAGGCTTCTGCCCCGTGCACACAGACCTTTCTCCCGTCGCCTCCCTAAAGACCCACGTACCTTGGGGTCAGGTTGCTTTTCCTCTTTCAGACTTCAAAAAAAAGTGCTGGTTACAATTCTCTTCCACCACAACTGAGTTATCTGCCCACAGTGCTAAGGCCAGTGGTCTTAGCTCCACTCCCACAACAAAATACCAGAGGCTGGGGGCTTCAACAACAGACATTTATTTCCTCGCTGTTCTGGAGGTCTGTGATGGAGGTGCCAGTATGGCTGGGTCCTGGTGAAGGCTCTCTTCCTGGCTTGCAGACAGCCACCTTCTCGCTGGGTCCTCACACGGTGAAGAGAGAGTTCTGATGTCTCCTTCTCTTCTTATCAAAGCACTAATCCCACCATGAGGCAGCCCCCCATGACCTCATTTAAACCTTATTACCTCCCAAAGGCTCCATCTTCAAACATCCTCACATTGGGGATCAGGGCTTCAACATATGAATTTGGGGGCTGGGCGGTCACAATTCAGCACATGGCAACAGCTAACTGATTGTCTTCTAGGGACCTTGAACCCCACCCCTTCCCGTAGGGGACAACTAAGTCAGGGAACGTAAAGGTGATTTACTCCCCTATTGTGCCCGAATCAAAGTGACTTCCTGATCGCTCCCGTTTCTGCAGAAAAAGAAAAAAACCAAATCTCTTAAATCTCTACCTGTGAAAACCGCATCGAAACGCTGACCTAAGTTACTAGTTTAGGACTCAGTGACTCAAGGATTGGACTGTAGTGCCAAGTGGCCTTGGCACAGACCATGTTCCTACCCTTGATTTTGAATTCAGAATTAAGATTAAAGTGGCCCAATCAAAAGCAAAGTATTATTTCTTCCATTCTATAATTAGCCATCATCATTAAGTATGTAAGCCAACTTACATGCCCATGCCTATTCACACCGTGGTTAGAGCTTCTGCATAGGCAGCAGTGCTCACGAATCACAGAGCCCCGGACAAATACCACATGAGGCAGAGAGGGATGTGATTGGATTGGCGGGATAGGAAGATTGGGCCATCTGGACAAATGGTCTCTGATTACCTGAAAACGGACTGATGGGACGTGTTCTATACATCAAAAATTCCACTGGTGCTTCTAGCATCAGCCTTATTTTTTGTTTGTTTTCATTGTCATGACCTATCTACTCCACCACTCAAGCTTCAGTTTCATGAAAAAACAATACATTTAAAGCTTAAAGTATCATGGTATCATGCCACCTCCCTGGAACTACCATTAATAGTCTGTTTTCTAGGGAGGGTGAAAAAGCAGGTCAGTTATGAAATCCTATGCCAAGCGTGGCCTGGTGCGAACCCACCTCCGCTGCTTTTAGTTGCATGTCTTTGTCTGAGGGGTGTTGCAAGGATTAAATAAAATAGTGTATGTAAAGCAAAGCACTTAGCATGGTGTTGTGTGCAATGAATGTTAGTTAATTTTATTATTTTCATTCTCCTGTGGGACAAAGTTGTTTTTTATTTTTTTGTATGACATAAGAACAGGCAGATAAATGAACATTTGCTGAATGAAAATTATATAGACCAGTGGTTCCCAGAATTTTGAATTTCAAGGCCCATTAAAACTTAAAAAAAAAATTGGGATTGATAGAGGGTTGCTTACTTCTTATTTTTCTAAGCTAAGGCAGGAGAAAATTAATTTCCAGCTACTAGCAACAATATGGTGCTAAAAGCAAAGGAGATCATATTAGAGATATAATCTATAATTAAAATGGAATAAATCTGACTTATGGAAAAACATGATACATCGCTTATATTTTTCTCGTTTTGCTGAGGAATGGTGTTAGCATGAAGGTCTGGCCTGGGGACCAGCATTTAGAAATCACTAATCCAGCCCAAACCTTTGCCTGGGTAAACCATCTGAGCTAAGCGGTTGTCTCTCCTAATTTTAGGGATGAAGATTTCACAGTCCTCCTGGCAGCTTGTTCTAAAGTTTAATCACGCTTAAGTTATATCTGAGCCACCAGAGGATTGAACCAAATCAGTGAAGAAAAACAGCCTGACCTGCCTGCCTTCTGAGCAAGCTGTGCCTTCTGGGGTGTTTACATTTATAATAAAGTCTCCTCATGGTCATTCAGATTTGAAGATAAGCCTTACACAGAGCAAGACCTCAAATTACAAAAAGAAGTCAGTAACGCGTGACTCTCACCAAACGCTTTTTGACCATAGTCTTCCACTTCTCTCCAGGGACACATAAGCATTCTGGAAATACTGGAATCCATTGAATTCATCCCTCTTTCAAGTCATGAGATCTTCAAGCGGTGTGAACATGGAATGAAAGCCAACTTACTGCCATGACCTGGTCTCCATGAAAACCAAGCCACCATTTGAACCACTGGATCTGTTCTACTTTTCACCCAAATTTCTGGGCCTAGGGAAAAGTCTTTTCAGAGTTATAGAAATTACCAGAAAGTGCAATCAGAACCTTCCTACTTGAGATTTGTATTAATTAGCACAAGAATCTGAAGTCCGTTGCTATTCAGAAATGTGCAGTAACCTTGGAGGGTCCACATTCTTTTCGGGGCAGGATCAAGACAAACAGGAAGATTTTATTTGTTTTGAAGATTAATTCACGCTTCAAATAAGCTCCACATAGTGCTGACTTTTCTTTATCCTTTAAAATAAAATTACAATACCGATTATCCACCACTTTTTGTCTCTTTTAAGTTGGGAATACGCAAGATGGCTAGTTACCGACAGGCTTCATTATTTGCATCCTTTGGTGTCTACCTATGAGGGCAGAGTGGTTCGAAGATAAAGCAGAACACAGATTTAACTTGCAGTAAATTCAGGATCCAATCAAAAGATTTATTTGCTTCAAAACTCTTCCTGATATAACAAATACGTAGCTTGAAATGAAGGTTGGGATAAGGCTTTCCTACATTTTGTGTATTTTTATCATGTTTTCCAAGTCTCCACTCTTCAGTCCTCACCTCAGGTGATATCTGTTCTGTGTCCTCAAATCAGAGGAAGTGATCTTACAGCTGAACGGAATATTTGAAATTTTGATTATCCTTGAAAACTTCAAGATGTGGGGCCACCACATCTGAATGTGAGCAGAAAACGGATTCGTAAAATACCACACTGTAGTCTCAATGATCAGGGTACCAATTTATATATTTTTGGTCTTTTTAAACCCACCTTATGAATCAAATGAGTTTTTATACATACAGACAGACTCATACGCATTCATGCCGTGAGCCAGAGAATTGCCAAAAACACACTTCCCTTTGTTACTAAATGTTACCACCACATTAAACATTTCGCTAGTTTCTGAATTGATAAAGGTTTATGTTTTTTAAAAAAAGTGCTCCCAAGAATCAGGCAGACAGCTGAAAACAGCAAATATGCCAGTTATTCAATACCCACCATTTTAAATGAAAGCGTCAGAGGGAGCATGCTCTGGGGAAGGACAGGGCACATCATTTTGCAGGGAAATTCTCTTTACACAGGTGACCACTTGCCATACATTTTGAAAACAGAAACTGGCTCAATAAATGCAGATTGCCTGTATGGTATGTGGGTGCCTTGAGTAAGGGCCTAATTGTACCCCTTCCCCTCCTCCCTAAAAAAATAAGAATGAAACAAAACAACAGAGAAGGGTCCAACGCTACGAGAATTCACTCAACAGGACTCTTTGCCAAAAGGAAGCTAGATCACCGTGAAAATAGAAATAGAATTGGCTCTAGTGGGCTTTCACAATCCAGTGCCCCTGCTTTTAGCAAATTCAAGAAACCAGGACATTACCAGGTCCATATACTATCAAGGGATTCTCTTTGGAATACAAAACACAGCCTCGACCGCATGAAAGACTTTCAGGAAGGCCACAGAGACACTGAGCAGGGAGAAAGGTTAAATAGTGTTTCAACGAAGCCTTTATCAGGCAGATTAGAAAGAGAGGCCATGGGGGAATGGGAAATGTTTAAATTATAATCCTCAAAGGTACAACTCTCCGTGTGTGTATGGACCGTGTCTCCATAAGGCTGCCAGTCTTAACTGATGGATTACAGCATTAGTGCTATTTATAATCAACAGAATTACTAAGGCTGTAATCATGTAAGTTTGGTGGTAGTAATTATGACAGAATAAATAGCCGTCAGGATGCCTTGCTGCGGTTATTGATGTTGGTGGCAAACACAGCCAAGGAAGGGTTCCCCCGCCACCCCTTTTTCTTTTTAGGGAAGCCACCCAAGAGGGCAGAGCCTGCAAGTGTTTGCCAAGAGAAAGATTCTATATGCCATTTAAAAATAGACTTCCTGAAGAACTGGGGGGTTTTGAAATGCAGTTGGGGAAGAAAGGATGAGCGGAGTAGACGTTAGAATCTGCCATGTGATGTCCTACTTGCCTTTAAAAGTCAAATCAAGCTTTCCTCTGTTCAGAAAAAGGAAAAATACGTAAAATAGCCTTCCCAAAGGATGTCAGAAAGGTACATTGCCTCTTTAAATGATTTATGAATAGTTCACTTATTTTTAAAAATAATCACATATGTGTTTATATAAATTATAGATGCAAACATATGCTCACCAGTCCCCCTCGTGGGAAGGCTGTGGCTTATCCAGATTTGGCGCTGACAGTCTTTCCTCCGTCCCCTCGCTAGCGAGAGCACGCTGCTGTCCCCCCACGGTACCCACGGACGGCGTTCGTTCTGTACGACTGTAAGCGTCTCACACACGCCTGCCCATCGATGCGGGGTGAAAAATAAAATCCAGAGACTTTACTACCTATAATTAAGAGGTTCACTGCCCCTAGTGATATCAAGATTGAGTTGTTTGAGAAACAGACATTTTATCTGGTGGTTGGTTTTATTTCCTTGTGGCTTAAATGATGAGTGAATGTTTTTCTTATTTCTTCCTCTCCCCATACGTCGTCTTTCAGCAGAAAAATTACTACTCATTCCTAATAACTACTAAGCAATAAAGTGAGGTGTCTATTAGGAAAACAGTGGGTGTGCATTCCAGTTATTCCATTCATCATGACTTTAGGACAGCAAAAGGCAGGAATTTCCAGAGCCTCTGGAGGGGTGGCTTAAAAGACGATAGGAAGTTAGAATCAGTGCTTTGCGGCTTGATGGAAGAGTGGGCCTCATGATAGCTCTGGGATGGAACAGGCACAGGCAAATAAAATAAAATCAATCCCCTTACAGTTAGGAACTCTGTTAAGCAGAGCCCTAGCTTGAGCTTGTTTTAGAAAGTCTATGCCCTTTGAGTCAGCAGTGTACGTTCTAGGAATTTATCCTAAGGAAATAATTAGATCGATGGCAGAGATGTACATTCAAGGACATCCTGTGCATCGCCGTTTATCACAGTCCCTGTTTGGGTTCGGAGTCTGAAAGCAGGACTTGCCCGGATACAGGAAGTTGATTTCCAAGTTAATCCCGAGAAGCCAGAGGGAGAGGGTTCGGGAAGAACGGAAAACAAATATAATGCTGTGGATGGAGTCCAGCTACCGGGACTCAACCCTACTGTGCCCTCAGGGGCAACACTCAGAAGGGCAGGGGGCTGGAGCATTCATTCATCCGTTCTGTCTCCCATTGGTTGAACGTTGCCTGAGGGCAGGGTGACAACACTCTCTCTCTCTCTCTCTTTTACTTCAGGCTCCTCTAGTGTTGGAAAAACTCCTGTGCTGACTTGACCCCGGGGCACCAGCGCCAGGTGAGTCTGAGATCTTCTGACACTCTCTGTTGTAGTTGTGACTGAACCCAGAGGCAGGCCAAGGAACCTGAGCCTGGGAATGAGAGGCGTCCCTATAGGCCCGCGCGCAACCACCCCAAGTGTGCACCAGCTGGAGACTGCTTCAGTACATCGTCACAGATCCACACAATGAAATATTTTGCAGTCACCAACCATTATGATGTCTGTACTTATTTACGGACATAAAGAGGCATTTGCCAACAACCAAAAAAGCAAGTTACAACGCGGTATATACACTATACATTTATTTTTATTTAACAACAACAACAAAAAACTATAAACATTACAGATGTTTCTTGGGTTCTAGGATGCAGAATGGACACAAAGGTATGCCGCTTGCCCCATGAAGTCTACAGTTTAATTTTAGAGGTGTGGACATTTTCACATCCGGTCTGCAACACAAAGTAGCCGGCACAAGGGTAAGCGGGGGAAGGGCAGGTGAGAGCCCACAGCAGCCTCCCCACCTGTTCACCCTGGCTCCTTCAGCTGCCCTGGGGGCTCTCGGGGCGTCAGCCACATCATTCCACGTGGCTGGCGTCATCCTCCTTCCCTGCCTTTTAACTGCTGCTGCAAAGTGGTGATAGGGCAGAGGCTAAGGGTCTATCTGAAGGCATAAAAGGGAAAATACAACATCCATAGTACAAAGTTTGTGGCTAGTCACGGGGGGTTCAACAGCTTTAAAGATCTCATCTTTTTTTTTTTTTAAGTCATATTAAAAGGGACTGGTAAGACTGTTAGTGCTGATACAAAAGCAGTAGAAGCAAATCTGAAGCATTTCAATGTATATGAAATGTGATTTCCTCAAGACCTTTGAAAACTAGATGATTGCATAAATTGGTAGAAGCCCACATTCCCTAGGAAAAACGGTTTTCTCTGCATGGTAGAATCTCAAATTAGAGTCCTTTGTTGGCTTTTTTCTCCGACATCTCCAAAAATTGTGTTAGCTGAGTAACAAAGCATGATGATGAAGGGGATGGGGAGGAGAGATAGAGCATCTTCTCGGTCACTTGAGGTTTTTGTGGGAAATGGCCATGAATAAACACACGGAGAGGCAGTTCCAGAACATCTCTATAGGAATCTGTTGGGAGGAAGAGGCTGAGGCTGTGTTTCATAGCACTCTAGATAAGACAGAGACAGTATCACTTCCAACTATCTATACGGCAAAAATGAGGGAGAGAAACTTCTAGAAAGTCTGGCCAGTTTCTCCTCCCCCCACTTCCACCGATCCCTGACATCTCCTCGAGACACCTTAGAAGCTGAACCTCCCGGTCACAAGAGTCTGGACGGGGATTTCACTTATCTCCATGACTGGCTTCACAGAAGTGGCTGGAACATGGCTAGAAGCAGACTTCTGAAGAACCTTTCTCTGCCCCCTCCAACAACACTGGCCAGTTGAGGTGGTCTAGCTAGTGATGCCCCAAACGTGAACAACCTGTTTTTCCATGTGGCGTAATGTCAGCTGTAGCTTGCTGATCTAACTGACGTAGACCTGTTGATCGTGGGCCCTCATGCAAGAACCAGCTTTTTTGGTTATTTTTTTTAAAGATTTTATTTATTTATTGGACAGAAAGAGAGAGAGAGCGAGAGAGTGCACAAGCAGGGGAAACTGCAGAGGGAGAAGAAGAAGCAGGCTCCTCACTGACCTAAGATCCCAGGACCCTGGGATCATGACCTGAGCCGAAGACAGATGCTTAACCAACCGAGCCACGCAGGCGCCCCTTTTTTGGTTATTTTATTAAGCTTGGTAGTACCCTGTTTCTTGAAAGTGAAAACACAATTATTTCCTAATTATTTTTATATGATGCTATTTATAAAGCACCATATGTTTTTAAAATATGTGAGTGCCCTGGCTGAATGCAGCTATAATGAATTCTGTAAATAGAAGTTAATAAATATTTAGACTTTTCAGTACATAAAAAAGGTTGATGGGCATGGAAAAAAAGGACATTATTTAAATTTTATACATTTTAATGGAGGAAATGGTTCAGTTGTCCTCCCTCCCTTCAAAGCAATGATTTTCAGGCTGAGATTCCTAACACCCCATGGTATCACCAATTATCCCAAGGGAGGCCCCGGAATTGCCGTTGCCTTGTGTTCAGCTCATCACATTCATTGATTCAATAGATCCACCTGGACATTTGTCAAAGACGGTAATTTAAAATGCAGCCTGGCAGGTTAGCAGGAGTGGTGGGACTGGAGGAGACCTGGGAGGCAGGGGTGGAGTGGAGGAGGTGAACACTTGCTCATCAGCCCAGGGCACTGGCCTGCATCGACCTGGACACCGGAGGGTGGAGGGCATAGGGCAGCCCCTTCCTTCCTGCTACTGACCAGCCCCGGAGTAGGGCTCATTACGGGGAGAGAGGCAGGGAAGTCACGTGACAAAACGATGCTGCTCCCAGAGAATCTAATAAGGCTCACAAGTAGCCATGCTATAGACCGTGTGTTATTTTTTCCTATCCTCGCTATCTGAAATCTTCCTCTCTCCCTCCCTCCCCCCCTCCTTCCCTTCCTTCCTTCCATTTTCTGTGGACTGTCTCGAACTCAAACTAATCCAGATGTATTTTTACACATCCATTATTATTTTTGGTAGCACTAGTGGGATATTAACTTTTATAAAATATTTTAAGTTTTATATTTCTTATTAACTGACATTTCCACTGCTCTGTCAGTATTTTGCACTGCTGTCTCCATCCCTTCAGGTATCCAGGCAGTTCTGCTCATTATTTCAAAGGAGGATGTGACTCAGTGGAGGGTAGGAGAGGGAGGGTGAGCAGGTTAAACCTAAGCCCTTGGGGGATGATGAGCACTTTGAGGAAACACAAAATCTTTGGGAAGGAGAATATTATAAATGATGATGATAAGGGAAGAAGTCTTCTCTGGGGACTGGGAGGGGTTTCCCCAAACCCTGTAAAGAGACCAGAAAGAAGACAGATGTTTCCTTCTTGTTAATAACTAGGATCCTGAGAGACAATCTTAGAACTGGGTGACAGATGAGAATAGCGGATTGAGACCAGGAACAGGAAGACCGCAGAGAGGGGCTACAGTGAGAGGAAGAGGGTCTTTATGCAGTCTCACAGAAAAATTCCCACACCTTGAAAGAGGTGCAGAGATAGTGGGGAGACTCATGGAGTCTAAAGGTACCAGTCGGACAGAAAGGATATATCACTGGCAACTTGTGTGGGTCAACAACAGAGGACAAGGGGATGCCCCAGCAGACATCCATGTGGAGACTCTTGAAACCAGGTGCCATCCACCCTTACCAAAACCACACCCTGGTTCTCTGTGAACCCCCAGAATTTACATTCATTGCTGTAGGAAGGAAGAACAAGAGTGACTGAGAGGAGGTTTCTAGGCTTGAAATAGACATTAAATTTAGTGGTAGAAAATAAACTATGTTTTAGTACATCTGAATTATGAACAAAGTTCATGTCACCCATGTTGTTATTCATCCTTAGTCTATTGTGTAGATGTTAGAATTATTAAATGTATGGTTGTAGATTTTACCATTTCAAAGCATTTCTTTGAACTTATTAAAAATGTGATCTTTCTCCAAGATGTATGAGGTGTCAGGAAGGGCATTATGCTCTTATCACTGAGGAAGATGCTGGGAAACAGGGTGAGCAAGAGTAAGGAATGCATACAGCATCACAGAGCTGAACATCAGTCCTTTTTTTTTTTTTAATATTTATTTATTTGTCAGGAAGAGAGCACAAGCAGGGGTAAAGGCAGACAGAAGGAGAAGCAGACTCCCCACTAAGCAGGGAGCCTTAGGCCTGACTCCACCCCAGGACCCTGGGATCATGACCTGAGCCCAAGGCAGACGCTTAACTGACTGAGCCACCCAGGTGTCTCCGATCGATCCTTTCAACCCATCCGACTACCATCTTTTTCCACCACCACTACTGTGCCCCTTCTCTATGATAACCATGAAAAATTTCAAGCCTTCTTTAGCATGATTTTTTTTTTACAATCTTTTAAAGCAAATTAAATTGTGTATTTAAAAGAAAATCAAAGCAATGGGACAGGGACTTGCTTTACTTTCAAAATCTGTCCCATCTAACCCCATCATTCTTAAATATCATCAAATTGGAGTGTGTTCCAGTTTTGAGTGCAAAGACCACCTCTTATTAACCTTTGCTGTGTTTTGCATGGAGTCAAATCAGGAAGTCATCCCCTGATTGGTTTATCCCTTATAGATTTGTTAGGGCAACATCAGCTGGAAATACCCAAAAGGCTAGGGCTGGGAAGATTTTGGAGATCACCTGCTCAACACCCCCTGCCCACGTGGTGAGAAATGTAGTGAGTGTTCAAAGTCACCTAGCCAGATAGGGGCACAACCAGTAGTAGTGACGCCTGGTTTCCCTGTTCTCTCTACACTGCACTGACAGCTAGCTTGAGCAAAAATAAATTCAAATCTTGATGAATATAGCAATGTCTCCTAAACTCCGTTTTTTTAAAAGAAAAAAAAGCCCTCAAACCACCCATCCCCCCAATTTTTAGTACATAATGTTCTCCTTACTTGAGATGTTTTAAAAATTTCTTCTACACAGAAGAAAGGAGTCACAATAAATTTCTCATATTGAAAATGTCAAGTCCCTGTTTGTTAAATGATGATGTCAGGGACTACAAAATACGAATTTCTGGTTGGATATAAACTCTACAAAGACTTGGATTCTAATATCTGCAGAGATGAGAGTGATAACTAGGAAGTCGCTTTGCGTGAGTTGTTTTGAACGCGTTGTTACGACTGTCATTGTTTACAGCAAGGCCGTATATGTGCACAGCTGAGAGAGAGATCACCATTGCTGATATTTGTACTCATATTTGTCACTGTCACCCAACTCCAGAGCGGATATTGCCAAGGGGTCTCGTTCTCCTGCAAGAGGCTGTGGCTGACAATGGAAAGGGCAAGGCACCAATATTTGTTGTGTATCTAATATATTTAAAGACCATGCTAGGAGGACTGGTACTTTCACTCCTGTGGGACACTGGCTGGCCGGCCGTGGCTTGAACATGTTATGACCAACTCCCATGTCATTCACTGAGACGGCCATTCCACCAAGAGTCTACAAGGACGCCCTGGGGCCCAGGTATTGTTCTAGGTGCCGGGGTACAGCAGTGAACAGACCAGACAAACGTCTTGCATTCCCAGAGCTTACGCGCCAGCGGGGTTGGGGGGGTGGGGAAGACAAAAAATGTAAACAACTAAATGAACAAGCTAATGACTTTCTTTCTATGCTGTGCTAAGCACTTAATTGTACCATATCATTTAATTATCAAGCCATGTGGTTGCTTCTATTCATTTAATGTTACAAATGAATAAAATGAAGGACAGAGGGGGTGAGTAACTCTTCCCAAGCTCTCACGACCTAGGAGTGACAGATGAAACACTCCCCCAGGAACTCTCATTGCAGGGCTCATGCTCGCTCGCAACCATTACACTCCACAGCCTTATCAAAACTGCTTACTAAATGCTAGGACTGGTCTCCCAGGCTGGTAGGGGAAACAGCTGAAATACTTAGCAAAGTTTCAGTGGGCACACACAGGATGGACGACACATCCAGAATAGGGGTGTCCAAAAAGGTTTTCTGGAGAAGTTGAGGCCTGATCTGGGTCTTGAAGAATAAATGGGAAAGGCGATAGCAGAGCATTGCCAGCCAAGAGGGCAACTTTAACAAAATGCCTGGGCTGTGGTGTGTGCGGTCGCCACGAGGCAGGAAGCCCGAAAGAAATCAAGGGCAGCATTCACAAGAGCTCTGGGTGCTACCATAAGGAGCAGTTTGGACTTTTCTTGTAAAAGTAAAGGTAAAAAGTACCTGATTGGAAGAAAAAGAGAGATACGATCCCATTTGCACTTCAAATGGCCCCCTTTGGGCTCCTTGTCTATTAGGGGCTTGGTAAGAATTGAATCCCTTTCTCTCCTATTCCACAGCCCCAACTCCCAGGGGGCCATGTCTGTAATACTCACCCCAGACATCCTACCACCAGTAAAACATGCTGTTCCTCATATAAAGAAACATTTTGAACTGGAATGCAAGCTGTAGAAGATCTCATGGTCAGAAAATATTCTGGATCATGGATCTTTTCTTTTTCTTCTCCTGCCTTTACTCTACCTAATGTAAACCTTGAAACCAACAAGCTAAAAGTTTAACTAATTTCATAGGACCCTCTCAGCACTCACCATCAATCCTAGAGCCTGAAGACTTAGCAAAGCTGGGACCGGAAGACCAGCTGCGGAGGAATCCAAGATGTTTTTCTGGCTCTCCCTCCTTATGAAAATGGTCTTGCAGTGTGGAGAAATCTTGAGCTTTGAAGTCTGATAGAACTGGATTCAGAGTCCTCCTATAAAGGCACAAAATGCATGGTAGCATAATGACATTTTTCTTCATTATTTTTAATTTTTTTTGTTTGTTTGTTTTTATTTTTTAGAGAGGGGGGAGGGGCAGAGGAGTGAGAATCTTAAGCAAGCTCCACACCCAGTGCAGAGCTCAATGCAGGGCTTGATCTCATGACTCTGAGATCATGACCTGAGCTGAAATCAAGAGCTGGACGCTTAACCAACTGAGCCACCCAGGTGCCCCGACTTTCTTTTTTTTTAATAAATAAGGGGGATAAAACTCTTCATTCACTCTTCACTTTTTATGCATGAATGAACTCTGGAGGGATACACAGAAACCAACACCAAGTGGCCCGGGGTCTAGGAGAGAGGAACTGAGTACATAGGGAGAAAGGGAGGGAAAGTTTTTCATCTTCATGTATACGTATGTTTAGAATTTTGAGTCAAGAGGTTAAATTACCCATTCCTAAGATAGCTCATCTCTAAAAGGGATGTAAACACAGCCACTTGTTAGATTGTGGTGAGAACTGAAATAAAGCATGTTAAATAATAGGACCCTCAAACACAGGATGAAAGAGACCTAGTCCTCGCCCTTCAGGAGGGTCATATGGCTCAGTATGTTTGGATTTAACAATGAGGTGAACCTAGGAATGTGCTTCCCCTCGGTCACAGTGCAGAAGGCACAAGATAGTACCAGGAGAAGGCTATTGAATTGACCAGGAAACTGCCACAAAACATAACACAGAAAAATGACAGTTGTCTCTTCCAAAACGATCAGTGAGCAGCCACTCTTTTTACTTTTTATGGTCACAAGTGGGTTTGTGAACTGGAAAAGTATCGCATTGTTTCCAAATGGGAAAAATTTGGACATTGTTATTGAAAAAATCTACTGCCAAACTGATCTAGAAGTACACTGTATGATTTCCTTCTGAGCCCAGACTTTTTGGTGGAAAACCTCTTTGAGAAATAGGTGGGTGAATGGCAGGTGCAGAAATCAGAAAAATGGCGTCTCAGTGATTGAAGGCATTAGTTGTGAAAGTATTTGAATTCTTAGTAAAAGATGATCAATAGCCACAGTGATTCATGGGTTCGAGTTTGACTTAACATTTGTTTCTAGTTTCCTTTTAGCAAATATTTATGGAGGGCCCCCACATATCTAATGTTGTTTTAGATGATGAGTGGGCTAAAGAAATACTGTATATAATTCAGTCTCTGTCCTCAACATGTTTATCTTTTTTTTTCTCCTCTTGGCAAAAATATACCAAGCATCATGCAAATGAGACTTCACTTATACGTAATAAAACATGAGGGCAGGAAGAAAGCCATGTTGACTGGGGTTGTCATGGGGGGTGTCCTTAGATGAACTTGGATGGATTAAGCAACCAGGCTGTGGAAAGACACCACAATGAATTATTTTCAGTAATAACAATAATCTCTATTTCTTCATGGTGAGACAGACTCAAATGTTAGTTGTACTTTGTACCAGAAAAATTAAGCGGTGCCTATAACACCCTGCAAACATGAGGACAACTAATCTTCCTGCTTAACCATTTGTTCCTGAAGTCCCTTTTTATATAATGAGCTGTTCTGAGAAAACCGGAGGCAGGAGATGGCTTCTGAAAACAGGAAATAAACTCTCTGAGGTGTGAAAATTACATCTCCTGCTGCTTTGGGCCTTGCAGCTGGGTTGGGCCTAGACAGCAGGAGCGCTCCCCCGGGTGTTGACAGAAGCTTATCATGAGCGCCCTTGAAAGAACTTGGAAAATTAGTTAAAAGTGGAGGATGTTAGTTTGAAGATTCACCATTAAGTAGATTATAAATTTGGTGAGGGTTCTTAAACACTTGTGACCTTTCTGAGAATAATGTCTTTTGAGTAAAAATACACACACACACACACACACACACACACATATACACATACGTATTCACATATGTGTGTGCAAATTATTTCATAATTTAAAAAAGGGATCCATTGATAAAGCTGCCCCCCCCCATATCCTGAAGCAATGAATGAGCATGGTGAAAAGTTTGCCCCCTCCCTGCCTTCCTCCGGTTGTGGGCACCCGCCTTGCTGACGGGTCCCATGCGGGGCCTCCGCGGGCCTGACTTCTGGAGGAAATGAGAAATGCAAAGCAGGAACCACAGAGCAGAGCAGCGAACAGAGCAGTCCTCTCTTTTGTAAAGTGCGTCGCCCCCTCCAGACTTATGTTTAAGCCTACACGCCCAGGGCGATTCCCTCGAATTAGGCCAGTGGTCACCATCGTGGCTCCAATCAAATTAATGAAAGAACAAATTAGATGCAGAATATTATGCTATGGTTACAGTCCACTAAGGAGTAAAAACATGACAGTCCCCGCTTAGGAAGCTTATGGCCTAAAGGAAATACAAGCAGACCTCAATTTCCTTTTTTTCTCACTTGAGGGAATATACCTTACACCCTTCTGTCAAATCAGAAAGGCTCTGTCAGGGAGAATAAGCTCCTTTTCATATGTACGCAGGAAGGAACCCGAAGGGTTAGAGCGGTGAGCGTGACAGAGTCATCGGCTCCGAGGGCTGCCCGACGGCCCCCCCCCCGCCCCAGCGGCAAGAAACAGCCTCAGCCGAGGAACGTCCAGTCCTCTCGCCCCTGGTCCTGAAGGCAAAGCATGGGCTGCCCACCGGAACCCTGATGACAGTCATCTTCCAGAGGTAGAAAATGAATGGTTGCAAACCCTCTGAAGGAGATTTTCTTTGACTTACCTAAATTAGGCATGCTCCCTCGTACCTGCGGATGGAAAGCTGTGATGCTGCGCACCTGAAGGGAGAGGCTCTGATGGATAGAAACACAAACCCTAATGCTCTCCTCGGAGGGCAGTCCTCTACTTCCAGTAAGAATCGAGAGACATGGGGTTCTTCAGGGAGGAACCCAGAGTGAAGGCGTGCGGGTCATGAATCAGAGAATCGGAACATTTCTGAGAATGAACACTGATGATACCTCCAAGCATGGTTTTTCCCTAGGTTGTTTTTCAGTGAAAATGCAGAGGTATTTGTTTTAGGAATCTGCTCAGCTGTTTTCTGTGGGTGCCCGCCTTGCTTGACTTGCTGTCTGGCAAATACTCCTATACCTTCCTTTCCTCTCACACTGCAGATGTGTGGGGTTTATCCCCAAACCAATGATTCTCTGACACCAGCTGAGTGCCCTACAATCCAAGTCAGTTCTGACACCATCTACCTGCAGGTAGTGTGGACCCCATGGGTGAAGAGCTCAGACCCATAGGATGGCACCCGCTCCAGACACCAATAGCTAGTCCCAGACTATCACCTGTATTTCTGACCAACTGGCTACAAATGGAGGGTCCTACAATCCACAAATAGAGCTTCCCACAATCTTCTCCTTGGAGAACTCAGGAAAATACTTCCTTACGTTTACCTGTTTATTACAAAGAGTATAATAAAGGATACAGTTGAACAGCCAGATAAAGAGATACATAAGGTGAGGGGTGGAAGCATCCCACGTGCAAGAGTTTCTGTCCCCGTGGAGTTGGGGTGGACCATCCTCCCAGTACGCGAATATATTCAGCAACCCAGAAGCTCTCAGAACTCCATACTTTCAGGACTTTTGTGGAGGCTTCATCACCTAGACATAATCAATCTTAACTCAATCTCTAGCTTCCTCCCCTTTCGGGAGAATAGGGGTGGGGCTGAAAGTTTCAAGCTTCGACCATGATTTGGTCTTTCTGGTGACCACCCCCCTCCAGGGGCCCACCAAGAGTCACCTCGTTGGAACAAAAGAATTCCAAGGCAGTTAGGAGTTCTGTGTCAGGAACTGGGGTCAAAGACCAAAGATGAGCAGGAATCAGGGGCAGAGACCAATATATACATATTTCTTATTGTTCCACACCTACCATGTCAGTTTCCCGAAGTTAAAGGCCAAGAACATATGGCCTATTCAGAAATTGGCACTAAATTCGTACACATGAAAGAAGGGGTGTATTAGGGTGAGGCAAATCCTCAAGCATCCTCCTGTCATTTTGCTCCAAGATTAGGTAAGGCTGGGTGACCATGTGGGTGTCACATGGAAAAAGCTTCCAGAAAGCAAAGGACCCTCAGAATCAACTTCCAGACCTTGTATTATTTTCTAAGCCCCTTTGAGCCGGTCCCCTCCACCTGGAGTGTGGTTTGAGGTTGTCCTATTTGGTGGATTTTAGCTTCTGCTCTGATACGTGATCCACCTTCCTCTGGCACTATGCATTTTTCTCTTTTCCCAAAGTCCCCTGATTAGATAAGGTCAGCCCGTATTGTCTGCTTTTGTGTCTCAGCTACATGCTTGGCTCCTTCTCAATTTTCTACTCTGAAAACCTTCAATTTTGTAACTCTGGGGAAAAATGCAATAACTGGGGTGGAGAGCCTATTGTAGCCTTTTGAGCACCTCCCAGGCACCTGCTACAGGACTGGGACAAGTTGTGGCTTTTGCCTTTGGGCTCCTGGCAGCAGTATTTTTCATAAAACTGGGTACTCCAGGTGCCGTTAACTTTTTGGGTTCCAGTATGGAAAGGAAGCAGAAAACAGAACAAAATGTACTTCAATCAAAGTACTTTGGAAAAACAGTTGAAAACATCTGAGTTCCATGACAGGGTATGTGATACAAATTGCTTGATTATCATAAAGGCTGAATGTGACTGGAAATATGTAGGCCTAATATCTGGCTATTAATGAAACTTAAAGGTCCTTTTGATAAAAAACAAACCAAAATATCCTTCGTGTCTTGTCATCGCATCTGAAAATTCTCGTTTTCATATCCAGAAGGCCTCTTTTCAAATGCAACCATTTCTGGGGAAGTGCATGTACAAATTAATCACCATTAATGTATTAGATGTGGTAAGTGACACAGTGTCCTAGATGAACAGCCTCTGAAAAAAGGCAAACACGGATAAGGAATGTTTTAAACACAGAGGGAGCTGAGGAGGTTTTGGAGCTGCACTGTCAGCTGTGAGAGACACTTGCTGTGTGTGGCTTCTTCAACTTAAATGCAAACTTAAATTAATTAAAATGAAATCAACAGTTCACTTTCCCAGTCACACCGGCCACATTTCAGGTGCTGAGTAGCCGCATGTGGCCACCATATTGGAAGGTGCAGATGTAGAACATTTCTGTTATTATGGAATGTTTTATTGGACTACTCTGGCCTAGAGCAGAAGAGACTTAGTGGAGAGGGCATGTCTAAAAGGATTGTTTCTATATTGTGCTTGGAATCCCGAGAACAACGAAGAAAGTACTGGGAAACAGGTAGGGGAGGGGAAAGACTCCGATGGAGAAAGGTGATTATACAACATGGGGATGGCAGGGAAACCAAAGGCAAACATTGCCTACTTTGCAATTTTGCCGAAGTCTCTTGATTATGTATTCTACTAGGGAAAGGCAGAATTTTCCAGCAACTCACCCCTGGGTTCAAATTCCAGCTCTGCTAAATACTAGCGGGGTGGCTACGGGTAAGTTCTTAATCTTTCCTCATCTGTAAAATAGAAATGATAATTCCTACCCTGCACCATCATCAAGAAAATTAAGGGAAAGATACGTGAGTCTGGTCCATCGTAAGTGCTTGATAAATTGGAGCTGTTACATCACAGGGCCCATTAGCTTGCCTTGGACCCCTGACCATGCCGGACACGTCTTTGTATCTGTTTCAGTGTCCAGCACACATGGGCATTCCATAAATAGTTGTTGAGTTTAATTGAGCTTGAGTACTTCCGGGGCACCCGGGCAGCTCAGTTGGTTAAGCATTGACTCTTGATATTGGCTCAGGTCGTGATCTCAGGGTTGTGAGATCAAGCCCCTTGCTGGGCTCACACTGGTTGTGGAGTCTGCGTAAGATTCCATCTCCTCCTCCCTTTGCCCCTCCCCCCACTCTGCCTCTCTTAAAAACAAACAAACAAACAAACAAAACCAAAGAACCAAGAGTGCTTCCTATCTCTCTTTCTCACACTCTTGCTTTCACTATGAAGAAAGATCCTGTGAAAGATGCCGTACGAACTCGGATGTTATCGGTATTGCAAGAGTAATTAATATGAAATAGGATCAGAATACAACCATACCTTGGAAGCTAATCCTTTCAAGTGAATGGAATTGAAATATTATAATTCACGAAATAACACTTAAATGGTACCGCTTGGACAGTTACTGCCTGTTATTTGTGTTTGTTGAATTTTAAAATTGCGCCCTTCACAGAATTGCTTGAGGGCACAAGTACAAAGAATTAGTACATTAATTATCATAAATGAATCATTACACAGCAACAGTAATTAACAGCTTAAGCTACCATATTCAGATTTTTTAAAAATCTTTTTCAACGGTAGCCTCAGTGTTCCTCTACTGGAAAAGTTGGCAAGAAGACAAGCTGATTGGTAGAAATGGGTTTGTGAAAATAGAACCATGTGAATTCATCTCATCCATCCCACTGGCTTTGTACTGAAACCAATGTCTTTTATAAGACATTTTATAATCTTTTATAGGCCTGCATTCATTGTGGTATTTTTCTTTATAGATATCTAAGAAGACTATTAATCCATTTCTAGGTACTAAAAAGCAACATCTTCCTAATTTTTCATGTGAAAACATTTGAATCTTTCAGATGAGAACTTTCTAAACTTCAGGGAGGCCAGAACCCCTAAGGGTCTTGGAGGACAGGAAGAAGGATAGAATGTGTGAGTGGACATAAGTCGGGACACCCTCTTCAACTCCAATACTGCCTTTCCAACCTTGATTAAGCAAGCGCAGCCCAAATTTATGTACTTAATTAGTTTGCTTTAATTGGGTTTGAAGAGAAGTCTCCAACAATTTAAAAATAATTATTTTGAAAATCACCAAATTAGGTAATTCTAAATTTTCTGTTCACTTAAGTCCTGTAGTTCTCGACTCTCAATGCCAGGTTCTATCCCCACATATTTTGATTTAATGAATTTGCAGGGGACCCTGACATTTAAAAAAATTTCCCCAGAGGATTTTAACTTGCAGCCAGGGCTGAGAACCAGTTTTTAGTTCCATTGCATTGATCTCTTTTTCAGTAGAAATAAGTGGGGGTTATGTCTCATTTTTTTTTTTTCTGCCAGAGAATAAAGTTTTGCCCAGGAGAATTAATGTTTATGGAAACTATTTTATTCTTTTTCCCCATATTCCTAACGTAAATCAACATTCCCACCTTGACACCCAGCAAGAATAACTGCTGGGACTCTCGAACCATTTCACTTCACCAGTTAACTCTACTGATTTATATCTGTTATCAGGAAGAGGTGTGTTTCATTCCATTACTATGGTCTATTTTGGTACATCTGTAAGTGCCCATATATAAATGTTAGTGTTGAGATTGCTAAAACAGTTACATGTGTAATTTTTTATAGGGAAATTGAACCTATTATTGTGCCTTGCGCATGTTAGGTTCACACGGAGTGATTACTATCACAGTAGGAACACAGGCATTATTCTGCTTAACTGTTACAATGTGTGTAAACATCCATACTACTACTAGATGCCATGTGCTCTGAATTGGGTGTTTGCCATCACCGTAGGACGAAGATTAAGTTAACAAGGTCAGTATTCCAGGGCCTTTTTCTTACCACTTTCTAGTTAAGTGGCTACAAATTTGGGAAATAGGCACCAGGTGAATATGACAACCTGGTACAATCTTCTGTTCTGAACAGGAGATATATAGCATTGGAATGAGTGACTCAGTCAGACAGAAGAGAATCCCCTTCCTTCCTTCCTTCCTTCCTTCCTTCCTTCCTTCCTTCCTTCCTTCCTTCCTTCCTTCCTTCCTTCCCTCCTTCCTCTCTCCCTCCCTCCCTCCCGCCCTTGCTCCTTCATTCCCTCCCTCTCTCCTGCAGGCTCTTGAAAAATACTAAACGCAAGGAGAGGGTTTCTCTGAACTCCGCTTATCTGCCTAAAGGCAGATCTTCCAAAAAGAGCTCAGTTGTCACAGATCTACTCTCAGGAGTTCAATCAACCAGGGAGGACTGACTCATCACAGGAGAGGAGAGTAAAGGTTGATGTCATACCCAGACAAACTTTGTCACAAACTATCCTACCTCCCATCTCTTCTTCTAAGGGCTCATCCATCTTTCCTAAAGATCGTTTACTCTCCCTTAACTTATGCCCCTTCACTTTTTTCTATCAAGACAGTATTAATCCTGAAATCAAAGCCACCTCTTTGACTTGCTCATTTTCCCCTGGGTGTCTCCTGTGTGTACATGAGGTATACATGTTAATAAACTTCTGTGTGTCTTTTCTCTTGTTAATTTGTCTTTTATTACGGGGGTCTCAGCTAAGAACTCAGAAGTGTAGAGGGAAAATTACTTTTCCTCCCCTCCGTCCCCAAGCCCCTAGGTAATAGAAACAGGTGCCATTTCATCTCCACAGTGGCCACAGCATCAACTCATGGACTTACTTACTACCCTGGTTTCTAGTTGTTTCTCTTTGTTTTTGGCCACTGGGAATTTCCTTTACTTTTAGTATTCTCAGATAAAAAAATTATAAGGATGTTTATTTATGTTTATCTAGTGTTTGAAGGTGTTTGGTAGATGGAGAATTTCAGTTTATTCAGTCTATATGTTGCTGAAACTAACATCTAACCAGTTTTTCCAATCAAATATTTGTTGGGCTGGTGGGACCCTATGACACCAAAGACTTCACTGACCAGGAAAAGCCCCGGGCAGGAAATCACACCAACCAGACCCTGCACGCTCTTCTGCCTTTAACGACCATGTCATGATGAATGTGAGAAGTCTTTCAGCGCCAGTCAAGGCATGGGCCCAGGAGGAAGACAACCATGGTAGAGTATTTCCAATGAATTTTCCTGGGCTCAGTAGATCTCTCAGCTTCTCCTGCTTGTGCTCCTGATATGCTTTTGTTCTTGAGCACCATAACTTTTCACTTCTGGATTTCTTTTGAGCTTGCTCCATCTTAAGTACTAGTGGACTGGATTTTAGTGCCTGACTCAGATTTGCTTTTTGCATCTCTCACCCCTCCCTCTGCCATATCCCAGGATTCCAGTTTATGACCTCTCCTCTAGAGAAAGGATTTTGCAACTCCTGTCTCCTTCTTGGTGTTATAGTTTGTTCCTTTTAATATATGGCTCTGATCCAGGAACATATTGCATAACTATTTTGGAGAACTATGGGATACCCAGGCGATCGATCCCTGGGACTTAATTTGCCTCACTGCCTTAAGGCTTATGGTGGGAGGAGATATATGAGAAGAATTAAAGGATCTTGTCAAATATTCTAGTTTCTTGAGTTAAATCACTGAAAGAAGAGGTTGAGGGGCATGACTCTGTAGCTTGCAAGAAGGAAACCTTATTATGTTGGAGTACAGAGCCTAGTATGTGAGTACTTTAATAGAGCACTTTATTTTAAATTATTTTTAAATACTTCCTTTTTCTTGAGCTAAGAATGTTAAAACCTCAATTTCTAGGCTTTGAGTTAAAGTCCCTTAGCAAGCACAGTGGGTAGGAGGTTCTTGGTCCCTCACAACAAGCTGCTCATCGAACAGTCTTCTGAAACCAAATCAGCAAGTGGTGGCTCTAGAGAATAAGCCAGGGTCACCCATACAAGAGATTGGTTAATTCAAGTATAAATCAAAAGCAATTTACTGCAAGTGCCCAAGATGTTCCTAATGGAGAATTCCTTTTCTTTTTAGAAAGGCTTGAGCTGGTTGACTTTAAAGAAATCCTGCAAACCTCAAGTCCTTAGGTGCCTATTTCTGTGTAAACATGGGGGAACAGTTAGCGATAAGAAGAAAGGCAATTTCTTAGTCATGCTAAAAGAAAATTTCCCACAGCCAACTTACTGATCTAGTAGGCTTTTATCCAGTGATTCATGAATCAGGCAACATCCAATCTAGTGGATAGAGAGAAGCTCTACAAAGCTGTAAAGGGCAAGAAACATCTGTAACCAAAGCGAGTTGGAACAAGGAAGTTATACTGGGCATTTGATGTTTGGTTAAAGCAAGGTTACTTTTCTTCTGCAGAGCCAAGGGAAATCTTGGAACTAGGTCAGGTAACTTGTGCTGAGCAGGCAAGTCCTGATTGGTTGACCTAGGCCTTCCTTTTCTGGGAGAGCCTAACAGAGGAACTTAGTTAAGTTTTCGTTTGCTCCCAGGGGGCTTAGCGTGAGTGCCTCCATTTTGAGCCTCACCGGTTACTTTAACAGTAAGGAAAGGAGAAGAACTTTTGGATATGGTGTTATATCCCTTATAGGCTTGAAAGGAAGCAAAATATGCCACCCCATAATATGCCTCTATGGTATAAGGATTATTCTGAGAAATAGACACAGAGAAGCTTTGAAAACAAGGTAGAAGTCACCCTTTTGTAGGAAAATTTATACTTATAAAGGAAACCTCCTTTTGTAAGGGCATCTCCCTGTACCAGGAAGAGGTGTAAGACCTAGATCACCAGAAACTCTTATCAGTGGAGAAGGCACAGGCTTAAATCTACATAACGATCTCACCTTTGTTTATGTGCTTTGCCTAGTAACTTCTCATAACTGGCCTTCCCTTCCCCCAACATCTTTCTTTTGTTCTTTTAGCTAAAGATGGTATTCCAGGTGGTGGCATGGGCCATCTTGGAGAGCTGCTGTTTTCCCTGGTACCTCCCATGTATACAGGAGGTATACGTATTAATACATTTGTTTTTCTCTTGTTAGCTTGTCTCTTATTATAGGGGGTTTCAGGCTAGAAGAGTAGAAGGAAAATAGTTATTCCTCCACTGTAGGCTCACAGTGTCAACCTTTCAAACTGACTAAACCCTTGAGAGATCAACACTCCTTTAAACCTTTGACAGCAGGAAGTTCCCAGTCCTTCTTCTTGTGGCTACTGCAAGCCAAACATCTTGTTGGTGCCTCTCACTTCATTGCACCTTTCCAGACAGACTGACTATAACTAAGTGCTCGAGACCGTATTTTCTGATCAGTGACTATCTTAGCTTCCTGGGCAAAAGAATTTCCTGGTAAGTTGTGTTAATGTATGTGGTCTCATTTCTCAGGTAGAAACCGGTGGATTTTGTTCCTCTATGAGCTGAAATGAGTCAGAGACCTTGTAAGATTTTTTACCCCTCTTTTAAGAGACCAAATAGGCTCCTTTGTATGCTTGCTTTTCACTGGGATCCTGGGACCTGTGCCTGCTTCCCTTTCCTCTGTGAAGCCACCTTGCCTTCTTTAATGATTGGCTGGTTCTGAGTAATCTTTTGGCACCGGCTGACCTTCACCTCCCTTCGGAAGCTCTCCTGACTTCTCCTCTGCTTTTATCCACTTCAAGACCCCTGCCCTGGGGATTCCCATGCTACCTGTCATTCAGCATCATCTCCTTGAATGTCTGTCTCCTCCCTCAAGCTTGTGAGCTCCTAGAGGGTGAAAACTGTCTTAGGACAGTATTCTTTTCTGCTACTCAACACCTGACACACAACACAACACAATTTTTTTTTATGTAAACTTTCTTATTAAGCATTACACAACGCAGAAAATGACATGAATCACACGAAGACAGCTCAGCTAATTTTCTGATAGCGAACAGTGAACACACCCATGGAACTAGTACCCAGATCAAAGAATAATACATTTCTAGGACCCCAGACATGCTCCCTGTGTGCCTCTCCATTGTTGCCCTTCCCCCAAAGCTGACAGCTCTGTTAACTCCTAACACCACACATTAGTTTTGCCTATTTTTAAACTTTATATAAATGGCATAATGCAGTTTGTATTCTTTTGCATTGCTTCTTAACTAAAACATTACTTTTGGAAGATTCATTCAAGTATTTTTGTGTGTATGTCTGTAGTTGGTTTGTTCTCCTGGCTTGATAGTATTCCATTGTGTAAATATATCATTATTTATCCAGTCCACCATTGTTGGGAATACTCGTCTCCAATTTGGGACTATTATGAATGTATCTGGTATGAACATTCTTACACATGTGTTTTGTTGCAAATGTACTTGCATTTCTAAGTGTTAAAAAGAAAACCACAGGCCACAAATGGAGTCATTTATATTAAAGCCCCATGTCACCAAGATTTGGTACCTAAACTAACGACAGTTTCAAACTCCTTGGGAATGTACCCTCTAACCAGCCAAACTAAAATTTCCTGGGGTAATCCCTGAGACACCCCTTCCCTCCTAGGGAGGGTGACTTCACCAAAAACAATGCATTCTTTGTAAAAAAAAAAAAAAATATATATATATATATATATGTATACACATATACATATATATATATATATCCAAAAAAACAAAAACAAAAAAAACAATGCATTCCTTGCTAACAACCCCCTCCTTTTTAAGGCCCTCTCTCTGCCTTCAAAAACTTCCTTTTCTGCAGCTCAGCAAAGCTCCCAAAACTTGCGAGATGGGATGCTGCCCCACTCATGAATTATTTAATAAAGCTAATTAGATCTTCAAATTTACTTGGTTGAATTTCGTTTTTTAATATAAGAAAAAAAATGATGCATCATAGGTTTTGCATATTTTTCACCTTTCATAGAACTCATCAAACAGTTTTCCAAAGTGGTTGTACCAATTCCAGCAGCAGTGGACGGGAGTTCAACAAATATGTTTTGAATACATTAATAAAAGAGAAAAGGAGCTAAGAGTGTTTCCTCACTAAGTGTGGCTCCTAAGGGGGACACAGTCTCTCCAGCTGCCCTGAAAAAAATAAAAAGGCTTCTGTTGCTTCCTTTTTCTTCTTGTATTTGTTAATGAGCGACTTCAATGAGGGCTAAATGGGAATGTAGATAAATGCTACCTTTGAGAAAATCCCTAGGTCATTGAAATAAAGCTGTAATGTGGATGTTTCCTTTCCCGTCTTTATATTGTAACTGCTGATTACCGTCCTGGGAACAACTAGCTTGGCTGGAATATGGGGGTGTAAATACTTCTGCGAGTATATTTAACTTCTCAGACACGTGTGAATAGTATCTATCTTCCTTTGTGGGATGACTTTCAGACTCTTCTTGCTGTGCACATATCCTAATCAAAGGGAACTGTGAAGGTAAACACTGGAGACCAATTACGGCGCCGTTCCCATTTGCTCTGCGAGCTCACCAGTGTCACCTGCCCCTCGGCTGTGGCCTGGGCATGCAGCTCCGAGCCCGGCAGCCACGTTACCCGAGCTCGGCCCAGCAGCGTCCCCGGAGCTCGGCAGGTGAGAACTGAGCTAAGAGGGGAAAAAAAATAAGTGTACGTGAGAGGTGCGGTAATTGATTCAGGAATGAGCGCTGTTCTGAGAATTGCTTCTTAATGAGGCTTCCCTGCCCGGAAGTCCGTCGTTTGCTGGAGGGCAGTTTGCATGTTAGCTTTAGAATCCGCGGACGACCGGCCTTCTCAGTGTAGCCAAGTTTCGCTTCCTCAGACGGTCTCTCTCCTCTGGGGTGTGTATCAGGTGGAGGCCCGCTGTCAGGACTTACGAAGCGGCTGTGCCTGCTGCCCTGCTGAGCTTTCTCAGACGGGAAGCAACCCCGGGTCAGCCCGGCCTCAGGCCACCGCACACATCTGCAGCACCCATCCACACCGTGCGTGAAACCTGGAAAAAGTGAGATTGACACAATCTCAGTGGCTTAGTTTTAACGATTAGAGAAAATGTAGTGGCTGCATGCAAAGATTTTCAATCTTTGTGATTTCTGCCATGCTCTAAAGGTAGGCCTGAAAAAGTGAGGGGTGGGAGTGGGGAGCAAGTGATAGGCTTTTGCCCATTGACATCAATACTGTAAAATCCTCCATTTCTGAGCTGCGGTCTCTAGGACAAATAAATGGTAAGATGCCAACTGAACTAAACAGGCCAGAAAGTTTCACTGTCTTTACATTGGGTCTTTGTGGATTAATGGCATTCAGTTCAACCACTATTACTAAAAACACATTGTGGGGGCACCTGGGTGGCTCAGTCTGTTGGGTGTCTGCCTTCAGCTGGGGTCATGATCCCAGGGTCCTGGGGTTGAGCCCCACATCAGTCTCCCTGCTCAGTGGGGAGTCCTTCTCCCTCTCCCTTTGCCCCCCCCCCCACCGTGCTCTCTCTCTCTCTCAAATAAATAAATAAATAAAATCTTTAAAAAAGCATTGTGGAAGAGACAAATGCAAAATTTCTGCCTCTATCAAACTTTTAATCTCATGCTATATTGACACAGAAGAGGTACCTATGGTCCCTATTGAGTCTGTACCTGTCTTCTCTGGGAATTAAGGCTTCTCTACCTCATGGGAGGACCGGTCAAGAAGACTTTGGGACCCCTAGTCATAGACCCATGGATTAAGAGTTCCAGAATGATGGGGTTCAGGACATGCTACACTGAAATAAACCTCCCATATGAAAGGTGCCCTCCCTGTATGAGGAAGAAGGAAGACATTCCTATCAAGAGAGACAGGGAATTTGGGGCCAGTAATCTGTACAAATAAACCTAATCCTTATCTTCCTAGTTACTTCTTTGCCAATTACTGTTTCTGGGCCAAACCCCTTTGTCTCACCAATTCTTTGTTTTCATTCATTTTGTTGTTTCTTTGTCTAAAAGGTATAACAGCTTCCTGCTCTGGTCACTTCTTTGAAACTTCATCCTCTTGTGAAGGCCACCATGGACATGAGAAAATTCAATAATATTTGTGTGCTCTTCTCCCGCTACTCTGTCTTATATCAATGCAATCTTTAGGCCCAAAGAAGGTAGAGGGGAATTTTTCCTCCCCTACAGATCACTTAAAAAACCCAGTGAATTCGGGGTGCCTGGGTGGCTCAGTCGGTTAAGTGTCTGCCTTCGGCTCAGGTCATGATCTCAGGGTCTTGGGATCGAGTCCCACATCGGCTCTCCCCCCGACTCTCTCTGACAAATAAATAAATAAAATCTTAAAAAAAAAAAACACAAAACCCAGTGAATTCTAACACTTTCTGTGGTCAAAACAAATGCAACAGTAAATACATACTAATATATATATATATATATATATATATATATATATAACTAATATATTAATAAAGAGAATTAAAAAATAATGTACCTGAATAGATATATTTAATTATTTTGTACTGTTTTTGCATTGGTAGGTTTTTAATTTCTATATTCATATGGACATGAGTTTCCTGGGCTGGGATAGATCATTACTCCTTACTCATCTGTTCCCCTCTGTCAGTTTTTCCGGTTGGAGTGATGTGATGAGAGCAGACTATCATTCTACACACATGAGGGTCTGTATTGTGGTGAGGAACCTCCCACCCCCCAAAAAAATATGAATCTGGGAGCTTGTATAATATTTTCCCTCCTATGGGTGGGAAATAAATTTAATCTCCCTAATGAAAGCAAAGTTCCCTTGGGAAGAGAAGGAGAAGATCCTGAATTGCTACCCTTTGAAATATAAACAAATGTCAACAGGGGAGAGAGAAGACAGTCATCTCTGAATTTACAAGCTCTGGAATGTCTCCAAGGCTTTGGGTCCCGTGCCCCACCCCCACTGCTGACATGCAACCACATAATCCTGGGAAGTAAGTCTCTTACTATCTATCCAGTTATCATATAGCATATAATTTCTGTGTCCTATCCTTTAGCCAGTTCCCAGTGACATTTTCTAAGAAGGCCCTAACAACGCCTTCGGCTCAGGTTGTAATCCTGGAGTCCCAGGATCCGAGTCCCATATCAGGCTCCCTGCTCAGCGGGGAGTCTGTTTCTCCCTCTGACCCTCCTCCCTCTTGTGCTCTCTCTCTCTCTCTCATTCTCTCTCTCTCAAATAAATAAAATCTTAAAAAAAAAAAAGAAGGCCCTAACGATGCAGAAACAGGCGTATTTCCTTCCTGACATATATGTGAAACATGCCTCTGACTCAAGTGGTTGTTTAATAGAAATATTTGTAGTGTATTCTTCTCTTTTAATCACTGATTTCATTCGACAATTTAGGTCAGAGTCGAAGATTCCAAAATATTTCCGTATTATATTTTGGGAGAAATTTATCAATTTTTAAACTATCTTGGTATCCTCATCTATTCATAGGCAGTCTCTGTCCCTTGCATTGCCCACCTCCCAGGGCTGTGGAGGGGAGCTGCAGAACGGGGGCCCTATGTCTGGCATTCAGTGCTCCTGAAGATAGGCATTTGGTTGATATAATACAATACCCTCAACTCTCTGATAGCTAAAAATTAAGGTTATTTTTTGTGATAGATCACATCTTCCAAAACTCTCTGAGATCTTATTTCCAAATCCCACAAGCATCTCCAGAACCTTGCCACATCTTTACCAAGAGGCGGAGTCTATGTCCTCTCCCCTTGAATCTGGAAGGGGTGTTGTCTTTGTGAATGTCTTGACTAACAGAGTGCAGTGGAAGTGACCCTATATGACCTCTGGGTCAGGGTAGTAAATGGCGGTCCGTTTTCTGCCTGGCTCTCTCTCACCTGTGACATGAGCCTTCAGAGCCCTGAGCTGCCCTGTGAAATGTCCAGCTTCTCCGAAGCTGTTGTGCTGGACAGACCATGCGAAGAGACACAAAGAGAGAAAGAAACATGCTAGGGGCCTCTAAAAGTTCCAAACTCCAGCTGTCTGAATTTTCCCAGACTGACAGGTGAGGAGCGAGCATTCAGAATATTCCAGCACCAGCCATCGTGTGACTACAAGTGCAGGAGACACCCTGAGTGAAAACAACCTGACTGAGCCTAGTCAACCTCCCAAACCAGGCGAACTAATAACAAGATGCTGTTATTTTACACCACTAAGTTTTGGGGTAGTTTGTTATGGGGCAATAGATAACCAAAACATTCTTTGATTGTGAAACTAGTCAAAGCAATTCAAGAAAGGATGAGATCACCTGCAAGAGTAACATTAGATAATACCTCTCCACGTGGGGCAGAGGTGACTTGGGGAACACCAAAGTCAATAAAGGCAAAAATCTCAGGGGGAAGAAACAGGTTGTGAGGTAACCAAGAAAGCTTGCTTCTGTCGGGGGTAATGCACCAGAGCTGAAGGAAGACTGAAAAGCAGGGAGCATGGAATATGTGGAAAAGAGAGTTGCCAACAAGATTTCACTGTTTTTTTTCTTTTTTTCCACACTGTTCAATAAACAAAGACATTGGTTCTGGTGAATTATGGCAACAGAAATAGTTGATGAGGCTTTTACAATGCCCTGGATTGTATGTCCTGTAGGACTAATTGCTCACCCTTGTGCAGAGCCCCTGCCCCCATAGGAAGCTGATTTGTATCAGGCTTCCCTCTAGATCTCCCCATAAGGAGAAACTGTGATGACCAGAGAAGGGGCAGTAATAATTCTGTTGGTGAATGATGTCGCCTTTATGTATCAATGCCTTATGAGATTAGTTAATGGAAATCAGTCTCCTATCATCTTGTCAACTCTGAGTGAACTGAGAAAAATTGAGGTCCTAGATGGGTGAAACTGACCCGTGGAAAAGGACCCGGTCAACCCTCAGAGGCTTTCCTCTCTGGTCTCGCTCAGAGTTGGCATTACACAGAACATTCTAAGTATCCAGCTCATATCTAATCAACAAAAACTATTTGTGATGATCACTGTTGTTTGGCAACATTGCACCTAAGACCTTCTGCTTTATTGACATAAAATATCGGTACTATAGAAACAACCCAGATTCTGGACTCTTAAATACACCAAATCCTAATCTATGTTCTACAATAAATAAAACTGTCCCTAATTTATTAGTTTTCTCATACCATTGTCAACTTAGACACTAATAATGACCACAGTAATAATAATTATAGTAATGACAACAATAACTAACATTAAGGACTTATTTAGTGCCAGGCACATTGTTCAAGAAGTTTAAAAAATATTTTAATCAATGTTTAATTGATCATTAGTGATATTAAAAATCAGGTTATTGAGGTACAAGTTACATAGAGTAAAATTCACCCTTTTAAGTATACAGTTCTTTGAATTCTGACAAATGGATACAATTGTGCCTCCACCACCCAATCAATCAAAATATAGAATATTTTCAACACTTCAAAAGCTCACTTATTGGGACGCCTGGGTGGCTCAGTCATTAAGCGTCTGCCTTCAGCTCAGGTCATGATCCCAGGGTCCTGGGATCGAGCCCTGCATTGGGCTCCCTGCTCAGCGGGAAGCCTGCTTCTCCCTCTCCCACTCCCCCTGCTTGTGTTCCTGCTCTCGCTGTCTCTCTGTCAAATAAATAAATAAAACCTTTAAAACAACAACAACAACAACAACAACAAAAACAAAAAAAACAAAAACCTCACTTATGCCCTTTTGTGGTCAGACTCCCATCCCCACCTCTAGAGTCTGGTGACCACTACTGAGTTTTGCCGTTCCCAGAATGGCACATTTGTGCAGTCATATTAGCATGTAACTTTTGAGCTTGTCTTCTTTCACTTAGCGTAATACTTTTAAGAGTCACTCGTGTCATTTCAGCTGTCCATTCCTTTTCATTGCTGAATAGTATTCCATAATAGAGATATACCATATTTTGTTTAGCCATTGAGCAGGTGATGGACATTAGGGTCCTTTCCAGTTTGGGCAATCATAAGCATGAATAAATCTGCTTTAAAAAACCCTATTCGTGTATAGGTTTTTGAGGTGACATATTTCTCTTGAGTAAATATCTAGGATTGGAATTACTGGGTGGTATGACATGCATCTTAAATAGAGTATGTCATGTCATCCCACCGTCTGTCATTCATGGGAGTGTTATTGTTAGCTCCTCTGTAGACATGAATGCTAAAGCTTCTGAGGTTATATCATCGCCTAAAATTACATGGCCAGTGGGGAGAAACCCAGGCTTGACTTAGGGGCCCAAGTCTTAACTACTACTTCTGTCGCTACTACTAACTTAGTCCAGCTAACAGCTAACCACTCTTGAAATTAAAGTATAAAGTGTGACCTCATCCCCCCAGTGATGAAGTGTGACAAAGATTTCAGATGGAACAATGAAAGGATGAGAGGGTATAACATGAAAAGTATTCTTAGAATTGATTTGGGGGAAATTGGAATGAATCACAAAGTGATAAATATATGAAAATGACAATGAGACTCAATTCAAAACTCAATTTAAAGATGAGTCATGATCTTTACCTTTTTATCCAGTTCAAATAGTACAGGATGGCAGCAGGCTCCAGCATTGAAATAGAGCTCTGATCGATGTTTTCTCATAAGGATCCTCTGCTGTTAACGCCTACTAAGTATCACGTTAGCGCTAAAGCAAGCATGAACAGTATATCCCCACAACACATACTTACATTTGTGAATTTCTAATGTTCTTTTGTCAACATAATAATGGTAATAAATTTGGTATATAAATAATTAACATCTTTAACAGTTGCATCCTATATTCAAATGCATATGTATTGCTTGGATTCCAAGACAATATTCATAATATGAATAAGAGAGAAATTGTAGTGAAGATTAACCTCTAAAAATGTATTGTGGAGATTTTGGAGCTCTTCTGTAGAATTGGAAATAATGGGAAATTGACAGTGAAATATAAAAGTAGATCATGAATAGTTAATGCCCAATTCTTCTATGATGATGGTATTAAAATAACAACTAAGTAGTCACCACAGTGACAATTTAAGACAAATTTGTCTTCCCCAGTGCCTAGCGCAAGATCTTCCATTTATTATGAGCTGAATAAACATTTGCCGAGTTGAATTTAATCTTCCTGAGATGAATGTTTATAGAAATGGTGGTGAGTACCCTGTGAAAGTCTATGGGTTCAGCATTAATAAAGGCAATATATTTTTGTCTTACTAACATAACAAAAAGGAAATACAGCTGTTATCACTAATATGGCAACCAGCTTCCCCAAAGAAGTCCAGACTGAGTAAGATTGTTGAAAGCTCTGCCTGACACTTGGCTTGCCTGAGACATTTGAACACTAGTATATTCTTTTCTTGTAGAAGGTAGATACTAAGGAAAACTCTCATAAAATCCTTTTGAGGATCATACATGAGACACAAACAAATGCGAATAATCCAGTACCTGGAATCTTCTACCTTGTGAGGCAGAGCTTACTTCCCATTCTAGAAGCTGAAGCTGATAGGTAATCTCCACCTACCACTTCCCTTGCAGCCAGAGCCCTGCTAATCAGATACACTGGCCCCCGTTTAAATGGGGACCCAATGACGCGAAGAAGAGAGAACCCTACAGAATCCATGCCATTTTTTATTACTGGGTGGTATGTCATTTATGCTCCAGTGTCTGTGCCCACTGTTGGTCACAGCAGTGTCCTCATGTGACTAGTTCTGTGGTGGAATGTTAGGTAGTATTCAAGGATCCTTACCCTTTTAATCTGGAACTAAGAACCTAACTGGTACATGACTGTTTTTTATAAAACAGCTGCAAATAACTGAAACACGTAAAGTATCTTTGAGGAATAAAGTAAATAGGGACATATTATTTACTCCAGAAGAAAATAGAAAAACTGAATAATGGTCTGGGGTTCAAAATCAGTGAAAAAAAAATATAGAGTTTGCTAATGGTGCAAAAGGGTCGTTTCCCTAGTAATTGTAAAATAAGGATCCTGCGTAGGTGGTGTTCAGAGAAGTAAGTATTTTGTGCAGCCAGCCTTGACTGTGGTCTCATATTAGGTCAGCTGCATGAATCAGTGGACTACAGTAAGAGTGAATTTCCAAAGTTTACTGGTCTGGGTAATATGAATTGTTTCTTCTTCCTAGGAGAAACAACATTAAAATAAGCATCACAGGAAAATGTCATGGTTGTCTCTCTGGCATTTTTTCTCTATGTCCCCTTTCCAATGGGACCCAGAGCTCCCCAGCCTTGCAGATTGGTTGGAATTGATCTCTTAGCAGCTCTAGAAATGGGCTCTAGTCATGTGGTTGGGATAAGATGATGATTCAAGGGGTTTCAAAGGGACAGAAAGGAGATGTTTGATGGGTAGCCTCTGGAGAAGAAAATGATTCTCTCTCTCCTGAATGCTACAAAGAAAGATGCTCCCTTCTTCCACAGTTCGTGAACGAAGAAGTAGTTAGCGGCAGGTGATGCTTGTGGCCACGGTGCTCTCACGAACAGTGGCAGCCTTAGGGCTAATCTGCCACTGAGGAGGGCAGGGCAGAGAGACAAAGAAAGCGGGCCCTGTGGTATTATTAAACTGCTGGACCATTCAGGTCCTCCGGTAAGTAGGCGCAAGAGGATTACCAGCGCCCAAGACTTATCCGGGTAATACCCGGTGAAAGTAAAGGTGGAGGAATTGTATTGGGCAGTAAAAGCCTTTAGCCCTTTGATATGGGTCTGACGCCTATGAAAGCAGGGGTGAGGGGGCCAGGATTGGGCAGGCGAGCCTACGCCCAGATGCAGATTTTACAAAGTCTTGGTCAATACAACACGGAGCTTTGGAATAAAGATTGCTTGTGGGAGGCTTCCCACATTGGGCAGAAATGCCCAGGCCCTGACTGCCCTGCTGTGCTTATTACTGGGGCTGTCCGAAAAGAGTATGGTCCCAGCTCAAGACTGTGGGGGACCCGCATGCCCGTGGCTATCAGTTACCTGCACTCCTCACATGTAGGCAGCTTCTTCTTTTTGGAAGGGAGATCTGAGTCGTGTACTTCTTCTATCTTTGGACTCCTTAAATTACTTGAACCACTAAATCCTTTTTTTCTTCTTTTTGTTGCTATTATTATTATTAAAATGCTTTGACTTCAGTTTTCTGTTACTTGTGATCAAAGGAATTCCAACTAGTATGTAAGGTAATATTTTTACATTTAAAACATTTTTAGCTCAGTTCAACACACTCTTAAGGAGCAAGGTACTTTATTTATATTATCTCTCATCTTCAAAAACAAATAAATGAACAGACTCAGCATATATCACAGAACTGACATGCAGTTGGTGCATAATAGATAGTAGCTACTACGATTGATCTTCATTACAGTTTTATTGCTCTTCAGTGTTTAATAATGGTAACTGAGTTTTTGTCTCAAAAGGTGTTTCTTTGTGCAAAAATATTTATAGTTTCTTATGTTTGTGTTAATATTCAGTTCATAAAAGGTATAAATTTTTTTCCCTAGTTTTATAAGGCTTTTCTTTTTCTTTTTTAAAGATTTTATTTATTTATTTGACAGAGAGATAGCGAAAACAGGAACACAAGCAGGGGGAGTGGGAGAGGGAGAAGCAGGCTTCCCGCCGAGCAGGGAGCCCAATGCGGGGCTCGATCCCAGGACCCTGGGATCATGACCTGAGCCGAAGGCAGACGCTTAACGACTGAGCCACCCAGATGCCCTATAAGCCTTTCCTTTTAACTCACAAATCTTGTTACTATACTTGCAAATCTAATACTGTGTTACACTTTTAAACACTTTACTTGTTATTTAACGAATGCTAAATTAGCTTATAAATTTGATGCCTTAAATCCCTCAAATATTAGCACTATTTAGAAACTTCATTAGCTAGGTTTTCTTAGACATTTCAAACTATCATTGCCAATTTGATAAACTGATTCTCTATTTCAAACACCTAATAAGACAAAATTACAAACCTAACATGCAAGATATTTGTAACCTTTATAAAACTCTTGTAAATTTGATAAATTAGTTTATTAATTTAATGAAACAGATTCTCTTATCCATTTCAAAAAGCTTAAGACAGATAAAGCATATATAAAACAGCACAGTAACTACAAAACAGCTTACACCAAAAGATCACCTCTATTTGAATTTATGCCTCCTGGATTCGCATACACAGTTACCTAGCTAGAGGGAATAGATCATCATTAGGAGCCTTCTGTGTGTGACAGAGAAAGACAAATACTATATGATCTCACTTCTATGTGGAATCTAAAAAAAAAAAAAAAAAAGAAGCCAAACTCATAAAAACATAGAAACAGATAGTAGATGGTGGTTGCCAAGGGCTGGGAGGATGGGAGAAATGGGGAGATATGTTGGTCAAAGGGCAGAGCTTTGAGTTATGAGATGAATAAGTTCTGGGAATTAATGTACTGCATGTTGACTATGATCAATAGTACTGAATTGAATACTCAAAATTTACTGAAAGAATAGATCTTCAGAGTTCTCACATACACAAAAAGTAACTATATGAGGTGATGGATGTGTTAATTAACCTGATTGTGCTAATCATTTCTCAAAGTAGACATATTTTTTTTTTAAAGATTTTATTTATTTATTTGTCAGAGAGAGAGCAAGTGAGCACAAGCAGGGGGAGCTGGGGCAGAGGGAGAAGCAGGCTCCCCGCTGAGCAGGGAGCCCGACGTGGGACTTGATCCCAGGACCATGGGATCATGACCTGAACTCCAGGCAGATGCTTAACAGACTGAGCCACCCAGGCGTCCCTACATATTTCAAATCATCATGTGGCATACTTTAAATATATAGTTTTATTTCTCAATTATAAGTCAATAAAGCTGGAAAAAAAGAAGGTGGGGGAGAGAGAGAGAGAGAGAGAGTCTGCTGTGCTTGAATATTGAAAACTTAGGCCCATGAGGAGGTTACTGGTCTGGGTCAGGGTAATGGATATGGCCTGGGATCAGCAACCAGATATTACTTCAAGGATGGTGCTACCTGAGCCTCAGGGTCATGCCCTCTGAGTCCCTTCTTACAATCTGGCTTGAGTGGCTTTATCTCTGGCAGACTTCAAGCTTGCAGTTTTCAGCTGGGATAAAATGTAGTTTCATACCCAACCTATCATACGTGGTCTTTTGTTTGTCTTTCAAGTTCCATCCTCACCCACATTTTCAACTTATTAATTTAATTTCCATGGACAAAATTCTAAATCCCCTACCTAAATTGCAACTTATCTCTTTGCTGTCTGATTAGACATAACAAATTCAGCTCCCTCTTTATAGGTTACTTTTTTGTTTGTTTCAGCTATCTCTCTTCCAATGTAATTTATTGAGGGAAAAAAAAAAAACAACTTCTCTGCCTTAAGGAGTTATCTTTCCATTGGAGACAGCTAAGACATGTACATAAATCACCTATAAAAAAGGGCAAAAACAAAGATGACTGTTAAAGCATTATAAGCACATTTCTAGAAGATCACTGTGGTTGGGAGAATTCCAAGATGGTCCCCATGAACTTTGCCCCCAATGATACTCGTGTTGTTCTGTTATCTTCCTTGGTAAGATGTAACTACAGTTGCTAATCAGTTGATCTTTAAGATAAGGAGGTCATCCAAATGAGCCAACCTAATCACATGAGCCCTGTAAAGACAGGGAGTTTTCTCTGGCGGCTGACAGAAGAAGTCAGGGATCTTGGAAGCTAGGGAATGAATGTGAAGGTGCTGTCGAGATGAAGGGACCCTCAGCACAAGGACCTGAGAGTGACCACTAAGCGATTGAGAGTGTCCCTACGTGACAGCCACCAACGACATAGAGACCTTAGTCCTATAACCAGAAGAAACTGAATTTTGCCAACTATCTGAATGAGTTTGGAAGCAATTCTTCCCCAGAGGCTCCAAATAAAGAGCCAGGCAGGACTGACACCTTGATTTCAGCTCTGTGACAACCTAAGCAGAGAGCTCAGCTGAGCCTGCCCAGACTTCTGACCTACAGGACTATGGGCTAGTAAGTGGTTGCTGCTTTAAGTCACTCTGTGGTAATTGGTTGTGCTGCAGTAGAAAATAAATACAATCACATAGATAAAATTCCTACCAAGCCCAAAGGCTCAATTTATTAAACTTGTAGTTAATATATATACCTATTAATTATGTATAAAAGATATATATGTATAGGTATGTATATATACATGAAGTATAAATGAAGGCATCTTCAAGGTAGGGAGATCTCCGAATATAAAACCTAGTGTTTTATGGGCTTTCCTGTTGGAATTAGGAAGTGAGACTAAGCCTAGGAAGACGTAGTCTTGCTTGAATTAGAGTTTAGGAATATGGGTAAAAATGTTTAACAGGAAAAATTTCAAAGGCCCACAGAGCTTTCCTCTCTTGGCAGCTTTGCCAGAAATGTCTATGCCATTTTCCTGATGGCATGAAGCATTAAAAGGAGATGTCTTCTAGGTCGGGCATTTATCAGTGAGAAGCATTTTTGTGTGTATTGTTTATCTAATTGGCAAGTTACCTAGCAAGACTCTTGAGAACGGAGTTCAGGGCAGGTGAATGCTGGTAGGGAAGGTCAGGGAAAGAGAAGATGAGGACATAGGGGTGCTTCCTGGGGGGAAGGTAGAGATGGGGTCTACACTGAGGGGCCCTCTACCTTGGAATAATGCAGAGGGAGGGGGCACAGCAGCAAAGAGAAAGAAAGGTACAAGAAACATGATGAAGGAGGATGTGTGAGTCCACTGGCCTTTTGTCCAGAGCTTGCCCACGCCCAAAGACACATGAACGTAAAACCTGTCTGCCTTTTATTTTCCCCATGAAAGCCCATGTACAAAGGAAAGGAAAGAAAGTTCTAAAACAACCACTTTTATGTTGTCTGTATTTCTCCCCTTATCCTTTCTGAGAAGTAGTAATGACCTGCTTCTACAATGTCTTTAACTCATACAGCACTTTAACTTTTTCAAAGCACAGGCTGTACAAAGATCTTTCATTTCCTGACTGGACATGAGAATGAAGTTTATAGTCTTTTTATTGCTATTATTTTGACATTTTTATATACTTGTTCCCACATAGCATAGAACATGTTACCCCCTATAATTTCTTTTATATACTACTTGACTTAAAGATTGTTTCAAACCTTCTTGCTTCTAAATCATTTTTATTTTTAGGCAGCCAGAACAAGGGCGAGGTGGTTTTTAAAAAGTACCAGAGTGATTGAGTTGAAGGTGTTGTTTTTTTTTTTAATTCCTTTCTTAGGTTCTCCTACCTAAAATGATACCAATGGTTTGTAAAGAAATGAGACAAAAGATATGTTGAGTTTTATCTTTTTTAAGTCCAATTGTTATCATATGATAAATATACTTAAATAAGTATATATTTAAATACTCATTAAGCCTTCTAGATTAGCTTACAGACAATAATTTTGAGGTACTTTCCTGATAGCTTATTTTTGCATTAGCTTTTTTTTTTTTTTACTAAGATTTAGATTGGACACTATGTCTAATGAGCTCATCACTGGTGCTTTTATAAGCGATAACAACAATTAATATCTATGAAATGTCCTTAGTGCAACAAGAGTTTTATAGAATCTCTGACATGGCAAATTTCTACTCACAGTCTTATTCAAGGACATATTATTCTATACCCTATCATTTTAAATGGTGAGAAAATGACTCAATTTTGCAAAATATTTCATTCCCAACTTTTAACCTTAGTCACCCACTAACGTGTTACTTTGTAATTTTAATTAAAGGTCTTCATCAATCTTTACTTAAATATAGTTTTTGTTATAAAAACCCTAACTGAGAGTAATGATTCCGAACGTATACTTTTCTTTTTTTTTTTTTAAAGATTTTATTTATTTATTTGACAGACAGAGACACAGCGAGAGAAGGAACACAAGCAGGGGGAATGCGAGAGGGAGAAGCAGGCTTCCCGCGGAGCAGGGAGCCCGATGCGGGGCTCGATCCCAGGATCCTGGGATCATGACCTGAGCCGAAGGCAGATGCTTAACGACTGAGCCACCCAGGCGCCCCAGCGAACGTATACTTTTCATAACAGGAGTCTAAGTTCCTCATAAAGCAGCGGGCACTTCAGCTGTTGGTTCCTCAGTGTTCAGACCTAACGTCTCAGGTTCAGAGTCCTTGGCATCCAGGGCTCCGATTGTGAAAAGGAAGGAGGAATGTAAAGCGAATGGAACAAGCCAAGTTCTCTAAGAATGTGGGAGAAAGATGGTTTAGATGAGGAGGAAAATAGAAACAATTATTAGAAATTATTACCAGCAACTATATGCCAACAAATTAAGCAATCTGGAAGAAATGGATGCATTCCTGGAAACTTATAAACAGGAAGAAATAGACAATCAGAATAGACCAATAACCAGCAAAGAAATTGAGGCAGTAATCAAAAATCTCCCAAAAACCAAGAGTCCAGGACCAGATGGCTTCCCAGGGGAATGCTACCAAACATTTAAAGAAGAAATAATACCTATTCTACTGAAGCTGTTTCAAAAAACAGAAATAGAAGGAAAAACTTCCAAACTCGTTTTATGAGGCCAACATTACGTTGATCCCAAAACCAGACAAAGACGCCAACAAAAAGGAGAATTACAGATCAGTATCCCTGATGAACATGGATGCCAAAATACTGACCAAGATCTTAGCCAGTAGGATCCAACAGTACGTTAAAAGGATTATCCACCACGAGCAGGTGGGATTTATTCCTGGGAGGCAAGGGTGGTTCAACATTCATCACAAATCAATCAAAGTGATAGGGCACATTAATCAAAGAAAAGACAAGAACCATATGATCTTCTCAATTGATGCAGAAAAAGCATTTGACAAAATATAGCATCCTTTCCTGATTAGATGAGGAGGAAAAAATAGAGTCATTGCCATAAGACAGATCACAGAGCTGATCCACCTCTGACCCTTATCAGAGAGACCTTGGACATTTTATTGCTTAACCTTTCAGATTTTGGTTTCCTCATCTGTAACAACAGTGTCAACAACAATAATTGTTATTATCTATAAGGAAGGTAAGAATTAAACCTCCTGATATATACAAACTGATAAAAAATATTGTTTTATTTTTTCTTAATTTGTTGCCTGTAATGTCTCTAAAAGAAAAATTAACACTAAACTTACTTATAAAAAGATTCATAGGCCAAAGCATGTGTATGATTCTGGTCAGGCTGCCATACAAACTCTCATGGACGGGGTGGCTTGAACAATAAACATTTATTTTCTCACAGTTCTGGAAGCTGGAAGTCAGAGATCAGGGTGTCAGCATGGCTGATGTCTGACGAAGTGTCTCTTTCTGGCTTATAGATGTCTGCCTTCTTGCTGTGTCTTCATACGGTGGGGAGAGAGAGAGCAAGCTCTCTGGTGTCTGTTCTTCCAGGGGCACTAATCCCATGGGACCGAGGCCCCACCCTCATTAGCTCCTCTAACTCTGATTCCCTCCCAAAGGCCCCAGCTTCAAATGCTATCATATTTGGGGCTGGGAATTCAGCATATAAATGTTGGGAGGACATAAACAATCAGTCCCCAATGACAAGTTTTGATCCCCATACCAAGTAAGGTGACAGCATGAACGGGGAGAAAGGAACACATATGGAAGTTCTTCCAGATGAAATTTTGATATAACTTATTGATTAGTCATGTACATTGCTATTTTCTAAACCCCAAATTAAAGCACAATTTCTGATCCATGGCATATTTTTTGAAATAGCAATGACTTGGGTTGCCAATAATAGCTAAGCCACTTGATATCTTAATCAGTGAGGCCATTTGATTATTTTACATCTCAGTGAGTTCAAAGTAGGTAGTTCCAGGGGCAATCCCGTGACTCAGTGACATCTCTAGAGACTCAGGTTCTTTTCCATCTGTTCCTTGACTATTCTCGCCGAAATTGCTTTTATCCTCAAGGTCACATGATTGCCACCACAGTTGGGGCATAATGTTCCAACACCAGCATTGTACGTAAGAAGGAATGGGCGGAACCAAAGGCTTTTGTATTATCCCACAAGCTTTTCCAAAAGCCTCTTTTGGGCTCATTAGCTGGATCTGGGTCACATGCTTACTCACTCCTGGCTGAAAGGGAATCTGGGAAAGCAAATCATTTCACTTTTTCAGCCCCTATGGTGGAAGGTGGATGAGGATAAAGTTGGGAGGGGTGCTGAGAATTACTGTGGCGTTAATCAAATAATAATGTTACCCACTGCATGAGAGCAGGACAGAAATTGAGATGCTTTTGGAAACTGCTGGACTTCTACCACTGTAGACATGGGGGCTAAAATAGAGGATTTCCTGAGATGCCTGCAGTTTGGGGCATCATGGTGATAGCATTTATAGAAAACGTAATGTTGTTGAGAAAATCAGGCCAGGAGTTTTAAATACTGTTTTTTCTTCCAGGCCTGTTCTAGGAATAGTGAGATGATGATCTCTTTGATATGGCTGAGAATCTTTTGTAGAACCAGGGTTGGGGAGTGTCCCTGGGAGCTTCTCTTCTGGTATGGAGTCCTGCACCACTTCCTTACCTTTAGGGAGGAACAGATCTTCCTATATGTTCATAGTAATTACCACTACAAGACATTCTGGAATCTTCTCTTAGAAAAATAGCCCCGTAAAAACCAGAATGATAGTTACGTATTACATTGTATGGCACCTCAAAAGATCTCCGAACCACGTTTTTAGTCATTTCTGACTACCATTATAGAAGAAACGTGATTGTAAAAATCTCTTTTACTAAACATTGGGAGAAAAAAACAATCTCACATTCAGAGCTGTGTCACTGGATCGTTATGATTCAAGAAATTACAGGTCAGTTTCCTGGGACTAATGACCTCTGTGGAACAGAGTAAGCACATCAAGGAGAACAATGACATATTTGATTTGTGGTTTTTGTGTGTGCTGGCATTTTTGCTTCCTGTTGCTTATAATAATTGTACACATGCAGTTAGTTAGCTCTTAGAAGTTGTAAGTCAAGAAGCCATGTACTAACATTAGCTTAATAGCTGTGAGAGCCTTGAATTGAGAGGCTATTTTATATAAGTGGAAGGTGTGGGTCCTCCTCCTTTTTAATTCTGAAGGAAGTCCACATTTTCTAAGTGACGTTTGATTGACAGGAAGGAATGATGCTGTGATATCACGGTTCTTTTCCTGTCTCTGTCCCGAAACCAGTGCCGTTCTGTGATGCCTGGAAGTGACTGTTCATTGCTGGACAGAATTTTCCTGTGTGTGGGCCATCGTGACTTTCACAGTCAAAACACAGTGACACAATCTCAACACTCCAGCAGCTCTGCCTGATTGTCCCTCACCTCAAGGTGGGCATTACTCCAATGTGAAATGTGATCAACTAGACTCATAAGGCCTCTTTAGAAGGTTCGAGATTAACCGACCCAGGCCTCACAAATCACAGGAGCTATCAGCCTAACAAATCAGGAGAGGCACTCTCAGATTTTCACCATGGCTCCTGAAGCTAGTTAGGGAAGACAAGAAGCCATAAGTTCTCACCTGAAAGTCTGAAAATCGAATTCCTTTATAACCTTAGGAAACACCGAGTAGGTTCTCCTCTACCATTTGTATTATTCTGTAAATAGTCGCAGAATGGGATCATGACTCATACTTCTAAGGCAGTGGTTCTCACACTTCAACATACACGAGAATCCTGGAAGGCTGGTGAAAACACAGACTGTTGGGCCCATTCCCAGAGTTTTGCTTCCGGAGGTCTAGAGTGGGGCCTGGGAATTTTCTTTTGTATCGAGTTCCAGATGCTGCTGGCCCAGGGGCCACACTCTGAGAGTCATTTCCTAAAGAAATGATATGGAATTCTGGGTCTCCCCATATCACATGTTTTTGGTTGAGTCTGAGTTGCTAACGTTTACCATCGATGACAGCGGGTCTAAATTATTCACACACTTTGTGAGTCAGCACTGGGAAAAGAGCTCTGGCAGTTTGGCCCTGGCTGTGCTAAAAAAACGTCAAGGTTGCATTTGTGCCCTGCGTGAAACCCCGCCCAGCTGAGGCTCAGCGGCTTCACCCCAGAGAAGCTGCAGGAAGGCGGCTTGCACACCTACCCAGTTAGATGGTGACAGGAGCATCACACAGATGCCCTCTACGGCTCTGGATAAGAAAACACATTTCCTCAGCTCAGTGACAGGGTTTCTCATACAACTTTGGATGGAGTTTGTAGGAGAGATGGCGGGCTCCCACGGGGGTGTTGCTGCCTTTGAGCTCTCGGTGGTACAGCAAATTATATCTTTCCACAGGTTACACTGACTTGATTTGAGGGGGGTTGCATTTCCAAGTGAAGCACAGTTCCTTCCTGGGGCAAAGAAACTGCTCCACACACCTACCACTGTTTTTTATAAGAAGGGATTGATTTTTCTGTGAGTGTGTGTGTGTTTAAGAAAACCTCCAACACCTTAATTATAGGTTTCTTAATAGCACTGTATGAAAACACCCAGAGCTTATAAGCATTTATATAATCAGGGTCCTTCGAGTATCTCTTACACAGCTTTTTGATCTTTGAGGTTTTTTTTTTTTTTTCTCGTTTACTTTGCTTAACTTAGACGAAATTCATTTTCCATCTGTGCCACAAGTTTCCTGTTAAAGTGTCTGAAAATTTCTGGCTGGGAAAAGCATGATGAGACTCTAGGTTTTCAATTCTACTGATTTTCTTTGATATGCACCTTTTCTTTTCATGTCTGCAGCTCTCTGTGGAGAGGGTACACTTTGTCTCTGAAAATGAAAAGAACTCCACTTGATGCTGCAGAGATAAAAATGATGGGTTTATCATTAGAAGTCAGTGAGTGATCAACTCAAAAACCTTAACTAGGGGGGCATAATTAATCCTCTCTGAGTTCTGTACTTCACATCCCAGTTCCTCTCCGAGAGGGCCATTCTGGCGGGGTTTGAAGGAGGGTGTGGATGTCTGCCATTACATCAAACTCAGAGGACTACAGATGCCTCCTCCGAGCAAAAATCATTTTCCTGAATAACCAAGTAGGATTCTACCATCATCAGGCACAGTGACTGACACAGAATAGGGGCTCTTAAGTGACTCAGGAGTGAATGAATAAATGAATTTCATTCATAAATAGAGCTAAGCCCTTCTTGAATGTAGGAATACATTCACATTATTATACCTCATGGGTTAATGAGTTCCATAAATTTACTTTCTGCCTTGGAAAATATTCTTTTCTTTTCCCCCTTAATGGTTTCTTTTCCAGAGGATTGTAGAATGAAGGAGAACCTATTTCTAATATTCTGGGAGTTGTTCAAAACAAAAAATCTCGATGCATGTATTTGTTATATTTTGCTGTGTAAAGAATGACCCCCAAAGTTTATCAGCTTAAAGCAACAAACATTTATTACCTCACAGAATTTCTGGGGTCTGGCTTTGGTTCAGGGTTTCTCATCAAGTTTCAGTCAAAATGTTCTAGGGCTGCAGTCATCTGAAGGCTTAACTAGGGCCAGAGGATCTGCTTCCAAGATGGTTCATCACATGGCTGTTGGCAGGATTCTGAAGTTTCACACCACATCTCCGTAAGGAACTGGAATGTCCTGACATGGCAGCTAACTTCGCCATAGCAAATAATCCAAGAGAGTGCAAGCAAATGAGGAAGAAGCCACAGTACCTTTTGTAATCTAAAATTCTGGATTCTGAAGCCTTACACCACCCTCTACACCTGGTTTTATTTCTTAGAAGTGAGTCAGAAAGTCCAGCCCATATTCTGAGCGAGGAGAATTAGGTTCTGTCTTTGAAGGGAGGGAGGGCAGCAAAGGATTTGTGGACATATTTCAAAACCACTGCAATGAACAATAGAATTAGGAGACAGAAGTACTTTTAGCATATTTAGTGTCTGGCAAAATTAAGCAGCAGATGTATAAGACCTCAATACTTTCTGCAGACACTGAAGGTGTCCTACTGGGGTGGGGGAGGGTGACATAATTTGAAGTTGGAAGCAGCTTGTTGGCCCACACGTTTTGCTCAGGTATGTTAAAGCATATCTAGACTACACATCTAGTCAATGTTTGAATTCCTTCTACCAGCGTCTGCCTGGATCAGGGAAAGAAAACGTTCTGCTTCCTGGGAAAGCCCAGTATATTTGAAGAGCACTTTAATTAAGCATATTCATTCATTTTGTTCATTCATTCAACCTTCACAAAGCACCTACAATGTGTCAAACAATCCTAAGCCTTTGGAATACAAGGCTGAGTAAGACATCTATTTCAGAGAGAGTAAAACCTAGCGGAAGAGAAAGTCATTAAAAAAAAAAAACAACTAACCAACTAGCATGAGAGGCTTTTTGTACATATTTCATGTAGAAGGAACTGGGGGTCACAGTAGAGGGAAGTAGTAGCTTTTCCCTGGGTGGCGGTTGGGGTGGGAGAGGGTGGAAGAAGGATGAAGGAAATTTGACAAAGTAAGTAACCTTTGAGTGAAGCCTCGAAAGACAGGGAAAAGTGCAAATAGGGAAAGGAAGGGTAAGGAGATTCCAGATAAAGCCATGGCAGGGACAAATGTACAGAGACAGAAAGCCATGTGGATCCACCCAAGACACACCAAGTAGTGTGCTCCAGGTGGAGCAACCATAGAGGAATGGAACATGGGGCCGGGAAGGCTTTCCATGGTGAGTTGTTAAAGGGCTTGTACATTGTGCTATAGGGTTTGAACCTGATCATCAGTAGTCTTCAAAGGGGTATAAGTCTACGCTGGTGAGTGATCTACTGCACTAAGGGAAGACAAATGTTGTGGACTGAATGTTTGTGTCCCTCCAAAGTCCATATGTTGAAACCCTACCCACAGTGTGATTATATTAGGAGGTGGGGTCTTTGGGAGGGAAGAAGGATGAGATGAGGTCATGAGGGTAAAGCCCTCATGAATGGGATTAGTGCCTCTATAAGAGTAATGAGAGAGCTTCCTTCTGCTCTCTGTCTGTCATGTGAGGATACAATGGGAAATCAGCGGTTAGCAACCTTGAAGAGGGGCCTCCCCAAGAACCTGAACATACTGATACCCTGATCTCAGATCCAGAGCTATAAGAAATTAATATTTGTTATTTAAGCCATCCAGCCTCTGGTACTTTGTTACAGCATTAAGGCAGATTAAGACAAAAATATTAGAACTTCTATTGATGCTTATTTATTTCAACAAAGGAGAAAGAAATTAAACCTTGTTAATATATACTGTATGAATGGAGACACTGGTCTATTAGGCAAAAACTTTTTTTTTTTCCATATAGTACAGATATTTCTGATATAAAATGAACAGAACTCCAATGCGTGAGCACTTACAGAGATGATGACTCTGAGACTACAACTCTGAGTGATCAGGAGGTGGGGGGACTACCGACTGCATACTGGGGGGCAGTGTGCACACTCCACAAAGACATCCCGCAGAAGGGGAGTGAGAGTTGAAGTCTTCCCTGAGTACCATGGCCCAATCTAGTGTAGGTCTGAACCAGTCTAGGGAAGGGTGCCTTTTTGCAATTCATCCAAGTTCCAGTGTGTGCCAGTAAGGGTTCTGGTAGTGGTTCCATTCATTGGGACAGAGATCGAGGAAGAGTAGGTTAGGGGTGCAGGGAGAACCTTGAGTTTGACTTTAGGCATGTTGTCTTTCTTTGTAAGGGACAGACAACTGGGATGTCTTAGTGGGGACTGAAAATATGGATCTAGAGCTCAGAGTAGAGATGGTGCGGAGAGCGAAGAATTTTGGAAATGAGTAGAGACGGTTGTCATTGAAGTCTTGGCATGGTTCAGATCATGGGCAGCCATGCAGCTTGAGGATATCCTGGAGGCAAGGATAACTTAATTGAAGGGGAAAATAGAGGAGAGGAGTTAGTGGAACAAGAAATAATCAGGGAGAAAGAAAGCAAGCCAGGAAGGGGGGCATCCTGGGAGCTGTGGGAGGAGAGAAGTTCAAGAAGGGAATGGCCAAGGGAGAAAAGATCAAGTAAATGAGAAGAAAAAATTTTCTATTGGATTTGGAATTAGGAAATTGGTGATTCCTGTTGAAAGAGTCATTTCTCTGGAGCAATGAGTGCTGATACTTGATGAAATGATTGAAGAATGAAATAGAGGGGGAAAAAATCAAAATTGGAAATGTGAAATATATACATTATTTAAGAAGTTTGACAAGAAAGGAAGGCTAGAGATTAGGTCCACGGGAACTCTTTAATATGCCTCGGGATTTCTTTGAACGAGTGTCCGTCTCTCCAAGCTGAATGTTCAAGGTGCAGGTGTATCCACACGGCTGAAGATGCTCTCTTCCTCCCACTAGACTCTCCCTCCTCAGGTGCTTCTCTACATTTCCGTGTGTCCAAAATTGACGCTGTTTGTCAGATGTATACACAACATGATTTTGTGCCAAGGCTGAAGAATATTTTCCATTTTGTTTCTAATTCTCATTCTAGTGACAAGTAGAGCTTATTTTCCTTTTTGACTTTAGCAACAAAATGGACCCACGTCCTTGGGGTACTTTATAATGCAACTTCCTCGCTTTCCAGAACATGCATGCATGTACTCTGCACATAAAAGATGCTGAATATTATTTGGACAGATCATGTGAGAGTCTATAATTTTCTAAGTAATTTTTGTTCTCTTTTTTTCTTAAATGTCTTTCCTCTTGAGTTACCCATCCAGAAGATCAAATGTCACATTATGTCCCCTACAGAGCAAGTTGTTTGCTTTAGTGTACTATTAAACTACCTAAAATCCTTTGTCTTTATATCCTTGAAGGAATTCTCTCTTCTGCACTCCCTCTTCCTGAGCATTTATAAAATATGTTAAGTAGCACTTTTTCCTGGAAACTCTGCCACTTATGCTTTACTCAGAGAAGCATCGTTTGTCCCTATACCTTGATTTCTGTCTCAAAATCTGTATTTCTTAGCAAAACATTCGCCTTAATGGGTCCCCACTCCAACTCAGGCTATGTTATTTTAAATGATCTCTCAAATAAAGTCTTGTTGAAGTTTGTTAAAATATGGAAATAAAGCAAGTTCCCTATCATCTCACATTTTCATGCCTAATACCTTAGAGCAATTTGGTGGCTCTATGAGGAATAATCTCCTCTGATAGAAACTGTATTGTTTTATTTGTGATATGTACTTAAATGTTCAGTTATTCTACAGTTTATGCTATGTTTTTGCTCAGTTTTCCAAGGTCCATCTGCCAGGGGCCTCATCAACAAGGGCAGGATACTCATTTTGATCAATATGTACACATTCCAGCTATAAATTACCTCAAAATTCTTGGGTGGGTGTCTACAATTTATTTATTTCCATTTGCCAATGAGGTCTAAGGGAGTCAGGCTAATAGACTCACTGCAAAGAAACAGAAAGAAGGAGGAAAAGAGCCCAACCAAAAAGGAAAAACCTTCCTGCTCCCTAAATTTAGAATAAATCCATTACCATTTTTTGTTTTACCTCAATTAACTTTATCCCTCTGAACTCCTCTAGTCTCCAAAGAAATCTTAGAGCGTGGAGAATTCCTCCGTTAGTGAACTTTAAAAGTTCTTATGAAATGTATAGTCCGTGTGATCAAGGAATCTGAGTGTATTGGTAGTTCATTATTATAATGGCGCTTGTGGGCGTCAGGAACGATAATGCCTGTGTTTAATGGTATTTGTGGCTTGCCCCTGGCTTGCAATTACCTGCAAAGTGTAGGGACTGGATTGAAAGCGTGATTGCAGCAGCCCATTTTAAGAGGTGTCCTACTGGCTCCTTGATGATAATTTGACCTACAACACGTGTGTGTGTGTGTGTGTGTGTGTGTGTGTTGGTGCACTGCCATTTCCTCATTCTTCCCAAGCAGCAAGAGGAAACTTCCCGGGGAACTGAACAATTCAGATAATACATTTCTTCAGTACTGGCCTTTTTCAGTCCCCTGAAGATTCTCGCTGAAGGAGCCATCGGTAATCCTGATCCCCTCCCTGATGCCGGAGCCACCCAGGATGTGGGGAGGGCGCTGAGCTTGCCCGTGGCCATGCCTGCGGAAGCTGGAACGGAGGTGTCTGGTCTCAGGGGGGCTTCGTTGTTCACGGGGCTCAGCCTCTGTCCGGAGCTGCGGCTGATTCACCGATTTGGTATTCATTTGTCCACGGTGAATGCGGTAGCAGCTGTTACCTCGTTCCACTCTTAAAAAAAAAAAAAAAAAAGAAGCCCTGCCCAGCTTGGATAACAAAGCAAGGTTACCCCCACCACTGATGGCTGAAATATTCACGTGGCATCTACCCCGAGTTGGCTGTGAACAAAGCCGACGCGAGACCTCGGGTGCCCGCCGCCGCGCTGGCTGGAGAAAGCTAGTGGCGTGGAAGGCACGCGAATACACAAACCTCAGGCCTAAGACCCTCCTTTTGGGAGCGGAGCAGTGGGAAGCTTATGGCTCTCGTTCTCTGTTTGATGTGTTGCTTTAACACTTTTCATTATTCTATTTCCACCTAGAATGGAAATTAATTAAAATGCCTGCCAGTTATTAACAGTTCCGATGTTCCAAAGAACCTTTTTTTTTTTAGGTTTTATACATTTTTCTCATTGTAAAATCAAAATGTAATCATTGTAGAAAAATTATAAAGCAGGAACAAGCAAGCTAAAACAATATAAACATCTAATACTTACATTGTCTTTACCATGGGCTAGGCACTGTTATAAATGATTTCATACGTTAGCTCTTCTAATGCTCAAAGCAAGCTTCTCAGGTCAGTTTTTACTTATCCCAATCTACAGGAAACTGAGGCACAGAGATGCTAAGCAACTTTCCCTGTGTCCAAAAACAACCTGGCTCCAAAGTCTCTGCTCTTTGCCATGCTGCGTACTCCTCTCTGTAACTACCACAATACCCCTCCCTTGTGGATAACTTACAGTTAACCTTGGTGGACAGCATCCCAGACCTCTTTCTATTAATATAAAAAATGAATATATGATTCACCAGTATATCATATTTAGATATATCTTCTATGTATATTATATTTATTTTCTAATGGGACTCAAAACAGGCATTTTTATTTTTCCAATCTTATGAATTGAGAAACAAGCTTAAAGGGGCTGAGTCATGGGGCGCCTGGGTGGCTCAGTCGGTTAGGCGTCTGCCTTCGGCTCAGGTCATGATCCCAGAGCCCTGGGATCGAGCCCGGCGTCGGGCTCCTTGGTCAGTGGGGAGCCTGCTTCTCCCTCTCCCTTGCCTGCCACTCCCCTTGCTCGTGCTTTCTCTCTGTCAAATAAATAAATAAAATCTTTAAAAAGGGGGGGGGAGGAGCTGAGTCACTTGCTCCAGATCTCATGACTTCGGTGGGAGAGAAATCTTTGTCCAGGTATGCTACCTCCATCCCAGGGCTTCTTTTCTCTGTCCTAGCTGCTTCACCGTTTTCCAGTTTGGTTTTGCTGGAAGCACCTCATTTGCTGTTGTGTGCTGTGTCTCTAGCTGGAAGGAGATTAGGTGGTACAGAGGATCCTTCAATGCCCAACTCAGATCTGCCCTCAGGGCTGGCGCATCTGTCCCCCAGATCTGCAGTGTGGGCTGACGACCACTGCTGGTTGTCCACTTCCCTCGAGAATTGCCTTTGATCACCTCAGGGTGATCTAGGAAAGCTGAGTTGGGACAGGTAGGGAGCTCCTAAATACCCTCTGTTGGACAGAATTCAGCTCCCACACTGAGGTAAGAGTTGCCTTTTGGAGTTCTGTAACAATTTTCCTAATTTTCAGTCATACAGTCTGCCTTGAATCCGTAGGACTATTTTCTTCCAAAAAGTCCAATGGCTACTTTTTTCACAATGTTTTATTAAAATGTTTCGTTAAGGTGACTTATATGGACCAAAGAAAGCCCTAAAAACCATTTTAAACACATCTAATTCAGGGTCATTTCTCGTGTTTCCATATTTCCAAGCTTTAATGCTTTTCTATTTCAAATCAATTACTTTCTATTCAGTCTTTAAGCACACATATTTTGGAGTTATAACAGAAGAACAGCTACGAATAACTACCCTGCTTCCTTCCTTAATTTTGCCGCACCCCCGTCTGCCTCCATCTCCTTTGCTGCAAAGTTCTTCGTCTCAGTCACCGTCATTTCACGGTTAGCTGTCCCTCACCAGGCTGCACGTCCAGCTGTGAAAGCGCTCTGTCAGGGCGCCACCCTCTCTTCCACTCCTGCGCCGACTTTCCTCCTGTAAAGCCAGATGTAGGTATGAAATCCAACCTTTTTTTTTTTTTTTTTTTGAGAAATAAGTCTTAATTTCCAACAATTTTGTAAAAAATATTTCAAGAAAATATACGAATTTCACCTTAATTATCTAGATAGAGGACATAACAGTGTATGGTAATTCACTGTGTGCTTTTCTTTTTTTTTTTTAATTTTACTTCATTGTTATGTTAGTCACCATACATTACATCATTAGTTTTTGATGTAGTGTTCCATGATTCATTGTTTGCGTATAACACCCAGTGCTCCATGCAGTACGTGCCCTCTTTAATACCCATCACCAGGCTAACCCATCCCCCCACCCCCTCCCCTCTAGAACCCTGTTTGTTTCTCAGAGTCCAACCTTTCTAAGCTGATTCTTAACTGTAGCTGCCATCATCATTTCATGACCCAGAAATGTGGGAGTGATAACTGCACTTTTTTGCAAGTGAAGATTCTGTCACCGTACAACTTAATGGTGTTTAGATTTCCCCGTGTTTCTGTTTCCATCTCCAGCCCAGCGGCCTCATCACCGACAACGGTTCACGTTACTGCGAGGGCCTCTGAGCTGAGCGGCTTGCCTCTCTTCCCACCCACATCAATCCATCTTCCTCAGGGTTGCGGAAGTTATCTTCCTAAATAGCATCATGGCCCGCGCATGCTCAGAAGCTCTCCCCTGATTCCCACTGCCTGTAGAAGACCATCTTGAAAACTCTTTAGATCAATCTGGCAAACCCCCAACACGGTAGGACTGGAATAAGTGTACACCCTCCTTCTCTGCACACTCTCAACTCCGTGCCACCACAAGGGGTGGGGGAGGCGTGGGTGTGGACACCCAACCTATTATCAAATTCTGTCCATAACCCTCCATCCTCCACCTGCAAGTAGTCACCCCTTGGCCACTCTTGGATCTAGGGGTGTCCATCAAATGCTGTTGATTAAATTAAAATATACAGTGCAATTGGCTGAATGTCTTTTAAGTCCCTTTTATCTGTAATTTCCTCTTCCATCTCTTTTTTTACTGTCTGCAAATTTTTTTTTTTTTTTTTTTTTTTGGTAAAAAAAATCTCATAGGGTTTTCGTCACATAGGGTTTCTCACAGTTAGGATGTAGTTGAGTGAACCCCATGATGTCATTTAACATGTTGCTGTGTCCCCTGTATTTCCTGTCATTGCTGAGTATGGAAACTTGCTCCGAGTCAGGTTTGATATTTTTGGCAAAACTACTTCTCTAGCAAACTTCCCAAATCTCAGTGGCTTACTATGACTAATGCTATCAATATTAATATTAATACTATTTCTTGCTCCCTGGGTTTGCAGATCAGCTCTTCTCTCCTCCAGGCTGTGGGCGAGTCCAGGTTTTCCTGTCATGTCTTCTCACTCTGGCATCCAGGGTGAGGAAGCAGCTGCTACCTGATGCTCACTGTTTCCATGATTAAGGACAGAAGCTCGAGAAGGGTGGAGCCAAACCATGCAGATGGGTCTGCTTCTGTTTGGAGATAGTATATGTCAGGTTTGCTCACATTCCATTAATCAAAGGCAGTCTCATGGCCAAGTTCAAAGTCAGTGTGGCATGCCAGGAAATCACAGCAAGCTTGGAGAAGAAATGAACAATTACATACAAATAAATGTTATATATAGTTTGTTTGGTTTGGTTTCCTTCGTTCTTTGATGATGTTAGAGTCATTAAATGATTAGGGCTACAAAATGGTGCTATTCTAATTCTACCATTTTTCTACTTTTATGAGCTTCTTTATGAGAAACTTTCCCCTCATTAACTATTTATCTTAGGATATAATTTGTGAGGGAAAGACCAGATGAATACTTGATACTTTCTTTTAAATTGCTTATTACCCAAATAAAGCTTGTTTCCTAGTATCTTTCAAAGTAACCTATGAATACTCTGCAGTTGGAGAGGCATCACTTTGAACTCATGGATTTACACATATTTGATGCATTTCAATGTAGTGAAGTTATCCTTATGAATGTTATCCTTGTTAAATGATCACGTTGTTGATGGGAGCCTGTCCCGGTTACTGGGAGCCCTTCAGGCATGGCCCCAGTGTTTTTGCACACTTTCTTTGCTTTCTCATGTATGAAGTTTCAGGCTCATCTTATTTATTTTTTGCCCTGGGCCTGAAATCTGACATTTCTCCAAGAAACTCTAGTTTCTTTTAGTGGAAAGTGGTATTCAGAGACTATAATCTTGGCATTAGAAGTGTTCTTTGCTTCTGGGTCAGTCATTGTTTCTGGGCCTTTTCAGTGTACAGAGTTTTTAGAAATTTAGATATCTCAATGGTTTTAGATAAAAATATATTGTGAATTCACATCAATGCTTCAAATTAAACTCAGGGTTTGTGCTTAATCTCTCACATACCCCAAACCTTATTCAAACAGTTAAAATATAATATGACAATCAGGAAAAAGTAAACACTGAATGCAATTTGATGATTATTAAGGAATTATTACTAATTTTTTAGATGTGATAATGTTATTGTAATTATATTTCTAAAAAATCCCATGCCTTCTAGGGATACATACATTCAGAAATACTTATAGATAAAATTCCAAAGTATCTGGAATTTGCTTCAGAAGAGTCCAAGGGTGGGGTGGGAGAAGTAGATGAGAGAAAACTGGTGATGAGTTGTTAGGTGTTGAATCTGGATGATGGGTACCTGGATATTCATTATTCTACTCTCTGTATATTTTTATCTATGTTTGAGATTTTTAATAATACTTTAAAGAAAAGATACACTAGAAGAATATTTAATGACATGGGACAATGTTCACATTATATAGCTAAGTGAAAAGTTAGGCTTGCTACTTTTAAAAGTAAAGTAAGCTCAAATTTGTAGAAGAAAAAAAGTTAAAAAAAATATGTATATGTCCTTAAAATTCAAGGACTTACGCTAAATGATGAATGGCCCTCTCTCTGTTACAGATTTTCATTTTAGTCTTTGTGTTTTCCTGTAAATTCTAATTTTTCAACATGAACATGTATTACTTTCATAATCAGACAAGAAGGCACATGTTATTGACTAAGTGACTTTAAAACAATGAATACTTCACCACTTCCTGTTTGTATGCTTTTATGATAATAGCGTCTCCCACTTTCAAGCTATTGCCCAATGCTGTTACACTGCAGCTGCCTGGAAGCCTGTGCTTTCTCCTTGCTACCTGTCATTTTCCTCCGAGGTGTGTCTTCCCTGCCTCGGGCAGCCCCCGTCTTTCTTCCACTGCTGACTGTCCAGAGTTATGAAGGTCAAGACCTTCACTCAAAGTGGGAAAGGATACAACTTGACTTCTCCCTGCTCAATTGTTTTTCTGTTTCTTTTCTGACTTAATTCTTTTTTAAGACTAATTTTTTTTAGAGCAATTTTAGGTTCACAGCAAGATTGAGAGGGAGGTATAGAGACCTCTGATATTCCTCTTGCCCCCACACGTACACAGCCTCCCCATGATTGACACCCCCCATCTGAGAGGTACATTCGTTACAATTAATGAGCCTGCTAATGCATTAACACTATACATCATCATCACCCAGAGTCCATAGTTTGTCTTAGGGTTCACTCTTGGTATTGTATATTTTGTGAGCTTGTTCAGAAGCATCAATTGTAGGGAAATGTTAAAAAGAAAAGCCCAGCCCCAAGATGGCGTCACTTAGGTGAAGTGACCAAACCAGAGCTTAATATCTAACCTAATTACAGTTCTAACCTCTCCCAGAAATGTAGTCTTAACTAATCAGTGAGGAATTTTCTGGCCAACACCAATAAGGTAATCTGTGTAGGGGTCAAGGGCAGGTTGCTCCAATATGGGCCACTTTGGCATGAAGATTTGTTTTGAGGTAAAAAGCAATGAAAACCCAGCAGATTCAGGAAAAGCTCTTTACCTCCCCTCACAACTGTGTAAAAGAATTTAGATAGAGGAGCTGCTCCAGGAAGAGAGCTATCACCATAGATACCGACATTATGATATGAACTAGGGGTGGTAGATGGGGAGGAACCTCGCATGGTCTGTTCCATCAAAGTCCTCTGTGTCCCATTGTTTCTGAGTGGCTCAGCCAACATGTTTTTACCAAACAGCCTGACTCTTTGGAATTTCCATGTCTATGTGCATTCCTCGTAATGTACAAAATTAAATTTTGGATTTTACCCTGTGAATCTATCTTGTGTCATTTTGATTCTTAGTCTGATTAGAAGGCTCTTGAAGGGACAGGAAATTCTTCCTCCCCAACATCGGTCACATGGGTCCTCTCAATCCCTCAGAGAAAGATGAGGTAATGCACCTCATAAGACCCTTTTGTCCCCAGAGAAAGGTGACCTTCCCTGAATTAATCCTTTTTTTTTTTTCTGTTTTTGACTTCCTTGTTCTGCCTGTAAAAACTTTTCTTTTTCTATAGCCCTTTGAAGCATTTCTGTACTTGTTAGATGGGATGCTGTCTGATTCATGCATGGCTTAGTAAAGCCAATTAGATCTTCAAATTTACTCAGTTGGATTTTGTTTTTTAACAGGAGCAAAATCGGCTACGCCAAAATATTTCTCTTTGGCATGTGGATGATTTTAGGCTATTTTTAAGAAAGAGAAGGCTCAGGAAGAACCTTTGACTTTCCCTTAACTGCCTAAAAGAACTTAGACAGAGGAGCTGCTCAGGAAGGGAGTTATAGCCAGAGATACCTATGGTGTAACAGTAACTAGCAGTGGAATTCCTCTCTGGGTCCCACCTTCTCTGTCTGGCCCAGCCAACATGTGTTTATCAAACATTTACTCTTCCATCTTTCTGAGAATTATCTTCCTTTCCCTTGAAGTCCCAGACCCCACGCCCTTCTCCTTAGCCCTGAATGGCATATAAGCCTCAATTGCCTGACAAACTGTGGGCCTCAATACTCTTAGGAGCCCCGGTAGGTACAGAATTAAATTTTATTTTCTCCTATTAATCTGTCTCATGTCAATTTAATTCTTAAGCCAGCTAAAAGAATCTTAAAGGATAGAGTAAGATCTTCCCTCTCCAAACATGGTCATTGCAGGATCATTCAGAGTATTTTCACTGCCCTAAAAATCCTTTGTGCTTTTCCCATTCATCCTTCTGCCCACGCCACTCCCTGCCCCCACCACCCTCAACCTCTAGCAACCCCTGGTCTCTTCACTGCTTCCACAGTTTTGCCTTTCCCAGCATGCCATGGAGTTAGCATCATACAGAATATAGCCTTTTCCTATTGGCTTCTTTCAATTAGTGACTTTCATTCAAGTTTCTTTCTTCACGTCTTTTCACCAAAAACTTACTTCTTTTTAGCACTGAATAATATTCCATTGTTTGGCTTAGATTTTTGGCATCAAATTATATCTTACAATTTTTATTAATAATACTAGTAAGAATACATGGCATTTATAAAGCTTTTGCTTTTTCTAGGCACTTTGCTAATTATTTGACATATGTTAATTTATTTATTCCTCAAAACAGCCTTAGAATTTCATAATTACTTCTAATCCCTACAACTCTGAAACATAGCAATTTCTACCCATGCTGACTGGGTGCAGCTGAGAGAGTTGATAAAACTTGTCCAGCTAACTCCAAGCAAAAGGCAGAGCTGGTTTGAATTTGTGTCTGTCAGGTCCAAAGTGGGGTTTTCCCACTCTGCCCCTGCTGCCTTCTTTTTAAGAAAAAAAAGAAAAGAAAAGAAAAGAAAAGAAAAAGAGGGAAAGGACCTCTCAAATTACCCAAAAGCAGAGATCTGCAAAATCTTAAAGAGGATTTCAAAAGGGATTGTGTTATATTTGCTTAATTATTCTGTGTCCCAGGTGAATTTCACATCAGCCCCATAAACTTGCTCCTTTGTCATCGGCTTCATTCTAATCAAAGTAGAAGTCACAATGTTCAATAATACAATTTGGGGTTAAATGGTTTTCTTAGGAAGGGTACAGAGAACCAACCATGCTCTATGCAGAAGGGCCGGTGAGAGTATCAATGAAGAGGAAAGAACCAGAAAAAGAAACAAATTACAAACCCCAGTAAGAAAGGAAGCGTTGGAGTCCCGGGGCTGTGCCCAGCTCAGGGCTTGTACAAGCAAGTAAAGGAAAGGAATGAAGTATATCCATTTCAAGGAAATGTCTGCACATCAACTTTAACAACCTGAGTAATGTCATCTTTGGCATAGTGTTACTTAATGAAAACATGTTCTTCCAAGTTGTAAAAAAAATTAGAAAGTTCCTAAACCATAAAGCATGCCTTTTAGAAATTACAACGAAAACTAAACCTCATGGAGGTTTCTGCCAAAAAATGGAGTATATTTTTGGTGTTTTCCAATTTGCCCTTTGGGGTTGTCTGGCCCATTTCCCCATCTGATGGCAGAATACTGCCACAGTCCCAGACCTGTAGGACTATCTGTGGCCAGCCCCTCTGCAGCCCACTCCCTTGGCTGGATGGAGATTGGTGGGAGGATTTTTCTTCTTACGGCATCATACCTCTCCTTCCTTCACAGATTAATTTGGTGCCCTTGGGATCCTGCTGCCACACTATATCGAGTGGGAATCTGACAAACCATGGGGATGTTGCCAGTGAGTTACCTTTCCCAGGAATGCATTTGCATTTTTACAGGCATCTTGGGGAGAAGATGCCTTAAACCAGCAGAAGGGTTTTAATCATGGAAATTCAGACTTTGGGAGAAGCTAAAAGAAGTGACGTTTGACATAGCCTCATGCACCCATCAAATCACACTGCATTTAAAGCACAGACAAGGGGACACCAACTCTTTAAACAGTAACACTTTGGCACTGCTGTCTGTGGACATTTTTATTACATTGAAAGAGCTGAGAGGTGGATAGAGCAGAGGGGTAGAGTGGGAAAAGAGAGGAAAAGGATAGTACAAGACCAGAAGTACACAGAGAGGAAGTGATCTCTAAGTAGTGGGGGGCTTTTCAGTTGAATTCATCCTGGAAGTTTTTCTCTCCCACCAAAAGCTAGGAGAGTCCACAAGCCCATTCCACCAAAGCAGGGAAAGTGGGAAAAGGTATTTCCAGGAGGCTATAAGCAGACATCTTGAAGAACTTGAGAAAAGACCCCCCTCCTGAACACATAACATTTGTCCAAACCTATGCAGTAGCACAAAGAGACAGAGATAGCTGGGTACGGGGGAACACAGCTGAAAAAACACAAACCAAACTGGAAAATTCTGAGCTATGAACAAATGCAGGCACATTCTCTGAAATTTAACTCATCCCTTTTATAGAGATCTGACTCGTTCGGCAGGAGTTGTGATGGAACATTGGAGAATATGGACCAGTATAGCATTTAGAAAAGGATCGGGAGAAAATGTAGGATGAGACCTCAAACTAAAGCCAGAATCAAGTCAGGCCCTGAAGGCAATTTTTGCTAATTACTTTTTTCTTATTAGTGGTACTTACTTAGTCTTTGCTAAGTTCCAGGTACTATTCTGTTTAATTAATTAATTCCATTTGACAACACTTAGAGATAGGTATTATTCTTATCCCCTTTTTATAGGGAAAGCCTTTGTGACTAAGGAGCAGATGAAATCCTTAAATTTGACTGCAATTCTGTGGCTAGCCAGTGGCAGGGCGAGCATTCAAACCCAGGGAGGCTGAGGTCCTGCGCTGGGGCTTCACTGCCGTATGATGTTAGCACACCTCCAACTGGAGAAATCCCACCACCATGCGTCAGCTTGGAAGCAAAGCCAATCCGAAGTTTTATAATTCTGCTTGTTCAAGTTCAACTCATATTGCATACATCAGTTTATCAGCGGTGGAAAACAGAGCCATATCCCAGTGTCCTAAGCCCAAAGCATAGAAATACAGGGCTGATTATGCACTCCTTCCCCTCCTCCCTAGAAGTCTCTTTCCCGGAGGGACACGGACATCTACACGCCAGCCCAGCCCCTCCTGTGAGTGGTCATGGTATTCCTTCCTTGTCCCATGTCCTTTGTCCATTTACATAAAACTTTAATGTTGCTGTTCCTCCTGGGAATGCAAAATCTAGTTAGTCCTTTCATTACCTCCTCCTGGGATATCCTCCCGTCTCTACTTTGCACAAGGCCAATGACTCATGTCTTGAATAGATCCCTATATATTTCTCCTCTACAAAAGGGCCAGTAGCCATCCAGGAAGCTAAATCCTTAAGCAATGTTGACAAGAGGCTGGAGAAGAGGGGCCGAGGGGCTCCTTCAAATACATGGAAGGCCAGGACCTCTCTACTGGGAAGCATCAGAGGTACACCAAGGATTCAGTTCTATGTTATTGGTAGCTTGTTGTGCATTTAGTGGAGCATGGATAATTTCATTTCACTGTCTGGTTCCATAACCCTTAGTTTTCCTTTTGATGATTGTTTTCATTGAGTTCCAGGGGAGAGAGCGTCTTCAGATATTACAAAGGTGAGGTATCTGAGCTGGATTGACCACCCTTTCCCCCACTGCTGCCCCCTCCAACCGTTATTTACAATAAAAGTTCTGGGGCCGAGGGTGTGCAGGGAACGTGAGCTGTAGCACTCCCTCTCCAGAGTGGTACGTAAACAAGGCTTATCCCTAGTCCGATGCCCCAAGCTTCCACTGCTGACCCTGCCTGGTAAACGGTAGGGCAGGACAGGCCCTCTTACTCATGGGGAGTCACTATCACCTTTCCACATCAGTGAGCAAGCGTCAGTCAGGATCAGCTCGGGGGGTGGTGTTCTGACTCAGGGGACCTGTTTGTGCCCTGCGAGTCGTGGAGGACTGGAGGGTCCGGGCCTGGCCTGCAGGACCAACCTCCCCAACTTGCCAGCAGGTGTGGGGATAGAGGCAACACTACAGTGTGACTTCAAATTACACAGTGGAATGAAGTTTCTCTTGGCTTCCACATATAAAGGCTTGGTGTCCAGGGCCAATTGTTGGCCAAACAGAGTAGAGGGAAGGCTTTCCATCCTGAGAGTCCCAGCATCCTCTTCTAATCCCCTTTTCTCTCTTCCTACATCAAGTCCCTCAAGCTTTCTCTTTTTCCTTTACTTTATCCGTATCTTAACTCCAAAAAAAATCTGGAATCTATTCACCATATAGTGAAAGTGGCTGGTAAAAGAGCAAAACTCTTATTGTTTTGTTTTTGTTTTTTTTACTGAAGGCTGCCACTCTCAGGCTGGCTCAAGGGGGCAGATTCTGGGGTTGCAGATCTTCTGACTATTTGGGAGTTGTGTCTTTGCAGATGTAACCCAGTTAAGAGGAGGTCATAATGGAATAGGGTAAGCCCTGCCTGATATGACTGGTTGTTCTACAAAGAGGAGAAAATATGCAGAGACGTGCATGGAGGGATACGAAGACCCTGGAGCAGAGCGCCCTGGGACGCGGAGGCGGAGACCAGAGTGATGCGTCTACAAGCCCTGGAGTGCCAAGGATTGCCCACAAACACCTGAAGCTAGAAGCCTTGGGGAAGGATTCTCCTCTACAGTTTTCAGAGGGAGGGTGGTCCTGCTGACAACTTGATTTCAGACTGCTAGCCTCCAGAACTGTGAGACAATATATTTCTGTTGTTTGAAGCCACCTGGTTTAGGAGTCTTGGTCACGGCAGCCCCAGGAAACTAATGTACTCTCCCCAAGCCCACTCTTCCCTCTCCCATCACCTCCTTCATGCCTGCCTGATGCCAGCCTGGCCGGGGAGTCAGCCCCGCGGTTTATCTTCCTTGCTGCCTCATTCCCTGGACTGGTCTCTGGCACAGCCTAGAATCCATGACCTCAGGCTCCTTCCTGACCTTCCACAGGAAGATGAATAGGACATGGACCTCCTTGGGCACTTTTAGGATTAAACCAAAGGTCCATCAGCTGGGAAGGAAATCAGAAGAGAAACCAAGTGAAGGTCTGACTTTCATCCTAAATTGTCTGTTTCTTTGTGGCTAGAGAAAATGGACTTTTTGCCTCCAGCAGGGCCCCACCAGGGTGTCGCATGCCTGAGAATTCTCTGTGGTCTGAGCCTTCATTACAGTGAGGTCTGCATTTCCTCTGAGATGTGTGCAATTTGTCACAGAGGTCACTGGCTTTCCGTGCAGAGGCAGAAAGGGAAGGGGAGAGGGACGGGGATGGCGGCAGGGCTCTCTCTAACCTTCTCCAGGTCCAAGCAAGCGATAAACATTAAAAGGCTTCTTGGAGAAGAGAATCACAGTGATTATTCCAGAATGCCTGTGGTCTGTCTCATCTCACTTCACTCTCCGACACTCTGACTCTTGAAGTCTGTAGCTGTACAATGTCCTGGAAAGAATAATGGTCATGAAAACCATCATTTATCAATTGCCATACATTGTACACCTATCATTTTATATCCTTACAGTAACTCTGCAAGGCAGACACAACCTCTATTTTATAGGTTAGGCTCAGAGAGGCTACAGAATTTGCTCCTGTTCATAGAACCATGGGTGGCTGAACCAGCAATCAAGGCCAGACGAGACTCACTTTCCACTAGAAGGCACCACCTGTCCACAAAGACAAGCATACCTTCACACCTTTGGCTAGCTTCTGGTAACAGAATTCTCTGGTAATCACTTTGTCCTCAAGTTAGGTATCTACCTGGAGGCTTAGCCCTTTCTTTAAAGTGCTTGTAGCCATTTTCAGTAGTCTTTCTTTTCTCTTTTCTTTCTTTCTTTCTTTCTTTCTTTCTTTCTTTCTTTCTTTCTTTCTTTCTTTCTTTTTCTTTCTTTCTTTTTCTTTCTTTCTTTCTCTTTCTTTCTCTTTCTTTCTTTCCTCCTTCCCTCCCTCCCTCCTTTTCTTTTTTAGAAATATGTACATAGACAAAAAATAAAGTAAATAAAACTCTCCCAGGTCAAGCAAAAACAACAGAAAATTTCTCTGATCACTTCATGATTTTGTGATAGCTGTACTTCATTAAAACCCAATTTACATTTTATTTTGGAAGCCCTTGTTGTACCCGGTGTCCATATAGACCACGCAAAGCATTTCTGCAGATCAACACAATATTGTGAATTTAGGGGAGCAGAAAAGTGGAGATGATCTGAGCCCTCTGAGGCATCTAGGTGCATTCTAACTTCTCTCAATGTGTGAGGGCATCTGGTGAAAGAGAAAGTTTGTCTTGCTTCTGAATTTCTAAAAAAAATATTTGATCAACTCTTTAGGCTTTTGCAAATGTATTCCTAACTTGTGAGCCTGCTTAGCAACTAAGCATGTGTGAGAATTGTAAATTTTGGTTCCAGTTAAAAGAGAGAAGGTTAAATCAAAGGGATTAGATAAACAGGTTTATTTAATTTTACAAGTGGGTATTTAAGACTTCTCATATGAACTTTACTTGTAGAGAAGACTCTGATGGGGGATTCTCTGTCTCCCCGGAGGCTATAACTCAGGAAAATGGCCCTCTGTGGTTGTGTACAATTTCGGCTAGTCATGAAATAGAGCAGTGGTCAGGAAACTTTCTCTATAAAGAGCCAGAGAAATATTTCTTTAGCCTTTGCAACTACATATACTCAAGTCTGCCATTTGAGCGTGAAATAGCCATAAATCATGGCCAAATGAATGAGTGGCTGTGTCCAATAAAATTGTACTGACAAAAACAATCAGTGGGCCAGGTTCGGCCTGTGGGCTATAGTCCTCTGGCCAATGATACAGCGCCACCAGACTCGAAACAATGGACATTAGCAAAACAATAGAAGAGTTGGCTGAGGCCCTCCATTGCGAGAGGTTTTTTAAAAACAGAATGGGCAGTCACTTGTTTGGGTTGACTTACATGTGTTAATTCCTCCACTTGGTAAACCACTGCTCACACTTCGCTTTAGGGAGCTCTGCATACCACGCACTTTATATAGTTCTTATAGGACACATTGGTGCCTCAACACCAACAATCTTACAGTGAGTGCTATCACAGGGCTCCCGGTTTCGGTCAGCTTCTTTCCTTGTGCACACCATTCCTCCACATATGCTGCCCTATGTCCTCTAAACAAAGATGGCATCTGTGGGAGGGCCATGTGTGAAGGACATGGCAGCCGCGGAGTGGGGGGAGGATTGGGGCCTTGCAAGCACTTGGGTAGGAGAAAATACAAATTGATTAACTTGTCAAATCTTTTCTCCTAGATAGCATCTTACAGCTCTGGAAAGGAAGTGCTTGAAAAAACACAATGATGGGGAAATGTCAGATGGACACGGGAGCTAACTGAAAGAATTCCCAGGGGCCAAAGCTGGAGCAATTTGAGCACCAAAATGTATCATGTAGTATCAGGTTATAATCTAAATTCTCAAATAAATACTAATGAGTCCATATTGGTATAAGTAAATGATTGAATAAGTAAATAAATAAGCAGATAGGCAAATTTCTCATATAGAAGTATTCTAAATTATTTATTCAGGTGTTTTACCTCAGGGAGGTAAGTGTTTCCCCCCATCTTTTAAGTGTGAGCTGTGCATGGTGACTTCCTCCCGAAGAACACATTATGGGAAGGAGAAAAAAAAGAGTAACTGCACAGTGGAGGAGCCTGACAACGTAACCTTGGCCTGTGATCAAGGTTAACACAAACAGTGATCCGTCATGTTGATAACACGTGCCCTTGATATGATGTGATGAGAATGGCGCTTTACTTCTGTGGTCTTTTCCCAAAAAAACCCCACAACTCAGGTCTCACCATGTGAAAGACGCCAAACTCCAATTGAGAGACATTCCTTAAAATAGCCAACCAAACTGTCAAGATCATCAAAAGCAAGGAAAGCCTGAGAAACAGACACAGTCTAGATGAGCCTAAGGAGACATGGTGACTACATTTAATGTGGTATCCTGGATGGGGGATGGGGGTGCAGTGGGGATGACGTTAGGTGAAAAGAAAGGAAATCAGGATACGGCGTGAACTTTAGCTAATAATTACGTATCAATTTTGGTTGTAACAAATGCACCATACTAACTAAGGTGTTAACAGTAGAGGAAACTGGGTGTGTGGTATATAGGAATTCTGTGTACTATCGTTGCAATATTTCTGTAAATAAAAAAACTATTACAAAATAAAATGTTTATTTTTTAAAAATGAGCAATAGATTTGAACAGATACTTTGCCAAAGAAGACATACACATGGCTAATAAGCACACAAAAGATCCCCAACATCATTATTTCTCAGCACATGCCAATTAAAACCACAGTGGGAAACCACTGTACTTTCTCTAAAGAGGTTAAAATTATAAAGACTGACAAAAATAAGTGTTGACAACAATGGAGGAATTGGAATTTTCATGCACTTCTGGTGGGATTGAAAAATTACATAACAACTTTGGAAAAGAGTTTGGCAGTTGTTTACCATTATATGTACACTGTCATATGATCCAGTCACTTCACTCCTAGGTATTTTCCTTAGAGAAATTAGGATATAGATTCACATAAAGACTTGTACATGGATGTTTACAGCAGTGTTATTTGTAATAACTCAAAACTGGAAATAACCCAAATATCTATCAAGTAAATGGATGAGTAAGTTGTGATGCAGCCATGTAATGGAATACTACTCACCAGTGAAAAGAAACAAGCCTCAGAGACACCACAGGTGCATCGCAGACACATTAGGCTCAGCCGGACACAGAAAGGTATGTGCTACATTATACCACTTCTATGACATTCTAACAAATCTCAAGGAATAAAAAGCAAGTCAACAGTTGCCAAATGGGGAGCAAGAATTCACTTTGAAGGGGCTCTTGGAGACTTTTGGGACAGATGAAAATGTTCTGTATCTTGGGTGTGATGATCACATGAGGGGATGCATCAAACTCTATATTTATAATGAAGCAACTGTCTTATTTACATATACTTTAATAATTTATTTTAATAGTGGGAGTCCTGGCAGGAATTCTGAGGATGGTCTTCTGAAGCCCTTTAGGGATGACAAGTCAACTTGTCCTGCTCCATGGCCCTTCCACCATCCCATCCCATCCCCACCACACAAACCACCACCCCAGGGGGCAAGGGAGCTGCTTCATATGTCCTCCTTCGAGACTGAGGGGCAAGGGAGCTCCTTCATATGTCCTCCTCAGGCGATTTTGGAAAGCAGAGGCTCTATGGAGTAATCTTTGCCAGTAGGGCTCAAGGAGATTTTGTAGTGTTCCTGGAAGAGAGAGGAGGAAGAGGGCGCACCTTTCTCAGCTCTCCGTAACTCTCAGAAGGCACAGAGGAAGATCCCAGTGCCCGATGGGAGCACACATTAGCAGATAGGAGGTGTAGAGCCTCCTGGGTGGGGGCCAAAGGGACACACAGCCGCCCCTCTGTGGTAAAGGAGGGCTCTATGAGGAGATTAGTGGGAAACAAATGTGTCCTCAGGAAACCACATGTATAGTTTACACGGAGACTCCAGAGCAGCAGATGCGACAAAAATAAAGCAGCATCAGATCAGGACCAGATCATCCACCCACTACTGATACTCTCAGGCAGGCACAAAAAGAGGATTTCTCTTTCTTCTCTGCTATGCTCCGAGTTGGCGATGGTAGGATGGACAGTGTTCATAGACAGGAAGCTTGGAACTATGAACAGTGACAGCTAATAATACTGAATTTTAACAGAATAGTCAACCAAGAGGGCCTAAGACTTTAGTAACCAGATTAGATTAAACAAATCAGCAAACTAGACTAATAAGGTTTAAACAAGGATAGGCAAAAATTAAGATGCATGCTCTGGGTAGATGGGAAGATTCAAAGAAGTTTTGAGAACATGGCAAATATTTTAAAAATATTTGCATTGGTACACCTCAGTCCAGTTGTTATATTTATATACGAATAGTATTTTTATAATATACTGTTTTGTAATCTGCTATTTTCACTGGACTATATGTCCAGAACATTTGTCCCTGTCAATATATAGTTTTCTACAACATACTTTCTAATGTCGATGCAGCATTCCTTCATATAAATGTACATATTTTACCTAACTAGTAGCTTATTGTTGGACACGAAGGCTCTTCCAGTTTTTTGGTGTTATAAATAAATTTGATGAACAGTCTTGCACATGTATCTTTTCACACATCTCTAATTATTTCCACGAGATAAATTCACAGTTAAGGAATTGCTGGGACATAGGATATTCACATTTTGAGGCTTTTAACACCCTTTAGAAAGTTCATACCAATTTACACTTCCATTAGAAATCAACCATTTTTAAAAGCTGTTTTTCTGTCTATCTGTACCTCTATTCTGGCTCAGTGATGATTCAGACTGGCTAAAAGAAAAGGTCACAGGGGCGCCTGGGTGGCTCAGTCGGTTAAGCTTCTGACTCTTGATCTCAGCTCAGGTCTTGATCTCAGGGTGATGAGTTCAGGCCCCGTGTGGGGCTCCACACTGGATGTGGAGCCTACTTAAAAAGAGAAGAGAAAAGGAAAAGAAATGGCCATAAACCTACTTCCCTTTCATTATTATGTCATAGTTAGGGTGAATTCTGCACTAGTAGAATTAGCAACACTAGCAGTGTTGGAGTTTATCCTTAGTTTAACACAAAAATGGCCATGCCCACATAATGATAGTAATAGCAATGACGTTAACCTTTACTGTGAGGCAGCCTTTACAGTACTTTACCAGTACTAACAGTCCTATGAGGTAATAAGTACTATTATTCTTTCCATTTTACTTTTTAAAGATTTTATTTATTTATTATTTATTTATGTATTTTAGAGAGAGTGTGCATGTGAGCTTTGGGAAGGGCAGAGGCAGAGGGAGAGAGGATCCCAAGCAGACTCTGCGCTGAGCACAGAGCCCCTTGACAGGGCTCTACATGGGGCTCGATCTCACGACCCTGAGATCATGACCCTGAGCTGAAACCAAGAGTCCGACACTTAACTTACTGAGCCACCCAGGCGCCCCTTCTTTCCATTTTAAAAAAGAGGAAATTCTATCATCAGAAGGGTAAGTGTCTTGATCAATGCATTCTCTCTGTATTAATATGCATCAACATCACCTAGACTGTTCTAGTATCTCTGCACATTGTATTTCTGTTAATTTGCGTGAGATCTTACAGAGTTTATTTTCTCTCCGACAGATTAAACACTGACTCATGGAAAAACTTCTACTCTGAACGTGAGATATTGTGCTTGTGGTCTCAGAGCCCTCTGCAGCAACATCCTGCAGACCCTCACTTCATCTTGAAAATGGGAATAGATTATAGCTCTAATTCCCAAGCACAGTGTTGTGACACACTGTCCCAGTCAGTTGTGAAGTTGGTCACAGGCAATTTGTTTTAAGTAAGAAAGTTCTATGGTTTGCACATGGGGTACTTCTCAGGTAAATCGGAGTGGATCTAAGATTATCCTGGTGCTAAGGTCACCCTCAGTCCCAACCATTCCAGCGTGCTTTCAGAGAGGGACAGAAGCAGGAGAGGAGGAGGAAGGCAAGCGATCTGCAGCTTGTCTTAACTCTGGATCCAGAGAGTGGGTGGCCCGTGCCTGTGTGGGTTTCTACAGGAAAAGCATGGGGAACCACAGCTCCAAACTGAAGGCATAAAAGGGAGTGGCAAGTCAGATGGCTGAAGAGTGCGAAAGGTGTTTTTGTCTGAATACAATAGAAAAAAGATTTTAAACATTTTCAGTACCAGTCTTCCTTCCTTAATTAGTATCAAGACGCCAAATTCAATTCCTTACCAAAAAAAGACAGGACATGTGTGCACAGCGGGCAGAGATGGTGAAAGCACCATGTTTATGCTTGAGCACGTCAGAGGCCATCAAGATGGCCGTGAAAAGAATGGGACCTCCCGAAAACCTTGTTGTTCAAGACATGTTTTCTCATCAATGAACAGCTTGCCAAGGCCAGATAAGCAGCATGAAAAGAAAAAAAAAAAAAAAAAGCTTCTATTTGTTTATTGAGAGAGTTGTCCTTAATAATTCATTTGCTTATAACCTCCAGAAGGAAACTGCCATCCCTGGCCCATGTCTGGTTGGGAAAGGTCTGCTCTCACAGAGTTGGGTTATCAATGTTCTTGCTTGCTGGTGCACAGTTAGAGTTCCTGTTTCCTAACAAGGTCAAGGCCATGGACTATACATCTAATTAGGACAGTTAAGTCATTGTATTCCATAGTTACAGACTGGATGCCTCCTCCCTGATAGACATCCCTCAGTTTAATGCCCATGTTCAGAGCCAGCAAAAGCCCAGCCTCTACTAGAGAAATAACTCAAAGAAGTGTCATTTCAGTGTATATCTTAGTGTACAAATCCCAAATCACTGTTATTCTTCAAAGAAAAAAACTGTTTTTCCTATTTAAAGACAGCCTGATTAAAGCACTCCTAACTCTCAAGCTCCTCCTATTGTTTACATGGCTGGCCCTCCCTGTTCTTCCAGGCATCTTGCCCCAAATGACTTTTGTTGGAGATTAATATCAAAGGAGCATCCACCCATGATGCAACAATTCTCTGGTTTTGAGGTAGTCTTTTTTATACGGGATGAATTTTCTTTAATGCTTTTCCTTTTTTTTTTTTTTTCTCTTAATGAAAGTCACATATATGCACTGTAGAAATAATAAAAAATCCAGAAAAGTATAAATTTTAAAATTAAACCTCCTTTAGTCAACGTGGGAAGAGTTGTTTAAAGGAACTATCACTGAATACTAAAGCAGCTTTTAGCATTTAAGTGATTTGATTAAATTATGGGTAGCCCTCTGATTAAACTCTATGTTGTAGGAATGATTCATAACCATCTCCTCATGCCATTGTTTTCACCTAGTTGTTTATTTGAAAAATCATTACGGCTGTTTTCTCTTGCATAAATGTCAATCTCTGCTGAGAAATGCCATCAGATGCTTTTCTGCAAATCATAGTTTGGAGTGTATTCTTCTTTAGAAAATTACTGACATTAAATATTACTGACCTTGTAATAGAAAGAGACTGTGATAATTCTGGAAATTCTGGGTGGCTCAGTTAGTTGAGCGTCTGACTCTTGGTTTCAGCTCAGGTCATGATCTCAATGTCATGAGATGGAGCCCCACTTTGGGTTCCAGGCGTGGAGCCTGCTTGAGATTCTCTCTCTCCCTCTGCCTCTGCCCCTCAACAACCCCCTCCCGTTCTCTCCCTCTCTAATAAATAAATAAATAAATAAATAAATAAATAAATAAATAAATAAAATAAGCATTTCAGAAGAACACTGTATACATAAAAACAGTAATAGTTACCACTTGAAATCATTATGCTATACACCTTAAACTTACACAGTGCTGCATATCAATTATAACTCAATAAAACTGGGGGAAAAAGATTTATACACACATAAATATTTACCACTTGAAGATATTAAAAGGAATTGGTCATCTTAATCAAACTTCCCTCTTTTCTAAATGATGGAACTGAGGTCCAGAAATGATTGGTGATTTGCCCAGGGTCAAATTTGAGTGACTTAATCGTAGCCCTCAGATGAGACTTCAAAGCTCTTTGCTTTGCTTGCTCAAGAGTACAGTGAACACAGTTTTCTTTGGGGGTGATGAAAATGTTTGGGATATAGCTAGAGGAGGTAGTTGAACTCAGTGCCTTTACTTTACTTATACTTTAAAATGGTTAATTTTATGTTATGTGAATTTCACCACAATAAAAATATAGTAAAGAAAAAAAAATAAAAAGAATTAGTGAATCTCAGCAGGTAGGACTGTTTATACCTAACACCTAGGATTCATAATTATTCAATACCCCCACTAATCATAACTGTGAGAAACTTGATTTCAAAATGGTGTGATAGAGAAATGGAGTTCAACCATTTTCACCTTCCTTGCTTTGCTTCGGTAATAGCAAACTTGAAGCATATTTGTACTCTTGATAAGTCAAAGTGGTTGGTCAATTGATTGCATCTCACATTTCCACATACATTAGGAAAAACACCAGACACTTCCATGACTCTAAAGAAGAAGTGCTTCTTTAGCATAACATGATGATTTTCAGTTCCAGTCCAATTCTAAATTCTAAAATTTTCAAAGAAAGAAGACAAGAAAATAGAATGGGGAAGGAGGGGAGCAGCTAGTGTTTACTTCATTAACTTAGCAGATCTCTGTAGGTAGAGGGTCTGGGCATAGCAGGTGACCCATTCCTCCTTTATAATTAGAAGCCTCCCACAAAGGCAAGAGTGCATCCTACTGGTGCCCCAAAAGGAAATAAATAATCCATCCCCCCCCTTCTGACTCAGGAAAGAAAGATCTATTGCCAGGAGCTGGTATTTCGGACAGCACTGCCTGGCCAGATGCCAAACTCTGAGGCAGGAAGTTGGGGTTCTTGATCTGGAGAATTGCAGAATAGTAGGAAGACTCTAGAGGTGTGCACGTCTCATGGAATTTGGGTGAAAGTGTAACAGTAGTCCAGTAATCTCTCCTTATGAAAGGCTTGGGTGTCTAAGAGGAAGCCTTAACCCTTGAGAGGAAGAGTGGCACAGGAAAGAACCAGAAGATCTATTTTTTTCCCTGTTCATTTGCAGATTTGCTGTGTAACTTTGGACAAGTCACTTCATCTCTCTGGATCTTTGGTTTCCTAACAGGTGTAGTACGATCCTTTCCAACTCGGATGCTCCATGATTCTCTTCATATGTGGGCCTGGAAACCGTAGGGCTGCTGGGTAACCCTGCAAATCCTATTGCAGCCAAGAGCTGTTGCTGGTTGGTTCTTCAGGTTCCTTTGGAGCTCACACACTCCTGGTTTTATAACAAAAGAATAACATATATCACTGCCTCCTTGTTTTCTTATTCCATTTTACTTACAACAATATTAAGACTTACCTTTTTGACTGTGGAGATAACAACAAAAAGGTCATTTCCATGAGGAAATGACAAATGACCCGAAGCTTCCTTTCAAAGTCTCCTTGCTGTCTGGATGGACAGCAGCTTTGCTCTTCAAATAAGAAAGGCCCAAACCAGTTGTTGCCCCAGTTGGCTCCTCGTCTCATGTCTGTTGGGTGTGTAAAGGATGCCTCATGCACTCCGGTGCCTCAAGCCAGAAACTGAGAGAGGCCCCCGACCCCTCGCTATTCCTCAGTTCTCCTGAGGAATCCATCCGTCACCAAGCCTGCAAATAGTTCATCCGTTTCTCTCTGTGTTCAGTATGCCGAGCCTTGTCCAAGCCGCTGTCGTCTTTCCCCTGAGCTATTCCACTAACTTCCTGATGGTGTCCCCATGCCTGTCCCCTTGCCCCATCTCCCACCCATTCTCCCCATCCCAAAGTATTCTTCCTAAAATATAAATCAAATCACTTCACTCTCATGCTTCAAACTCATCAAGAGGTCTTCCCATTGCATTTAAGATGATGTTCGAAATCCTCACTTGGGTTTATGAGACCCTCTCTGAGCTCTGCAGACTCCTCTCTCATTCATCACGTTTCCTCCTCAAAACCTTCCCTGTCTGTCTGTCATGTGCTCATTCCCATCCCCTGCCTGGATAATTCCCACTCACCATGTAGCTCTCCACTTGAACATCATTTCCTCAGACAGGCCGGCCTTTCTCTCCCTCCCCAAATCCAAATAAGTCATGTCCCTTTTACAATCATCACATATCATAATTATGTGTTTTGTTGTTCACTTACTTACAATCTCCTTCTTTATGAGTTTCCATGAGGGGATTCATGTCTATTTTCTTCTTCTAGGAGCCTGGTGCCCACCATCATGGCGTGGTTCCTGGGGGCAAATCTTTGTTGAATGACTGGCCAAGCGAAGACCCTTTAGTGAAAGTCTCCTTCTTCTGGCCACATTATTTCCAGCTTAGAAGCTATTCTTCAGATGAGAATGTCTTTGTTCATTTTTCACTTTTTCAAGAGCTCCCTCAATGAAGAGCCTTTTGGTTTGGCCCAGGCAGGCCTCGTTTGAGAGTCGCCATCCTGTGTTCACACACACCCTTCTTTGCTTAGGGATGCAGAAAGTTTAAGACTTTGCCAATGGTAGACATGTCTTCAAAACATATAGCATGGTGCTCAAGAGCAAGGGCTCTGGGGTCACTCACTACCAAGGCTGCCCTTTGCTAGCTACCTGGCGTTGGGCCAGTAACCTCCCCTCAATTTCTTTAATTATAGAATGGGATAACTATAGAATGTGAACGTGACTGATAGGTTGCCTTAAGGATTTAATGAGGCAACACATGTAAAATGGCTGGTAGAATGCCTGACACATAGCAAGTGCTTGATAAACATCAGCTTCTATCAATATGTTCCACTCAACCCCAGAAGGAAAGTCGAAATGCTGAGTTCTAGGTCTGGGGAATTTTTTGGCGGGAGTGGGGGGCATCATTCTTGGTCTTCTGTTTCCACATATACTTGACCCTACTATACTTCGTGGTCCCAAAATGTGGTAACAAAAATGTGATAAGCTTCACTTTCCCACACTATTCATGTGAAGCCATATGCACATCTGAAATTTCCAGGCTAGCAGTATAAAATCGCTGATGACCATTATTTACACCTCGGCAAGAAGAATCATGTTTAGGAATAACTAATAATATATATATTTTTAAGATTTTATTTATTTATTTGACAGAGAGAGACAGCGAGAGAGGGAACACAAGCAGGGGGAGTGGGAGAGGGAGAAGCAGGCTTCCCGCTGAGCAGGGAGCCCGATGCGGGGCTCGATCCCAGGACCCTGGGATCATGACCCGAGTGGAAGGCAGACGCTTAAGGACTGAGCCACCCAGGCCCCTGGGAATAACTAATAATATTTGAAAGTCAAGTCACTCTTTCCTATAGAGTGTTGGAGCCCCGGCATTTGGTGACAGCTCAGTACAGAGCCCTTGGAGGCAGAGCGTAGGTGATATTAACCTTGTAAACAGAAGGCGCAGAACACCCCGTGCCCGGGTACCAAGAGGAATTTAACATTCCGCTCCTGCCCCCCTCCCTCCCCCATTCACGACTTCCGCAAAGTGGTTGTTAAAACAGAAGTACAGCCCCAGTGCTCTGTGTAGGTGGTGACGTGGGAGGGGGTGAAATGCAACCTTTATTTTCCTGGCTGCCTGTCATCCAATTCTCCGTTTTCCTCTGACTTTCATGGGTGATGAGGTCATCCCGGCGCAGGAAAATCAAACTCCTATTTTTCAGACCCAATAAAAGCCGGCATTGTATGTCTGCGTAAACAGAGGCCAGACGGGCAGGGCGGCGGGGACGCGAGTGGCCCGCCCCCTGGCGGCCGCATGAGACAGAGACAGTTGTGGCCCTAGCTCCACCGCCCGGAACAACGTGGGGGAGGCGAAGAGGGTGAGTGCTAAAATGTAAGTTAAAATTAGATCAATAGTCAGCTCGGCTCTCTCAATCAATGCTTCGCAGGGCGAGCGTACAACCAGCTATTTATAAGCTAAACCCGGCATTATCTTCCTCTTTTAGGACGCACAGATCCATTACTGCGCGCCGCAGGGGAGAGGATGCTGCCGCGAGCGGCTGCCTGCCACATTTCAGGCCCGCGGGCTGGCCGCGGCGTCACCCAGCCTGCGATCCGCACGACGTGGGGAGTGGGAGGGTACCTCCTGACCCGGTGCTCCCACGGCTGTCTACAAGACTCCTTCCCCGGCCTGCCCCCCAAGGACCAGCTCCCGCCCATTCCTTACCTCCATGGACTCCTTAGTGTTTAAACAGAGGGGGCCCCAAACGCAAACAATCATCAGGGGGCTCTCCTGTCGATGCAGGGTGCACGCGGGCCGCTTCCACCTTACAGCCTTACAGGGCTTGACTGCCCCTTGACAAAGGTTTCCAGCCTACTTACCCCGAGGGACTGCATTACTCAGTCCTAGCTCAGACAATGGTTGCTGTAAATAGCGGCAACCTCCCTCCACCCCCGTGCGAGCACGGATGGGGATGGATTTACAGCAATCTGTCTGATCGCGTTGTATTTAAGGCCTTGGTGAGATGGAAGTGTGCACCATCCAGCCTCCGACGTGCTAGGACTACTGGGCGTTCTCAGGCCCATTTGCCCCAGTGGGTGGAAGTCATCTCCCATGTATGAAGAAATGTCCACACATAGTGTTTGTGTTGAAGTTGTTAAATGGTTTTCAGTTTTCAAAAGATGCTACAGAAAAAAAGGCACAATCTGATATTGCACAACCGCCTCAGAAACACAAGATCAAATCATAGTTCTGGGGAAAAATGTAGGCATTCCAGTCTTAGAAATATATATAGCGAATTTTATATATGTATTTATATCGTTTTTCTTAATTTTTGCTTTTCTCTTTTTTATAATTTCTTTAATAAGCATGTACTATATTTAGAGAGCCAAAGAATTTTAATAGTAGCTTAAATGTACATTAGGTATATTTGTAGAATTAATGTATTGTTTGACATAAAAGGATTTTGAACTAAAGATAGACACCAAAGTGTTCCTCATTTAGAAATAACCTTTTTCCTCCCCTTCAAATTCTTGTTGGTTTACCACCAAAAGATATCCCGCATCTGTCCCTTTCCCCACATCTAGCTGGCCTCTAGCTTAGCTACAAGTCACCATTCCTTATCCTCTATCTGGATTCCAAAAATCCGGTCTTTCCACCCGCCCCCCCCCCAACTCCCCAGAGCAACCAGACTGCTCTTTAAAATGTAAACCAGATCCCATCCCTTCTCTTTCTAAAGGTTTCCTTGCCTCCGCATTGTGCTTCACTTAGAGCCCCAGTTCCTCACCAGGACCAGAATGGGGTGTCTGGTCTGTAGTCTGATCTGGCCGGGATCCACCCTTGCTCCTCTCTCCTCTACTCTCTCACTTCCCTCCGTTTGGGCAGAGCACGCTTTCATGCGGAGCCTTCTTTCTGAGCGCCCAGCCCACGGAGTCCCAGCGCCTGCTCTCCTCAAAATGCCTCCGCCTCAGCTCAGATAACAGAACCCTTAGCTGACCACTGCTTTTCCAGAACTCATGATCAGTTTACCCTATTTTATTTGCAGCACAGCAGTGACCTGAGATTGGTTTGTTTATCCTGTGGGTTATGAGCTTATTCTCCGTTTTCACACACGAGAACGGAAGCCCCGTGAAAACAGGCTTTTAAAAAAATTTCTCTTCTCCACTCTTTTGTTGGGTTCTAGAACAGTGTCTGGCCCACAGCTGTTATTCAATATCTATTTATTGTATCAGTTACTGGGTGTGATTTCTTAATATCTATAGAATTATGCATATTCCGCCTTGAATCTTCTAGTTATTTTTATATCCATATGCTTCCTCCTTTCGAGTGTGAACTCCTTGAGGCAGGATCATGTTTAGTTCATTTTATTCTCCATGGCCTTGTGGAGTCTGGCATGTCGGAAGTATTTAATATATTTATTAGATTGAATTGCAATAAGTGAATGGGTAATAAGCTGATACAATATGGCTTCACCCCACATGTAGCTTTCACCAGGAAAAATATTTTGATATCCAAAGAGAGAAATTGTTGCTTTGATCCTTATAACACCACACACACACACACATGCACATGCACGCACACATTTGCTTTCAATATTTCAAAGAATGTTCATACCTATTATTTTATTTGATCTTAATACTAGCTCTGTGAGATAGGCCTTATGATCTGCACTTTACAAATGCAGGAACTGAAGCTCAGGGGCATGAATTGACCTGCTCCAGCTTGAGCAGCTAACATGAAGCAGAGACAGGACTAGAGCCTGTTAATTTCAATACCCACAGATATGGACACATAAAAGCACACATACGTATATACATACATACATACATGTCCATATTCACTGGTATTTTTTCATTTCCACCACACTCACAGTTGGGACCCAATGCGATCATAAATACAAAGTATGTTGAATGGAATCTGGCATGTGACAGGCTCCCAATAAATGACCATTCCTTCCTCTAGCCTACACTATGGTTGCCATAATCGCTCCATCCCAATAAAGAAGAATGCATCTATCTTCACTTTGTTCTTTTTATTACTAGACTAATTTCCAGGATCCTTCTTATTGTGAAATATTCATGTGTAATATTAATTGGATGCTTTCACAGATCTGCACAATAGCAAATGAATTTTTGCTAACTGGCAACCTATTGCTCTTTCATCTTTTACTCTGAATACAAACTAATGAGAAATGTTTGTGAATACCGACCAGAGCCCAGCTTAGCTTAAGTTACACAGTTCAGTGTCAGTGAGGGAATGGCACATTAAACATGCCAAAGCTTACTGATCATGAACAAACAGTAAACATAGCACAGCCAGAGGGATCAAGTAATATGCAAAATAGGTTTTACAGCAGGCAAAATAAATCACGAGCTCATTTTCATCATTCATTCATTCCATTATTTATTCATTATTTGTTGAGTATTTTGTATGTGCCAAGCACTGTACTAAGTGTTGGGAATACAGAGGTGAGCAATAATCGATGAAGTCTTTACCAATGGGGAAAAGATAGACTTAAACCAAATAATCACACAACAGAGATCAACGATGGGAGAGGCAAAACAGGAGGAACTGACGTGGGAAATTCAAGGGAGACTGCCTGGAGGAAGTGAGGACTAAGCTGAGCTATGTCATCGGTGAAGACCTGGCTCAATACCACCGATGGTTACTAAAGAAGGAAGAAGAGGAGAAAATGATCAGACACATAAATAATAAAAATGGTCACTAATTTTTAAATTCTTTCACTGAATAAGTCTTCCTTAAGTGCCTACTTTGTGCCAGATGGTTGTCTAGGTGCTATGGGTTACAGTAATGGTCAAAGACAAAAATCCCTGCCTTCACGGACTTATATTGGCGTGGGAGAAAACATACAACAAACTAATAAAGAATTTTAATGGGAAAGAATATTAAGTGGTGATTTCTTCTAAGGGAAAAAGTAAACCAAGCAAGTAAGACAGGGAAGTGTGGTGGGGTAAGAGAGGGAGGTACAGTCTTACCTAGGATAGTCCTCTATGCCTTCACTGAAGAATGCATTTGAGCAAGACCCACCGGTGGCAAAGGGGCAAAGCCATGCTGATCTGAGGGCTGGGGTGGTGATTGCAGAGGGAAGAACTCCCTAGGAGGAAGACTCTGTCAGTACAATAACCCCGGGACAGCAGCATAACGGACGAGTTTGAGGAAGTGTGAGGAGATAGGTCTGCCCGAAGTCAGTGCACAGCTCGTCGATGTGCTCAGGGAGGTAAGGGATCTTAAGGGACATGATAGGTGATTGTAAAGTTTTTGGCTTTTACTCTATGTGCAGTGGGAAGACACTGGAAGCTTTTGAGCAAGTGATTGACATTACCTGATACATGTTTTAAGAGTCCCCTGAGCTGCTGTCTAGAGAGCACTCGTGTTCCAGGCAATATGCTAAGTGTCTTAACAGATGACCTCATTTTATCTTCACAGTTCTGAGAGGTACCCATTCCATAGATGAGAAAACCAAGGTGTAGGGAGTTTAAGTACTTACTCAAGGTCATGGGGCTAGTGACTGACAGTGCTGGCTCTAAGAGAGACTGGGATCGTGGGTGGTGGTAATGAGAGGAACAATAATACCTATCACTAATTGAGGGTTTTCTAGTTGCTGTCCTGGTTTTTCTCATTGATTTTATTTATTCTCACGAAGCCCCCATCTGGTAAGTATTGTTACTCTTATTATAGATAAGGGAGTGGAGGCTCAGAGAACTTACCTAGGTTTAGTTTATAACTAGATGCTAGAACTCAAACCTGGGGCACTTCATCTCCAAAGCCCTTGCCTTACTCCTCCCAGATAAATATATTAAACTTCAAAATCTCTTTATTGTAAAGAGCCTATAATGGAGTCTTATGTTTAAAAAAATCCATTCTATCTTTCTTTTTTGATTGGAGTGCTTAGTCCATGTATTTCTGTAATTACTGAAATAGTTTATTTAATTCTACTTGCTATTTTTTTCTATTTTTCCCATTTATTCTTTGTTCTTCTATGCCTCCTTTCCTACCTGCTTTTGAAGTATTTATTTTCCATTTTTCTCCTCTAGTATCTTTTTGTTATCCATTCTGGATTTTCTTGTAGGTTTTATCCTAGAAAATTATTGTGCCTTTCTAGCTTCTCAATATATATTGTAAGTCAACATTTTTGCCACTTCACAAGTAATTCAATAGATTAACGTCATTTAGATCCTCCCATTCTTTGTGACACTATTTAACATTTGACTCCTACATTGTGTTCTCACAAATCTTGCCTTATTTTTGTTTTAAAAAGTCAATATTTAAAAAGAATTATACACATATTTATTCTTTTTAGAGCTCCTTATTCCTTTCCAAAGTTTACTATTTCCATCTAGGATTATTTTCCTTCCACCTGAAAGTTTTTCTTTAGTAAATCTTAGAGACAAACTCTGTCAATGTTTGTTTGTTGGGCAATATCTTTATTTTGGCCTAACTGTTGAAGTACATTTTCACTTGATATAATTTTACTTGGTGTTGCAGTTTCCTTTCAGTTCTAATGATGTTAAAGCATTATCTTCTGGCTTCCATAGTTTCTACCGAAAAGTCAGCTATCAGTCTTCTTGTTACTTTGAAGGGTATGTGTCTCTTTTTTGTTCTTTGATTCTTTTCAGATTTTCTTCTTTGTCTTTAATTCTCAGCACTTTGAAATGATGTCCCTAAATGTGGTTTTCATTGTTTTTATTATTCTTAGTGTTCCCTGTTCTTGAATTTGTGAGTGGATATCTTTGGTCAGTTTTGGAAAGTTCTCGGTTATCTCTACAACAATTGCTTTTTTTTAGTCCCCTTCTCCTCTCCTTCTGGGACTTCAATTATACATAATACTGCATTTTTTTTTTTTTTTTTTTTTTACTGTGTACCACATGTCTCTTATATTTTATTCTGTTCTTTTCACTCTTTTCCCCTACTTTTGTGTTTCAGTTTGGGCTTTTTTTTTTTTTAGTAATCTGGTCTTTGAATTAAAAATTCTGTGTTCTACATACTGTTAAACTTATTTAATTAATTCTTCAGCTTAGGTAATATATTATTGTATTTTTTCAGTTCTAGAATACCTGTTTGATTTTTTTTAGCAATTTCAATTCTCTGTTGAAATTCTTAATCTTTTCATTCATTTCCCCTCTATTTTTAAATATAATAATCTTAATTATTTTAAAATCCTTTTCTGCTAATTACCGCATTTGAATTATCTCTGGCTCTGCTTCTATTACTTGATTTTTTTCCTTTTGATTATCAATCACATCTTCCATTCTCTTCTCATGTAGTAATTTTGAATTGTGCTATAGAAATTGGGAACCCAAAAACAAAACAAAAAAGATGCCAGAATGCTCAGATGAAATTCTCTACCATCAAGGGCTCCTGTCTTCCTCTGGTAGGCAGACAGGTAGGGAGTAAGCTGGGTGTGAGTTTGGGCTGCCGCTTTTAGTAAATTTTAGTAAATAAACCTATTCACTTCTGGTTTGTCCCCGTTCTTTGCAAAGGGCATCTTTGGGCTTTTAGTGGGGAGCTTAGAAGCTCCCTGTCTCCTCAGCTTTAACGGTTCTGCTCTTCAGAGGTTTTGAGCCTATGTTATAGACTTCCATTTCACATAGCTTCAGAATCTGGCTAATGGTTTAAAGGAAAGAACTGTTGTGCATTCATTGCAAACCCTTATTTCTAGTGAGACTTTGTCTCCTAGGCACTGCAGACTAGAAAAAAATTTATTCTCTCTTTCTGGTTCAGCCCACATAAGCCTTCCCCACCATCCCAGACCTTAAGGGGAATAAGTCTTGTATTTGGCATTTTTCTGTTTTCTAATCCATTACTCCAGTCCCACACATTCACCAAAAGTTCTACTGTTTTCTCTTTTCCCCCAGTAAGGTCCTGCTTGGCCCAAATCCAGTCTTCAGCCTGTACCCACAATGGGCAAATGCTCCTTGGGAAAGTGAGTATAAGCTCACTGAGGAATTTTAGCTTATCTAATTTCTTTGCCTCCATCACCCTCAGTGTCTTGAATGATGTTTGCAATGTACCTATTTTGTTCCTTCCTGCTACAGGGTGGCTGTTAGCCTGTTGTGACCTTTACATTCTTTCCAAAGTTGAAAGTCCTTCTTAGATGGATGAAGGGTTAGAAATTTTACAGCTGGGAAGAACTTTGGCATTTACCTAGTACAGCTACCTCATTGGACATATAGAAAAATAGATGCTCAGAATGGTAAAGTGATTTATTCAGGGCCCAAAACTAAGGAGGCTAGAAACTAGATCTGAGCAAAGTCTGGAGCTGGGTCTTCTAATCCTAAGTCCAGTATTCAAGAGGACAAGATGGAGAGAAAGAGACAGAAAGAAAGAGAATATAAAATGGAAAGGACTCTACCTGAAAAGGAGAACAATTTTGGAGTCTTTGCTGTAGCAATCCAAGTGATCAGCTCTCAAAAATTCATGTTGGAAAACCTAGCTGAGGTCTTAGTAGTCAATCATAAAATCAAATACATGCTTCTTTCTTTTTTTGCTACCTTGTTGGAAAACAGGATTTAGGATGTAGTGCCCAGTGATAAGGGCCCCTCTACAAAAGGTTACAGATGAGCCTATAATATGGTAATGTGGAAAATAGGAAGGGCTGATATCAAAAAGATGAGAATAGGGGATATGGATACTGATGGAATTTCAGGGTGTTGTAGGTGTGTCGTAGGCCCAGGATTTCTGTGCTCTACAGAGTAACTGAGAAAAAGACTGTGTCCATGTCCTTTGAAAACAAAATGTAAATGTTTCTGTCTTTTTCTATGTAGGCAGAGTTTATCACTATCACTTTCTTCCCTCTCTCATTGTCGAGCTAGGCAAGGTCTGAAAGGCAGGGAAGAGAAAGTGCTGGATTAATGATGAGATAGGGCTCTGGAAGCAAGAGCTCAGAGACTCAACCCTTCCCAAGATGCTCCTCACCCTTCCACCAACACACCAAGCTACTGTGGTCAGTCAGCTCTCACCTCACATACGGGCTAGGAAGAATCATCTGAATTTGCAGAAAGTCAAAATCATGTGATTTTTATGTTTAATCTCTAATATGGTAGTAGTATATTTAAGGTGTGTGGCACTTCGTCCTATTCCTTTTTTAAATTTTTTTTTTGAAGTTTGTTTAAGTAATCTCTACACCAAGCATGGGGCTTGAACTCATGACCCTGAGATCAAAAGTTGGATGCGGTTCCAACTGAGCCAGCCAGACACTGCCATCCTGTCCTTGATCGAAATGTTTTATCTCTATGTTAAGACTAGAAGCGGGCTTGCTAAGCGATTTAATGATGTAAACAAGTAAGAGGGTGGGGTTCAGCGTCAACGGGGAGTAGTACGTTCAAACTTCTTAGAGGAACAAACTGCATTTGATGATATTATCACTTTATTGTCTACATGCAAATGTGTCCTATTTGTAAATGAATCACATCTCTTCATTAGGGAGGGACATCTTATTTATCATCCTTGTAGCAATTTCCATGACATAGAAATCCCCATTTATTTAAGATTATCCACTATTGATAATAGCTAACATTTTTGAGTACTTGGCTATATACCAGGCATTTTCCTAAACAAGGAATGCTTTACGTAAACTGTTGCATTTAATCTTTACAGTGGTTATATGAGGTGGGTACTACTATTACTGTTCTTTTTAACAAATGGGAAACTGAGACTTATCAAGGGTAAGTAACCTGCTCAAGGTCGTACCATAAAGATAGAGTGAGGGTTCAGTCTGATCCAAAAGCCCGTGTGCGAACCATTTTGTACTTAATAGAATGGTCTTTCCATGGTTCCACACTAATTGGTGCAAATCTTTCTTTTTCAGTGATGGTCAACTAGGGCTTTGTTCCCAAACAACTCCATTCCTTCTTTCTGCTCTGCTCAGCCACTTCCCTTAGGAATCCGTCTTCTCTCCCAGTTAATTGTGGTCAAGCAGGTTGCCTAAAACATGAAAAAGGGAAGTGAACAGTTTTTGAAAGCAAGACTGACCTGCTGTCTTCTCTGCAGGCACCCCCTTGCTGGGTTCTAGCACTTCCCTGACTAAGCACATTGCCTAAGGTTCTTCACTTCAGTGTTCCTTATCTGGAAAACGGGAATAAGATTCCCCACCTTGCTGGGTTGCTGGGGGAATGAAGTACTGTGTGTAAAGTGCGGACACAAGACAGTATTTGTCAAATGTGGGTTGCCTTTTCTTTCCTGTTTCTATCATTTCTACATCCTTATGAGAGGGTTATCTCTCCTCAAAGCTAGTACCTTGTCTAGGAGATTTCTTTTTTTTTTTTAATTTTTTTATTAACATATAATGTATTATTTGTTTCAGGGGTACAGGTCTGTGATTCATCAGTCTTACACAATTCACAGTACTCACCATAGCACATACCCTCCCCAATCTCCATCACCCAGCCATGCCATCCCTCCCACCCCCCTCCACTCCAGCAACCCTCAGTTTGTTTCCTGAGATTAAGAGTCTCTTATGGTTTGTCTCCCTCTCTGGTTTCATCTTGTTTCATTTTTCCCTCCCTTCCCCTATGATCCTCTGTCTTGTTTCTCAAATTCCTCATATCAGTGAGATCATATGATACTTGTCTTTCTCTGATTGACTTATTTCGCTTAGCATAATATCCTCTAGTTCCATCCATATCATTGCAAGTGGCAAGATTTCATTTTTTGATGGCTGCATAATATTCCATTGTATATATATACCACATCTTCTTTATCCATTCATCTGTTGATGGACATCTAGGCTCTTTCCATAGTTTGGCTACGGTGGACATTGCTGCTATAAACACTGGGGTGCAGGTGCCCCTTCGGATCACTACATTTGTATCTTTGGGGTAAATACCCAGTAGTACAATTGCTGAGTTGTAGTGTAGCTCTATTTTCAACTTTCTAAGGCACTTCCATACTGTTTTCCAGAGGGGCTGCACCAGCTTGCATTCCCACCAACAGTGTAGGAGGGTTCCCCTTTAGGAGATTTCTGAGCACCGTTGTTGAGATCCAGACTTTGCATGTAACTGGGAGAAGTTTGTAGGATGACTACTGTGAGTCATCCTCCCTCCGCACCCACGCTCCCGCCCCGAAGAGAGAAAGCCCATGATAACACACCCAAGAAGTAGAATTTACGATTCCTTCCCTTCATCTGGAGTCCTCTGAAGTTGAACAGCCCTCTCTGCATGGGGGGCATTTTTCTGCTGTGATAAATTTGTCTTCATGACGAACTCGAGCCACTGACTTCCAAGTGGAGCTGCATGAAAGAGAGACAGAAGGGAAAAGAGGAAAGAACCAGGTTGGTGCCCCGAAGAAGCAGATAGCCCTGAGAAAGACACAATAAAATACCAAGATGGTGCATGGTCCTTCATGGATTTGCAGGGAAGAGAGTGACTTGTGAACTGATTTAGCCAGTGTAATTCCACAGGAATTTGGAGAGACGGCCCATGCACTCAGCCAGCCCAGGGTGGGACTCAAGAGAAATGAGACCTGGTCAAAGGACCTGGCAGTCTTGGTGGCAGTCTTTGGGAGTGGCAGCCCACAGACTGGAGGAAGGACAGCAAGAGACCACTAACAGTCCATGGTGAACTGCATCGCAGCCCAGGACAGGGTTCCACAGGCTGGAGGAAGGACAGCAAGAGACCACTAACGGTCCGCGGTGAACTGCGTCGCAGCCCAGGACAGGGTCCACAGGAAGGCAGTTCCTGTCTTTCGCATGCTGCTGTCTTCCAGGCACGAGAGTAGACGACTGAAATAGAGGATCTCATCTCATCTAATCCTAAAAACCAACCTTTGATGTGAGCCCATTTTGATGGTGAAGAAATTGAAGCACAAAGAGATTAAACCTGCCCAGGATCCCACAACCAAGTGAGCTATAGGATTGCGACGTAGATCCGCCTGCAGACGACAGCCATGCTCTCAGAAGCCTGGAGCCACCTGCTGGCTGTGTGACTAAGCCCTTCTAAATTTCTTGAGCCTCAGTTTCCTTAGGGGCTGGATGGAGATAGTAATGCTCTACTAGAATTGTTTGGGAGTGATGCTTTGCTCAAATCCTTTTCTCTGGCAATAGGTCCCTCACTGTAGTTCCCGATAATTGGTCATTTTTGTACTCTGATCATACTCCAAATGGAGTATGTTCAGACCAGGGTGGACACTGACCCAAGGGAGGGATGGAAATAGAGAATGACAGATGCCAGAACTACCTCAATTTTGTCTGGTCTGTCCTAAAGCCTGATTTGTTCAGTTTTTCCTAGATCTGATGAGACTGTACCTCAACCTTACAGTAATCCCCAACCCTCTTTCTTTCCTGTTTTTTTTTTTTTTGAGCTGAATTGAGCCTCTGTTACCTGCAACCAACAGATAGATCCGTGACCAGAACAAATACTTTCCTCATGGACTTAGTGTGAGGAATCCACGAGATAAGGAAAATTACCAAGGGCAAATGGCTGAGACCATAGCTATTTATCTTAGTGAGTAAAATAGCAATTTGGCCTTTATAATTGGGTCCTAAGATTTTCAGTTTATGGAATGCTTCATTATGTCAAAAGGGGGATTTGCATAAATTTCACTTTTACTCTTCCTGCCAAGAGGAAACAAAGGGGCTGAGGGTCGTGTCAAACTAACGACGCACAGCCCTCAAGTTCTCTGTGTTGGGAGAGAGTGGCTCCAGGCTGGTCATCTGGTAGCCACTTTAATCAGGTTTCCACTGGCTCCAGACTGTACCCTGCAGAATCTTCTAGAAGGCGCCGTAGATAGACTGACCGAATGGCAGACCACCTGACTGGCTGGCTGGCTGGCCGGCCACGCCGCTGTCTCCACTCGGGCGAAGGTCCTGAGAAGGGAGTGTAGCTGAAATCCAACACGCCATCTCACCAAGGAGACTTCTTATTTGATTTGGTTCAATGGCATTGACGGGTCATGTCGTCATATCTGGTCACTGCAGACCTGGACGGCACAGGCACATAAACACAGCCTGAGAATACAAAGTTGCTTCTTTTAAGAAAAAAATAAATTTCACCCTGGACATTTCAAGACTGGGTTATTTAGTATCACAAATGCTTTGCCTTTGGGCAGATGATTCAGGAGGTTTGAAGTGCTGGTCACAAACAGCATACTTTCCTCGGGCGGCGGGTCGTATTTGTCACCAAGTTGCATATTGCTTTATTTATCATGGACCTCAGGGGTCCAGGTCTTCTTTTGTTTTCAGATAATTTCAAAACCTCTTGGATAGAGGCGAAGCCGTGTCAACCTGCTTCTCCCAGACCGCCTCCACACGCACCCCCCATTCTCCCGCTTTCTCTGCAGATGGCATCGAGTCGTTCTCCCCACGCCAGTCAGGCAGCAGAGGAAGCAATGTTTTTTTAGTGAGTTCTCCCCCATGGCTGCTTTATTACTTCACGCGTACCATGTAAATCACCAGGCGGAGGGTGGCCTTTGGGTGAACCTCATTCTGAATCTCAATTGACTGGTGCAAAGATGGCCAGTATATTTTCCTGCTGCTTCTCACGAATCTCACTTTTCTCAGCTACGATCCTTTAAAATAAAGTGCCTTCTGTTTGCATTATTAAGGGTTCCCTCTCCCAACCCCCCTTTTCTGCAATAAAGCAGCACGTCAGTGCTTACTCTCTTTGGGAAAATTTTGGAAAAGGTTCACGGGAGAGGGTCTGGTGCCATATACATACGATGCCGACCTTTAATTCATATGATTTCTCAGAAGAGAATGCTGAATCCTGCTTTGTGGTTGGTGTCCTTTTGCTGCCGATGTCTTCAAAAAAAGAAACTGCACCATAATCTGATATTAGTGGATGACATCGTAGGCAACGCCCAGAAATCTTTTTTTGGAGCAGCCTTCTCCACAGTGGGTGGAGGGGGTTGGGAAGTGGTCCTTTCCCAGTTGCCTGCTCTGTTGCTAGAATCTTGGTGGCATAGGTCAGGTCGGGTCTACCGGGACCAGATATCTACTTACAACTGTCCTGAATGGGTTAATCCGAGATTTTATGAATTCAACATTTAATGTCTACCAAGCCTGTGAATGTTAAATACATGCAAGCGTAACAGTCTCCCTTTTTCCAGTATTTACTGTATGCCAGCATGAATCCTAGCTCATCTTAGCCTCTGAGTAACCCCTGAAGTCATAACAATGGCTACGATTTACGGAGCTCTCACTATGGCCCAGCAGTTATTCCAAGCACCGTCCAGGCACAGATGTATTCATCAACCCTCCCCATAATCCTATGAGGCGGGCACAGTTTTTCAAGCCACGTTGGAAATGCGGAAACTGGGCTACTCAGAGAGGTTAGATAACTTGCTCAAGGTCATACAGTTGGCAGGTGGTGAGGCTGGGATTCCAACCCAGCGGTCTGACCTCGAGTTCCATGTGACAAAGGACAACGGTCTCTGCAAAAGATCCACGGTGAGCCAGCGCAGAGTTCCAGTTCCTTCTGGGACTAAAGGGACGAGCCGCTCCCTCCACTGGGTCAGGACTCCTCTGCTCTCAGATTCGGCTGATTCTTGCTATTTTTGCCACAGGCAGACTGTGCTCTAGTTGGGGCCCTGTGACTACCTGCAGTTTTCTCCAGCTCTGCTCACGTAATTCCTTGGCTTTCCCTTTAAATACAGCCTTTGTCTGTTCATTGCTACTGAGATTGGCTCTTCTGATGCTTCCTGCAATATACCCGCCTCTAATTGCCAAGAAATGCCTCTCTCTGGGATTGTTTACATGTCTCCGTGGCGCTGTCTGCCCCAACGATGCCCTCCATGCCCTGTCTGTGCTCCTCTCCTCGATTAGCATTCTCTGCCGCATGAAGGCACGATGTGAAAAGAGCCCCATTTCTCTGCCTTTGCTAGGAAGACACGTTTTAATATTGGGATTTCAGCTAAAAAGTGCCTGTCCCATTGCGCACCTCTGTGGTACAATGAAATCTCCCCCAGTAATAGCTCAGGAGTGTTCTGATTAATTTTAAGTACTTTATATCCAGGTTACCTAAAAATAGGAGTCCTGCCTTCCATGTTGAGACAGAGCAGTCAAGAGGAATGGACGTGGACTTTGGAGCCAGGCAAACCCAGCTTTGCCTCTCAGGTCCAGCAGGCACCAGCCGTGTGACCTTGACCACTTACTGAAACTCTCTGAGCTTTTTCTTCCAAAAAAAAAAAAAAGAGATAACAACATGTCAGAGAACTTTTTGGGGATCAAAAATAATAATAGAGATCATGTTCCTGGCATAGACCAGTTATGCAATTGTTTTTCTTTTCTTTTGTCACATTTCCTGCCAATATTTCTGCCAATATTTGGCCGTTACACTTAACCTCTCTGGAACTCGTTTTAAAAATGAGGTATCAGGATTAATTGACTGCCAAGACCTCTTCTAGCTCTAAGTGCCTCCTGTGTCAATCTTTGTAAACGTGCTGAGTGGTGAGTTTCCTATGTGATCTCGTGCTGTCTTCTTCACAACCCTTTGAATTAGGTCCCGTTATAATTCACATTTTATAGATGAGGAAACTGAGCCTCAGGCAGAATGAGAAACTGGTCAGGGTTACTTAATGAGCAGTCTGCTAGGAAATGAGGATTTGAACCCAGAGTCTACATACCCAGAGTCTCAGCACCAAACCTATTTCAAGGCTCTGTTGATCCTTGAAAGATGGCCGCTCCTCAATTGCTCTCAAGGCTCGTGAGCATTCAGACCACACACCACCTACACTACAATGTGGTGGGCTATGTCCTGCCCAGCAGGTGTATCGACAGGACCTAAGTCCAGAAAGATAGGGATTTCATTGGAATGATAGGACAGCGCCACACGCAGGACACGAGCAGAGGACAAGGAGTTCCCGAATCGCTGACTGATGGGCCAGATGGCTCGCCTAGCCACCTAACCAACCTGGGCAGATACTATGTATGGTGACCACAGAGACTGACTTGACTGCTGAGTGAAATTCCTGGCGAGCATGTCTGCGTCACTCCTTGGGGAGACCAGGAGTGGCTCTTTCTGGAGCCACCACACTCCCTTATCTAATTTCTGGCCTGTAATATGCTGCGGGTTTAACAACCATCTAACCGAGCTCGTTAGGACTGTGCTTTGAATAAGAGTCAGCATCCTTTCAGGAAGCCTGGGCAGTGGTCCGGGAAGTGTGAGGGCTTGGAAGGTATGGTATTTCTGTGTCATCAGAGAGAAGGAAAAGCCATTCACAGTAATGTGAAGCCTCCCAAATGCTTAAACTAATTTGCATACACAAATATTTCGAAGTTTGTGTCTGCCATACCCACATTGGGCTCCGTTTAAACATTCTGTTCCTTGCTGATCTCAAATGCAGTTTCAAGGAGTAGCCATAGTCAATTTTCCCATGGAAATTGCCTAAAACACCAGGTGCTGACTCCTGGCGATGTTATTGGTGTATCTTTCAGGAGCCCACACTGCCATTATAATGATCCTTTGGTAGAAAGCTAACACCCGCTTTCAGGGCTTTGTTACCTTTTTTAAAAATCTTTTTTTAAATCTGCTGCTGCTATATTGGGTTATAGTTTAGCAACGTTACAGATACACTCTTGTGCTTAGGTGATTCTAATGTGCTATTTTCTTTAACTTATTGAATAAAAACTCACCCATCAGCAGTGTTTCAGATCCAGTTGAATTTTTATTTCACTTTAAAACCTTAACAACCACCAGGAAAATTGTGCAGTAAGACCACAAGTAGCAGCCAACATCTTTCATCAAAGAAACTCAAAAGACTTCCCAAACATTCATTAAACCCCACCACACCATAGACCAGTTGTATGCTGTATTTTTTTCTTTAAAAAAAAAATCAATGCAAGAAAGTAGGTGACAGATGTGCACAGCAGAGGAAAATGAAAGCTTCTTGAGGAAACAAATTCGAGTTTTCAAGTAGCAAGGGCATCCACTCTCTCTTAATAAAATGATATTCTGGTCCCTGATCACATTCAACTGCTCTTCGTACGTATAGAGTTGTTGATCTGATCTTTCTTTCTAGGAGCATTATTCTCTTGGCACGGGCAGAAATGTTTGCTTCTTGCTTTTGTTGCAATCAGACATGGTAAGGCTGTGGCCTACAGGGAAACCTTAACAGTTTCTAAGGTAACAAAGAAGTTGGAAACTTTCCTAGTATCCCACCCCATGTCCTTGGCCCACTAGGAGCTGAAGGATTCTAAGCCAGGTGGAGTCCCTTGCAGTTACCAGGACTTGTGGAATGAGAGTTGGGGCGTAGGCCTGGCTTGAAGTTTTGAGGTCATACAAGGAACTGGGATGCAGGGAAGCATGAATTCAACTTGCCACTCCCATTACCGCTCACCCCCACAATCCCCTCACAAAGAAAGCTAAATTGCTAAGCTTGACATTGCGGTGTCCTTTTCCCAGAAATCCTCTGACTCACCCAAGCAGTAGTACCGCCCTTGAAGTAGATGTTGGCTATGAATTTGCTAGCATTTTTGGTTGTCCTTGAGTCTGGTTTAATTGCTCCAATCCCCATCTCCCCAGACACATCAAATCATGCCTCCTGGTAGCTTATGGTTGCCATGCCTACTGGGTTCAATATCTTGGATATTCTTCTTCCTCAATTATTAGTTTTTGCATCTAGTGCAATATTTTCACCATATAAATGTTAGTTGTTGCTGTTATTATTATTATTATTAGTGTCCTTATAACTATAGTAGTTAAATCAACAATCTTAAAGAACTAGGCACCATATACAACAATAATAATACCTTTCATTTTTAAAATGCTTTCACAACTTGTATCTCATATCTTGGATTCATTTCTTTATTTGCTCGTTTATTCTCTCATTCAGCTAAGAGACTTCTATGGTCTCACTGGGGATAAAACAATAATTAAAATGTGGTTCCTGGTTTCAAGGAGCTGACAGTGCAGAAGGGAGACCAGACATGTAAACAGATGCCAAGGAGACAAGTGCTGTGCTTGAGCTGATCCTCAAATCATCTTATTTACCGACGAGAAAACGAGAGAGGAAGCAAAAGGACCTTCTCAAGGTCACACGGCTCGTTATTTGAAGAATAAAAGCTAAAATGCAGGCTTTCTGGTTATTAAGCCATGGCATTTTTGACAATTCCGCCCTTCAGTTTCTTTTAGGGCAGTGGTTCTCAAAAAGACTGGGCCTCGGTCTCCAAAAGCAAGCAGTATTGGCATTGTCTTGTTAGAAATGCCAATTCTCAGGCTCCACCCAAGACTACTGAATCTGAATTTCTGCAAGTAGTGCCCAGACACCTGTATTTCGGTGAGCTCTCCAGGGGATTCTGATGCACAAAAGTCTGAGAACCACTGCTCTGTGTCAGTGCTTCTCAAATTTCTATGTGCATAGGACTCATCTGGGGATCTTGTTAAAAATGTAGATTTGGATTCGGTAGATCTGGGGAGGGGTTTTTGATTCGGCATTTCTACCAAACTCCCTGGCTATGCTTATGCTGCCATCCTTGCTTGAGGAGCGAGAATATATAGAGAATTAACACCAGCAGAGAGCACTGATTAAGCCCAGCTGATGAGTAATGCTGAGTGTCAAGTGAAATCAATAAAATTATTCCCTGTCATCTAGGTCATCTAGGAACCTAAACACTAGCACAGTGTTCAGATGGATAGACTCCCAGGGCATAAAAGCTAACAAACAACAACTAAAGGTGCGTGTGTTTGCACGTGTGCGTGTGTGAGCGTGCACATTCAGGGTTGTACATGCATCTACACACACAGAAAATGGGCAAATATTTGAAGAGACAATGTTACATAGTAACACTTCTCTTATCGAGAGATCATTTGGGTATAGAGCTATTGTAACCAAACACAATCAAGAACCAGGAGGCCAGAAACATTTCTCCAAGTAGTCAAAATGAATATCACGAAGTCGGTCATTTTTATTGATAATTTGTCCTTTAAATAATTAGAATTTATTTTTTATTTTAGACAAAATCCTAACATAGTCACATTAAAAGCAGATGTGGAAGAGTAAATTGGATAGGCAGGGTCAAGACGCCATAGCCAGGCATTCTGGAGTTAAAGCAGTGCCAACTGGCAAGAGGGAAAAATGTGTGTTTGTGTGTGTGTGTGTATGTGTGTGTGCGTGCGTGTGCATACAAACATCAACTTAGCAGATTGAAACCATTTAATATAGAGGAAACACATGAGTAAACATTAATAAAGAACATTGTATAGAAAGCAGAATGTTATAATCACAGAAACATGCAGCAAATATTAAAATTACAAAATGTTCAAGACATTTGGAAAGCATGTAAAGCATTTTAGATAGTTTTCCCCAAAAAATGGTAGGGTTGCTAGATTTAGCAAGCAAAAATATTTTATTTGGCAATCCAAAAAATGGCTAAAAATAAGAGGGCTTGATAATCTCTGGGAATTTCATTGATATAGGTTGCCAGGTTTTCTGAAATGCCTATTAAGCATTGTTGTAAGGGGAGGTTGTGGGGGGTGACTGATCTATGAGCTGTAGGAGTTGTGTGTTTGGACAAGTAAAGTCTCAGACAGATTTACTCTGGGCCTCTCCATTGGCTAAGAAGGGTGTTACTTGTCAGGATTGCTCCCCGCTGCAAGCAACGAAGACCAACGAAAGGTTGCTTATACAGGAAAAGATTATACTGGTCTTATGCCAGGGAAAATCAGAATTGGCAGTCCAAGATAGGCATGAACCAGCAATGTCATCAAGGGTCCAGATTCTTTTATTCTTATTATTTCATCTACCTTAACATTGTACATGGCTGCTGTATTTCTAGACACTAAGTCTAGGTCTTAGGCAAGAAGAAGGGGGAAAAGAGGGACACCCGGGTGGCTCAGTCAGACTCTTGGTTTTGGCTCAGGTCATGATCTGGGATCATGAGTTCGAGTCCTGCATCAGGCTCTATGCTCGGAGCGGGGGTCTGTTTGAGGATTCTCTCTCTCCCTCTGCCCCTCCCTCCACTCTCTCTCTCTCTCAAATAAATAAATCTGAAGAACAAGAAAGAAGAAGAAGAAGAAGAAGAAGAAGAAGAAGAAGAAGAAGAAGAAGAAGAAGAAGAAGAAAAAGAAGAAGAAAAGAAAACCAAGGTAAAGTGGCTAAGAGCACACCAGCTGGAATGGCCTCTGAAAAGTTCCTATGAGTTGTACCCAGTGAATTTCTCTTTAATCATGTTAGCCAAAACTGGATTATATGGCCATTCCTAATTGCTGGGAGTCTGGAAAGTTGTTTTAAATTGGACACATAAACCTTTAATAAATTCAAGATTCAGTTGGTAAGAAGAAAAGGGGAAAATGAATGAATATTGGATGGGCAATTAGCAAGTGTGCATCTTTTTTTTTTTTTTGTGAGTGTAGTTGACACACAGTGTTACATTAGTTTCAGCTGTACAACACAGGGTTTAACAACTCTGTACATAGCTACCATCTGCCACCACACAACACTACTCTAATATCATTGACTATATTCCCTGTGCTGCACCTTTATTTCCATGACTTATTCATTTTGTAACTGGAAGCCTGTATCTCCCACTCTTCTCCACTCATTTTGTCTGTATTTATAGGTATGTTCTGTTTTTTTTTGTTTATTTGCTCATTTGCTTTGTTTTTTATATTCCATGGATAAGTAAAATCATATGGTATTTGTCTTTCTCTGTCTTACTTATTTCACTTAACATGATATCCTTTAGGTTCATCCATATTGCTGCAAATGGTAAGATCTCATCCTTTTTTTGGCTGAACTACACACACACACACACACACACACACACACACACCCCTCACATCTTCTTTATCCATTCATCTATTGATGGAGCAGAGTGTGTTTTAAGAAAATTTATGGAGAAGGTAATATTTCAATAGTAGATGAAAGAAAAACAAAGGATGGGTGAATGATGGAGGAATCCCAAAGAGATTTGGAAGCATGAGTGAAGAGCTTGTATGAGATTGGATATTCATAAAAACTATTACATGACCTCAAGGAGGGGTCGAATTGTCCAGTTCAAAGATCTGGAACATGTTATTTTGCTTGATTCTCTGTAAGCTTAGTGCTGAGTGACGGGTTTTACATATTTATTTGACACTTATTAGTAGACCGTGTTGCTTCTCAGTCTAGTTTAATTTGAGAGACTTGGAAGGCAAGGTCTCTGAGCAATTGATAATCTAGTATAGGGCGCATCTTATGATATGACATTATTTTAACCACCATTACAAGCAAGATGGGAGCATCTTTGCAGTTTCCATAGCATCCTCGGCTTAGACTAGTGAAATCTATAATACTATACATAAGAAATGACTGGGTTACATTAAGAAAACAGTGAGACATGGGGGAGAGCTTCACAAAATAACATTTGAACCAGACTTTAAAGGATGAGTAAGATTTCACTGACTGATACAGACACAGAGACACTTCAAGACACTGCATTGTTAGAGAACTGTTAAATTACCTCGAAAAAGATGTATCTTGCTATGTCAAGAAGACGGATTCACATATCTTATAAAGAAAATTTTGTGAGAAAAAGTGGATTTCTCAAATGCTGCAAAGGCTTTTGGCTTTAATTCTGCTTCAATTGTCCAGAAAATACCATTCCAAGTCCTTTGAAATAATCAACCTTTTTCCCGAATCCTAAAGCCTCTTTCTTGTCACAGTGTGTTTTGTGGACATTTCCTTCCTTCCTCTCCTGCAGATATTATGAGTAGCTCAATCTTGTTCATGTCTTGACAGGTAAGAAGGTGGCAGTCTCTTATTTCCTCCATCTAAGCATCTAAGTCAAGAACTCTTCCTCTCTGACTTGATATTTGTATTTTTGGGGCGGCGGTGGGGGTGGTGGTGCACAAAAGGAATGAAGAACAAAGTCAGGAAAGGAGGTTAAGAACATGTCGCTCCAGACCCTGGGAGTAGTCAAATCAAGCTGCCAGATGCAACAAGAATCTCTTTAATAAGGAAATTAGAGCATGATCATTTCTGGCTATGTGACTCTGATTCTAAATAGGTTTTACAAATAGACTGTGATTGAACTTGGAAACATAAACAAATTGGCTTTGCGGAATAAAGGCTGAACTACATTTTGGGTAGAGAATTAAACTGCTTTTATGGGAGGTACTCTGGGAGAAGGGACAGCTATTTTAATGAGAGCATATGCATTTCTGAAACATACCGGCTTCTCTTTAGAGAATTGGGGCTGATAAACTCAAAAGAAAGTTTCCCAACAGGGTCCCTAAGAGGACAACTGATAAAGGCAGGGAATGGGCAGTGTGTATTTGAAATTCCTCGTTCAGATGCCGAGAGGAGAGGTGCCATTTAAAAATAATAGATTTTAAAATATCAGTAGCTTAAAAAATTCTAGTCTGTTATCTCCCTTGGACATTTCTTTTGTCTCTGGGAAGTTTGGGGATAGGGGTTCTTTAAGCTCTATTAATACATTCTCTCTTATAAATATTCATGTAACGTTCCTGGTGCCTCCCCCACTGCCTCAATGCAGGCTCCCCACCCGAGCAAGAGTGATGCCAGAGGAGATGCTCAATTTCTAACGAGCTCCCAGGTCAACCTCAGACAACCCAGAGCCACTTGAAAGCACCAAAGACTTCTCAGTCGAGATAAAGGGTTATAAATGTCTGTGTGTCCAAGCTTATATTCCACATGAGAGGATTAGTTTCCACTTTCTGTAAACTCACCCTGTTGTTAGAAGTAGTCATGGTTTTGTGTATTTTGTGCTTCACACAGGGAGAAAACAGATCTGCTGATCGGAAAGATGCTCTTTTTTGTTTCCCCTTTTCTAAATCCACTGATTACTCGCTAAGGCCTGATCCATTATTGAGTGCAAGTCAGCAAAATCTCTCTGAGAGCGATGGGTTCCTACATTTAGAAACATAAAGTGTTGGACCCGATAGAGATCCCAAGGTCACTGGCTTGTTGGGTAGGAATTTAGATTCGGGTCATGCAGAGTACATTCCATTATCTCGAAGTGCTTACACTATGGAAATTTTTCCTATGATCTAACCCTAGATCCTTTTGTGTTGTTCTCCCCATGTCAGGGTATGTCACTAGGAAGTGGATGAAATCTAGAGCTGTGTTTACTCATTCCCCCTTTATTGGGATATGGGTCTCTCACACCCCCAGGGCCTGGGTGGCTAATTTCTCCCACAGAATGCTTTCCAGGCCCAAGTGATGAGCATACACAGCTTTTGTCCACACTTAATGTCTACGGCCCCACTTTACACACGCATGTTTTCAATTGTATAGGGTAATAAAATATTTTGCCAGAAGCAGCTTATATTGTCTTTGATTTTTATTTCAGAGATACTTTATTTTCATGTATGATTCAGCTTTAAATGGTCTTTAACCCTAATATTTCAGTTCCCTGCTGCTGCTTTTTCTGTCAAGCAGATAGAAATTTATAAATGAATTACCAGGTGAGCTCCTTTTTTTAAATGGAACTCAAATTAATTCACAGTGAAAATAAAATTTCTGCTCTCCTTAACTCACCCACTCAACGTAAACAGTTTATTTTCTTTACAATGTGTTTTCCTTAACAAGCACAGCACAGCAGAAAACACATCAAACTGAATGTCCTGTGACCTACATTATAGACATAGCTCTTCACAAATGGGTGAATCTGGACAAATCATACATAAAAGAACAGAGTTATGTTAGGTGCTTTGGAGGGTGAGCTTCTCAGACTTTTTACCACATGTATTAGTTTGGGTTTTCCAGAGAAACAGAACCAATAAGAGAAAGAGATATAAATAACATATAATATATAGAGAGATATATCTATATCTATCTGAGAGAGATTTATTTTAAGAAATTGACTCGTGATTATGGAGGTTTGGTAAGTCTAAAATCTGCAGGGTGGACTGGCAGATCTGAGACCCATGGAAGAGTTGCAGTTTGAGTCCAAAGATGGTTTGCTGGTAGAATTTTCTCTTCCTAGGGGAAGTCAGTCTTTTTTCTATTAAGGCCTTCAACTGATTGGATAAGGCCCACCCACATTATGGAGGGTCATCTCCTTTACTCCAAGTTTATATATTTAAATGTTAATCTCATCTAAAATATTCCTTAAAAAAAATTCCTGTACAGAAACATCTAAAATATTGCTTGACCAAATATCTGGAGACAATGGCCTAGCCAAGTTGAGACACAAAATTAACCATCACACAATATGTAAAAATCACCTGGGACACTTGTTAAACATAGATTCCTGGGCTCCATCTTCAGAGATCCTGATTCTAATTGCAATTTTAATAAAGCTCCCAGGGGATGCTGAGGCAACTGTTCTAGGAATTACTTTCTGAGTGGTATTGTTCTAGGAATGCTATTGTATGATCATAGGCCAGCCTCTTCTACAGGTGTGGAAACTGAAGCCCTGAGTTATAAATGGGCTTACCCGAAGAATCTTATATAGTTAAGTATTCTAACCCAAATCTTCAAATTTTAGTCCAGGGCTCGTTCTTCTTAACATACTTATCATACAAATGAACTTTCTTAGGATGAACTCCAGCTTTGTAATTAAAATTTCCTCAAAATCAAAGGGAAGCAGTGGGATTTTTCATAGACCTTGGCAACCTGATTGTAAAATTCACGTGGAAGAGAAAAGGCCAGGATTGGTCAAGGCAATTGGGAAAAAGAATAAGGAGGAAAGACCCATACTGCCATATCTGCAGGTGTTCTATAAAACTACAGCAATTAAAGCACCATAGTATTGACAAACAGACCATGAGAACAAATCAAGAACCCATAGTCAGGCCATGTATATTTGAGATGTTCATGACAGAGGTAGCATTATGAGGTAGAGATGAGCTATCAATAAATAACTGCTAAAAAAAGGACTATTCATGTGAGGAAAACTATACTTCCTACCCATAACACGCCTAAAAATAAATTTCAGATGGATCAATGTAGAAGCAACATTTTAAAACTTTTAATAGAAAATTTAATATTTTTTTTATCAGGGCATATAAATATTTCTTAAGTGAGACATAAAGCACAAACCACACAGTAAAATAACAATAAGCCAAAATTTGTTGTGCTATTTGATGTCCTACACAATATTCTGTGTCCATTGTATATTCTAATTCATGTGATCCTCATGAGAACCCCATGAGGCAGTTATTCTTATGATCTTCATAAAAGACTGAGGCATGGAGATCCTATTAACTACCCCAACCTGAGTGCGCGGTACATGGAACAGGTAGGAGGTGATCCCGGGCATTCTGGCTCTAGAGTCACTGCTCTATGCTGCCCCTCGAGAGAGAAATTGACGACATTCAAGTTAAAAGAATATATATCATATAAACTAAGTAAAAATACAAACCTATAATAGAAGAAAATATTTTTAATGCATATAACCATCAAAGGATTTTACACACACACACACATGCACACTTACAAATCAATTATGAAAAAGAAACAATCCAATAGAAAAATGGGCACAGCTTATGACCAGTCACTTCTTTGAAAAGGCAATTCAAATGTCCATAATCGTAGGAAAATATTCATGCTAGTAGACATAGAAATCAGTAGAATCCCTTTGGAGGGCAATTTGGCAATATCTATTAAGGTAGAAAGTGTACGTTCCTTATAATCGAGGAAACTCTTTGTATATACCAAGATAGATTTTGCAGTCATTCCAGCAAAAAATTGGAGATAATAATTCAGTAAAAAAATAGTTCAACAAGTTGTAGGATAATTACATTTTGGAATACAAAGCAAAGTAGATCTCGATATATCTATACAGATAAAGTTTAAAAACCCAATGTTGAGTGGAAAAAAAAAAAAGAGAAGCCGAAAAATGACACATGACATATGATACCACTTGAGTAAAGTCTAAACTCTCACAAAATAATGCTGTACGCTGTTATGGGTGTACAGTGTTGCCATAAGGATATAGATCTACTTCAGGATAGGATTATCTTTGGGGGGGTAGGAGGTGGGCAAAGGGAGAGATCGGAGGATGAAGAGAGGAATGTAGTTGTTACCTTATTTTTTTTTTTTTATTTAAAAAATCTCTAAGAGACATGACAAACAGTAAGATGTGTTAAATCTGGGTGGTGGGTATCTGAGTGTTTTATTATTTTCTATATATTTGAAATTGTCCCTAATGACATGTTTTTAAAGAAATAAAAATACCATCCCCACAGTTATTATATTTAGTATACAATTGTATTTTTTCTGAGAACTAAAATCATGGGCTTTCTCCCTTGTGCATATTATTTTTTCTCAGGTATCTTTTTCTACTTATTATAAAATCTTTGAGTTGGAAGAAAATTTAGAGGGCGTTTGTTCAAATCTACCACCTAAGATAAGCACTTTTGGATTCAAATTGGTGTTCCAGGTAAAAATACTAGTTAGAATTTTCCTTTATGCTTAATAATCTGGAAAATATGGTTTTTGTTAACTGGATATTTTGTTTTAACTGAGTCAAGGTCCACGGATAATGAGTTTTTTAAAAAGTAGAACATAATAAATTGCACTTAGCTTTAATACTATGCTGAACACATACTTTTAACTGTAATGACACAGAAGGCTATAAAGAATTTCAGGGTCATCATTATAACTATCAATTATCATTATTTTGGTAATAATATATGGAAGGGCCAATTGAAAGAGATCTGATTGGCAAAATGTCAGTTAATTTGGAATAAAAAGAATAGATGGAGAAAAGGGAATTGTCATTTATGGAGGTATTGTGGGGTGTGCTTTAGATATATAATTTCATTTAAGTCTTGCAGCAATCCTGAAAGGTAGGTGTTCTTATTCTTGATTTTTAAATAAAGACATTGCAGTTCAGAGAGCTGAGGTAAAATTTACCTTAAGTCCTGTTTGGAAGAATTACCCCAATCCTGCAAATAAGGCAAACAGATGCCTGTGCGTCCTTTGATATCATACTGGAGCTTTATCTAATTGGAGCCCACCGAGTATTAGTTCTCTAGGAGTATGTACATTTGTTCGACTTGCTATTTGCTATTGATTACTACCAGACTCTGTGAAGTTGCAGGTTAACTTGTGAATTGTTTGTTTGTTTGTTTTGTAGTAAGCCCTACGCCCAATGTGGGGCTTGAACGCACAAGCCTAAGGTCAAGGGTCACATGCTCTACGGACTGAGCCAGCCAGGTGCCCCTCCTAACTTCTGAATCTTTGTCATGAAAGTGCAAATGATTTCCATATCCAGTATGAAATGTAATTCCAAAGACCATTTCAATCTATCTTTCTATCTATAGATACAGTTTTAGTCCTTCCAATTCTTGAACCAGTTTTACAATCCTTCTGCTTCCCTCATTAATAGGGCAAATGAATTTTGCCATGTGTTCTTTGTATATTTGTATAACAGTCAAGATTTTGCCTTATTAAAAATACTTTGGCAGGCCCACAGCTCAAGCCAGGGCTTCAGCTCCAGAGCCGCATGCTTTTGCTTTCACATCCTCTTTTTGGCCATATGTAGTGTACTTCATTACTGAAAATCCAAGCTTAATTAAGGAACTAGTCCTCTTCAGTGGGGGCAGGAAGAATCTCATTGTTGGAAAACAGTGCCAGTTCTCATTAATCTGAAAAGTGGCAACAAAAGGGAGAAATCCCATGTCTGGATGTGCATCTCCTAATACGCAGAGGTCTCACCCCTTGGACCCATGCATACAATTGCTACCTCCCCCTGGCCAGTAAACAGAGGGATAGGATGGGTTATCCACAATTTTGTTGCATGTGTTTTGTACATATGTACAAAATATATGTATCTTGTACTATGTCTCTTGCACTTCATAGGCCAGGTTGTATAGAATGTGTTACTTTGAGTATTGTCAATGTCCCTCTCTATGATTTCTATCACCATCTTCACCCAACTGATTTGTAACTCTATACTGAATCCCTATAAGCCGGGTCATTTTACAAAGATAGTCCTATTCTATAAACTCCAATAGTATACATTCACAAACATATACCACAAAACCTTGCTCATTCAGTGTAATAAGGGAAGGTGGGACTGAATGAGTGAATGTGGAATTGTGGACCATTTTCAAGGACCAAAGTAACATTGTTTTCAAGTACATATATGCTGGTATTTCAGTTATGAAACTATACCCAGTATTTGTCCTTAGGGACTTAATTAATAGGGAGATAAAAGTGTATGTAATCAGCTTACCAACAGAAAGAAGAACTGGGCATTTCTTTAGTGATTGTAAAGTTAAGCAGGTTAAACAATCTTAGTTTCCATATAAACCTTTCTAGATTATCAGTTGAAACAGAATAACCTTTCTTGATAAGAAAAACCAATAGAATTCTTTCAAATCCGAAGAAGGGATATGTGACCTACAGAGGTTTCCATGCTTCTGCATTTTTCCCCTACAGGTTACTTCATTAAAGGAGCTAATTGGCTAAGTCCACATCCCTGGTAACACCATCTTGAAGCAAAATGTTAAACAAGGTCTCCTGGCAACTGGCAACTACTGGCCACTGCCCTTTTGCCCAGAAAAAGGGGGCTACTGTTGAACGGGGTGGAACCCAGAGGACACAGGCTGGTGGTCGGGCAGAGCTGCCTGCTGATGCTAATTATCCTAGCCCAGCGCTTCCCTTCTGGGGAAGTAGGAGGAGAGAAATTCATGCCAAGTTCTTGCACAAGGTCAAATGTTTCTGGAGGAAGGCAGCCAGGGTTAAATTAGCAGTCAGAATGAGGTGGAAAGCAGGGTGGAGAAAAACAGGCTGAGAGAAGGGGGGAGAAGTCTGGAAATTCAAATAAAGACGGCAGTAAAAAGTAATTACTAACACATTTCCCAACTTGGAAAGCCAGCCACATCCCACACCAGGGCCAGACTTGGAGCTGTTCTGTTCCAAGAAGGTTGGAGCAGGCTCAGGGACAGGAAGGGACTGTGCAAGCCAGCTGCCTGTCCCTGGCTTTGGAGCTGTGCTCCCCGAAAAGGAAAATTCATCTTGAAAGGGAAAGCAAAGGACATTGCTGCTTAAATTCTCCATTAAGATAAACATTCTCCATACATTCAATGTATCTGTCCTTTCAGGACTATTCAACAACAAAAAAATCATCAAACATCAAAACAAAGGAAACGGAAGTCTTTTAGGAAAATGTAAGCCTTTGTGAACCTAAAATATCTCCCTTCTCTGCTGTTCATCAACATAACTGGAGGAAAGAAACTGTTTGTGGGAGGGACAGATCTCAGGAGAAGAAGAGGAGGTGGGGGTGGGGGGGGAAGGAAAGGAGAAGCAATGCTCTCTGGTGTCAAGAAGAAAATCATGATCAGATTTGACTGTTTTGAATTAACTGTTTTGACAGTTGATTTTTATTATTCTTTTTTCCCCCTCCAACTTCAGAACCATGACAGATGATTGTCGAACATCAAATTGATGAGTGAATACTTCATCAGATCTGGGTGCCTTAACAACTAAAATAGCCAAAATGTTAAGACAGTCAAGTAAGACTGATCATTTTTGATACAATCTGTGGGTGGTTGACCCAAGAATTCTCAGCCTAATCACGCATATAAACACAGAGGCTGTCTCAGCAGATGCAGATGCAGCCAGAGGACAAGTGAGAAATCCGTCAATCGCCTGGATGCCCCATCCTGGGATGCTACGGAGCAGCGCGCAGAGAAACACCCAGAAGAGTCTCTGGATTGCTTCTGGGTGCCGGGTGTCATGGGAGGCAGCCAGCCTTAAAAGCTGGGAATTCTGATCCTTTCCGTTTCTAGCAAAAAGACAGAGTCTGGCTTGTACTGGAAAAACAGATTCCCTCAAATTGTTGTCTAGAGGTGCTGAATCATGCATGAATGTCAGCAGATGACGCCAACCAGGGCATCATTTCATGGGGACTTTATCTGGTGTGAACCAGGAGAATTCTTCTTTATGACTTTCTTTGAACATCCACAGATCATTGTTGTGCTGTGTCATATACCAAAAGGGAAATTAAATCTCTCTCATAATTGGATTTGGTATTTGTGGGCTTTCCTGAAGACAAGGGAAAGGAAATTCATTTTAGATTTTTTTTTTTTAATCTTGAATTAAAGAATTGCAATCAGTGGATTGGGTGCCTATCTGAATTTCAGCCACCACTGGCCTAGTGTGATGGTGCAGGTGCAGAAGGTCCCACACGTGTTTGTTTGGCTACGTTTTTTCTTTTCATTCTGAGTTCTAAAAAAAAAAAAAAAAAAAAAAAATATATATATATATATATATATATATTATTTGATAGCTTGGTGGCAATGCAGTCTGTGTTGAGAAAATAGGAATTGATTAAGAAGTGAGAGACTGTGTGAGACTGAAAATGAGTGGGAAAAAAGCCTACAAAGCATTTACAGTGTAATTTTCCAATACAGATTTGAGCAGACACCACATGCAGTTAGAAACAGATGCATTTCAATGCTTTATTACCAAACGAAGAATAATATCTGTTTCCCCCCTTTTAAAGAGAACCCAAGAAGATACAATGCTAAAATCTATATATTAGCATGGCATTCATTTGCGTACCTAATTTCTTGAAACTTGAAAGAAGCTGTTTCAACTCAGAGATCCTGACATAGCTAGCATGTAGCTGGTGTTGGGGAAGAACACTTGCAGGCATCATTTATGGAAACAAAACATTAATCTGTAAATATATCTGCTAGAAAATTAGGATGTTAACTTGATGTATTGATTCTTAATGAATCTGGGGATACATTTGAATGTATGTCTAAAACATAATAGGGGCGCCTGGCTGGCTCAGTTGCTAGAGCGTGCAACTCGTGAGTTCGAGCCCCATGTTGGGTGTAGAGATTACTTAAAAAATAAAATCTTTAAAAGAATACAATAAAACATAATATCACATCTTCTTAAATAACTGTATATTTTACACTATCTTTTACTTTTCTTATGCTGATTGATCCACACCACAATCTTGGAGGTCAACATCTGTACTGGACTATGCTGATGAATATGTAACCATGACTGACGATTGACTGTCTTGTCCTCCAGGCTAAAATTGTTAAGGGCTGAGTGTCTCTTTGTACAAGAGTGGTTGCTAAGCGAACAAGAAAAGTGACCCAAACAGATAATCCACTATGAGACCAGAAAATTATCACACTCCTAGGAATTTGAACCGGTAAATTCCTAAAGAGTAAGACAGTGGCGAGAGCTAATGTCGAAATGTCTTGATGTAGAGAGAAGAGTGTGATGCTAGCTCAAGTTCTAAGAGAGCAAAAACTAGGAATCGTGAGAAGTGATAAGGAAAGGACAGAGAGAACAGAAGGTGAGCAGGGAGGAGGAGGGAAAAACTGAAAAGAAAAGAGTAGCCAAGTCAGATAAATACAAGAGGACTAGAGTGGGACTCAGTGACCTCCATTTCCATTTCTGGGGCAGCCGCCATTCCTACCCTTGGTTTGGTTTTTCCTGGCAACCCTCGGTAACACGAGTGAGTCTCTATTCCTTGCATCCAATGGAGTTTGACTAAAAAAGAATTGCTATCCTCCATGTTGCTGTTGAAGAAACTAGAGCAAAAAGAAAAAAACGCGGCATGGGGAATATAAGCAATAGTACTGTAATAGCACTGTGTGCTGACACCCTTGTGAGCATAGCATAACATCCGGAGTCACTACACCTGAAACGGACGCAACATTGTGTGTCAGCTCTACTTCAATTAAAAATAATCCACATGTAGATAGTAGCACAGCCAACAGCCATGCCCAGGCTTCTCTAAAATTGATGCTAATTTCAATTTATCACAGTGTGGCATCTTAAAAACATGATCCCCAAATCCTTTGACACTCCTCCCATCAAGAGGTGGTGTCTTTGTCCCCTGCCCTGAATCCTGGTGGGAGTTTGTGACAGCTCGAACCAATAGGGAGCAGCAGAAGTAATGCATGATTTTTGAGACTTGCTTAGAAAAGATTATGCAACTTCTACTTGGCCTTCTTTTCTTTTTTTAAAAGATTTTATTTATTTATGTATTTATTTATCTATTTGAGAGCGAGAGAGAGTGAGCATGAGCAGGGGGAGGGGGCAGAGGGAGAATCTCAAGCAGACTCCCTGCTGAGCTCAGAGCCCGACACGGCTTGATCTCATGAACCTGAGATCATGACCTGAGCTGAAATCAAGAGTTGGGACACTTAACTGACTGAGCCACCCAGGTGCCCCTCTACTGGCCTTCTGAGAATGCTTTTGGAACCAACCACTATGCTGTGAGGAAGCCCAGCCTAGTCTTCATGGAGAGACTGGAAATATGCTGAGACTATATGAAGAGAGGGAGAAAGAGAGAGGTTTGCCAGGGCCCAGCTATTCCAGCCCTCCCTTCCCTCTTACTATCCCCTCCATTACCCCCATTCTGCCACCCCCGAACCACGATTCTAAGTCCAACCACTGTTCGCTACAAATACATGGGAGACCCAAGTCAGACCCACCCAGCTGAGACCTTCCTCAATTCCTGCCTCACAGAAACTATGAATAAAATAATTACTGTTTATCGCTATATTTTGAACAGAGCAATAAATATTTGGTGAGAGCATTACTACCAAACATGCACTACAACCAGAACCTAAAGAGGTCTACCAGGCTTTGTGCTCCCTCCTCAGCAGTAGAAAGGACAATATGCAATGTTTTGTTCTTTACCTGGAAGAAGATGTCTTGGCACGCCCCAAGTCACTAGACCGATGAAAATGTCATTGATGTGGTAGCTCCCTGGATCTTCATTAAATACATCTCCCACCTTCTGCAGCTCATGTGTCTTACCAAGGCCTCCAAAATACTTGCCACTTCATGCTTATTTGACCTGATTAACATGATGTCACCAACAAAAAGGACATATGTCTGGTTCTCTGAAATGCCCAAACAGACCGGTCACTATATTATGGGAGAGGGAGAGAGCTAATTTAGCCCTGGGGTAAGACCTTAAGTAGATACTGTTGTTTATCTTATATGTGGATCAGCGGCTACATGCCATGTACTAGAAACCATACTAATCTGCTCCAGCAAAGATGTACTTTTGGTACAGCAGCTATAGTTGGGGTTACCACTTGATTGATTGTGGTGGACAACTGTCTTACTACTGCAGGATCAATCAGGTTTTTGTAGGTACAAGACTAGTGAATTAAACAGGGAGAGTGTGGTAAATACCAAAGACTAAGGGACCAATATAGATGTTCTGTCAGCTCCTTATTCCAGTTGTATATTCAGGGACTGGAGGAATGACCAAGAGTTTATGGACCTGATGCTCAGCTGGCCTACTGTGAACCGGGTATCCATGTCAACACACAATTCTTGAAATGTTTAAGTATTCATTCGCCTTCCCCGAGTACAGTGTTCCTAGGCAGGTGATGGCAGATCCCTCTGGAGAAGGACTGGGAGAATCATTACAATTGTACTTGCCATGATCTTGCAGGGTCCTTTTTATTTTCATGAGACCCAGCCTTTCTTTCAGTTGATGGGCTCTGGGTTGACAACTAGATCAGATCCAGAAACTTAGAAGGGATTTTGACATTTTGTTGGGGCAGTAGCCCTTAGCCTTTGTTTCTTTTTGTTGTATAGATTGAGAAATAACTGTTGCCTGATCATTCTGTCTTGACCCTGGAAATGCTGTATTCCATTAACAATCTCCATAGCACTATATGAGTCATGCCTCCTTGCCCCAACCTTGCCACTCTTTACAATAATTGAGCTCACTTTACTTTTGATAGTTAAGTGTTACCAACTGGACTCTATTTTTTTTAGGAATCTATCAGCATTTTGCTATCTGAGAGCCAGTTCTGCAATAGACTCCTCCAAAATCAGTCCTGGTCTATAAAGGTCAGCCACCACAAAGGTAATGACAATGCTGGTGTCCCCAGAGAATCCCATTTTCTTTGGTAAATGGAAGGTCCTCTGAAGTCTCTCACAGAACACAATAAGCTAACGGGTTTTCTGACATTGCATGATATAGCCATGCCAATATGCCCATTCTCCCTCAGCCTTTCCATCCCTTCGTCCATCATTGGCCACAGCAATGTTGGCATGTCTCCAGAGGTTCTTACTAGGATCTTAAATCCTGCATCAAGGGCAAGTGCTCCAGTATCTATAAACTTGTCTTCATCCAACTTTACATTCCATCCCCTTTAATCCAGCTCCCCCAAGAATCCAGTCCATTCATTCTGCTGTCCCTTGCCAGTAAATGTTGGCTAGATCCTTCAGCTCCTTAGGTATATAATCCCTTTCCTCAATTTGTGATCCCAGAACTTCCCCATTTGGGTTACATTGTGACTTGACCTTAAACTATTCTTCTGGTGATTATAAGAGGAGGCGGGGTAGATTATGAGGGGTGCATGTTACCTTGCAAGGTAGAGTCTTCTGCATCATCTTCAACTAAGAAGGAAGACTGAGCCTTTGATATAAAAGAATACCTCCCCTTTTTTTCTAGGCCCAGATAGTCCAGTGGAATCTGAGGGTTTAGAGTCTTAATCCTGAATCTCAGGGTACCCCTCCCTCCCAAACAGGGCCATGAGCTTAGTGTAGGAGACTTGCCAAGGTGAAATTTCAAACTCCATGGAACTCCACTACTCTTATACTTAAATCTTGGCCCTGATACTCAGATTTTTCTGCTGTCATGTTGAAGATGAGAGTCTCTTTAAATGTTGCCAAGGAGGCCCTCTAGAGTTCACACTTTGCTTATATTGGTGGTTAGTTGCCTTCAGCCTTTCATTGATATCCTCTAATGCACGGATGGCCCCTAGCAATAGGGGCCAGTTCCAAAGTCCTTATAATTACTACTTACCACAAAACGCTCAAATGCCAGAAATATTGTACTTGCTGGTACAATTGGCTTCCAGCAGTATCCCATCCCAATTCACCACTAGTGAAAGTTTTAATGAAAGTTTTAATGATCATAAAAGTACATGATAAGGGCTATTAATGCTTCATCTCCCACCAGTTACGGAGTCATCATTGCCAGCTGGCTGAAATCTGCTTTCTTGAGCCCCTTCTGGTACCATCTGTGGCAGGTCAGGTTCCCTAGGAAACAGGTTCTGAAATTCTTAGAATTGTGTGCAGGAGGTTTACTGAGAGAGTGCTCTCAGGAACAATAACCATTAAGAGGTGAGAGAGGAAAAGGGCTGGGACAAGGAAGAAATTGAATTGTCATGAAATTACAACAAAAGCCCCAACCAAGTTTAAGAGGAGTTCTGGAACATCAGACAGTCCTTTGACGTTGTCCTGCCCTGAGGCAGGGGTAGTGTACCTTCACAAACCATGCCCCCCCCCACCACCCCACCAACTTAAACATCTTGCCACAAGGAAGAGAGGGTGACCTTGGTGGGGGCAATTCTCTTGGACTGCTGCAAGTTATTGGAGAGGAACTTAGCCAAGAGTTCCCCAGAATCTGGGGGAATGATGACCTTGGTTCTGAAAGAGGGATCTGGTCAGCATAAGACAACATTCATTATCCCACAAGATGATATTAAAAACAAAACAACAGGCCCAAAATGGAGTTGCTTATGCTAAGCTCCATGTGTCCAAACCGAGACTTAATTACAGTTTCATCTCTCCCAAAAATGGAATCTTAAACCAGTCAATCAGCAATTGCCTGATGAGCACTAGTTAAGTAAAATGCTTGATAGACCCCTGTCATCTTCTAAAGAAAGTAACTTCACAATAACCAATCCTTTTTTTTGCCTAGTATAACTTCTTTGATCTTGCTCCCTTCTGCCTCTAAAAATCTTTCATTTTATACATCTCCATGGAGCTCCTTTCTGTCTGGTATATTGGATGCTGCCTGACTCATGACTTGTTGAATAAAGCTTATAAGATTTTTAAGATTTACTTAGTTGAATTTTATTTTTTAACAACAATAACTATTTTCCATCTCTGCATTAGGGCCTACCACTTATTCCTGATAGGCTGGTTGCTTCCTCCACACCTGACATGGCAGAGCAACAGCATGGGTAGAATGAGAGAGTGAGCTTTGGGCATCATGTGATCCCACAGCACACAGGAAGTGGTCTGGGAAAGGGCATTCTATTCCAGTCTGTCCGCAGGTTCTTCATCAGATTAGATATGTTGCACAAGTTCAAATGGTCTGTGAAAGTAAAGGATACCTGTGATACTGTAATTTATAATAAGAAATATATGTTTGGTTATTGTCCACTGTTCCTGGAACAGCACTCCTAGAACCCTTGGAATTTCCTAAGTGATGACATCAGTAAAGGTGTCTTTTGTTAATGAGGTGACTTTTAGAAAGGCCTTAAGTAACCAAAGGATGAGGGCTGGTTGCCAGGGGAACCAACCAGGTGATTAGAGGTGATTACAGCTACAGGGAGGGGGAGAGGGGCTGAGATTGAGTTCAATCACCAAAGGCCAAAGATTTAATCAATCGTATCTATGTACTGAAGCCTCCATAAAAACCCCAAAGGACGGGATCAGAAAGCTTCCTGGTTGGCAAACACGGGGAGATGCAGGGAGAGTGGCGTGCGTGGCAGGGGCACGGAAGCTCTCTGCCCCTTCCCACTACCTTTCCCTATACAAGTCTCCCACCTGGCAGCTCCTGAGCTAGTATGTCCTTTTATTATGAACTGGCAATGTGGTCAGTAAAGTGTTTCTCTGACTTCTGTGAGCTGCTCTAGTATATTAATCAAACCAAAGGAGGAGTTTTTTGGAACCCCCGAGCTATAGCAGGTTGTCAGAAGCGGACTTGCCCCTGGCATCTGAAGTGAGGGGGCAGACTTGTAGGACTGAACGCTTACGTTGTGAGATCTGATGCTATCTCCAGGGAGACGGTGTCAGAATGGAGTTGTCAGCCGGTGTGGGAAAAAAAAACCCCACACATATTGGAATATCAGAGCAACAATATTTGGACTTTAACATCGTTTGAGCCACAATCAAAGGATGTAGTGGGACAATCTACTGCCCTTGGAACCAAAAGATCCAGAAATTTGGAGTCTAGTCCTAGCATTGCCACTCATTGCTAACTACTTTGGGAAAAATCACTTAAGCTCTCTGCATCTCAATTTTTTGAAACTAAAATGAGTCTAGTATGACCAAGTTGTGTTATACTCATCTTACAGGTGGTTGTAAGAATCAGAGGGGCAATATTTGTGACATATAAAGTATTGTTTTGTTTTGGTCAAAGGGTGAATTTCTTTAAGGATTGTAACAAGGGCTCTAGATTGACTTTGTTTTTATTCTTCACTAGCTTTGAATCACTAATTGACAAATTTTTCCAAATTATACTATTTTGCCTTAAAATTTTTCCTCTCTACGGGATTCTAAAGATAAACTCAAAGGAAACCTTGCCAGGTGTGAACTTTTGATAGTCAGTCTAGGATGCTTTGGTTTGGAAACCTTCCCTCGATGGTTTAGAAAGGACCTATTTCAAGCAAATCATTTAATAATAGGAGATGGTTATTTTGTACAATAGCAACCAAAAATAAGACCTAAAGTAATGCTCACTAAGTCTCCTAGGATAGCAAAAGGGAGAGAGAGAAAAGGTAGACAGAGGGGAACGATAATAATACTTTATACGCATATAGATTTTTCCCTCCATTGATTTCCAAGCATTTGACAAACTTTAACTGGCTAATCCTCGCATATCCCTTTGAGGTTAAGTAGGCGGCAAGTATTATCCCTGATTTTCAAATGGAGGAATAAAGGTACAAAGAGCTTAAGTGCCTCGCCTGAGGTCACAAACATGGACCAGGGATAAAGGCGAGCACGAAGGAGACACAGGACCCGACTTGCAATCCATAGCCCAAACTGGGAGATCTAACTCTGCAGAAAATGTGGGTCTTTTGTTGATCTTTCTGAAGCAAAATCCTTGACAATTCATTCTCCCAAAGACAGAAGATATATCTTTGTTCCTCTGTTGCACTTGCTTTGGATCAAAGGCAAAGATACATATTTTCAGGCTTGATGAACTTTTCTACAGTTAAGCAAAACTCAACATGGGCAGTAAAGAAGCCTTTTGTGTATGTGTTTAATTTCCAAGTAAGACATTGATGATCTTTTCTGGGGCTGAACACTCTTTAAATTCAACAGCAAAGCAGAGCCGGCGAACAAAACCCTTCCTATTCACTTCAAACTGTAGTATCTTTGCTCAACATTCTTCAGAGAATTCCCAGCTTTGTTTAACAGGTTACCAAGGCTTCTCTTCAAACTTCCCAGCTGACCCCTGTTCATCTAGTATCCTTGATGTTGCCGGGAGAAACAGACTGTCCTCACCAGATTAAAGCTTTCTGTGGGATATGAGACAATTCTGTATTAAAAAAAAAAAAAAAAAGAATACTCTGACGAGAATTGTAAAAAGCCTTTAGGAATAGAAGCAGGTAGAAAATCTATGACTCAAGTTAGCACAGAATTATTTCACCTTAATGAGACTCACAAAACATTGAATATTTTAAAACCCAGTCATTATGTGCAGAAAATGAAATTTTCTCCAGATTCCATTAAGCGCTGTGGTGTGTTCAGGGCATCCTGCTGTGGGCTTCCTCAGTCCTGAGGCCCTTCACTTGGAGGCCTATAGCACCCATGATGCTATTATGTGTCCCTAAGGGGAAAAAAACCCAAAAACACAATACCTGAGTTTCTTTAAATTGGAAGTGCAGAGGAAGAAAGAGGGAGGAGATTTCAGGGGTGGAGGAAGGAGAAAAGGCATATTGTAAAGGACTATTTGGACCACAACAAATTTGGTAATAATTCCCAAGCCTTCTATTTAAGTCAAACCATGTCCAGTGTCTGGTGCGAGTGTATGTTGTGTTAAAAGATAAACTGAGGGCGTCTGCGTGGCTCCGTCGGTTAAGCATCTGCCTTCCCCTCAGGCCATGATCCCAGGGTCCTGGGATCAAGTCCCACATCGGGCTTCCTGTTCAGTGGGGAGTCTGCTTCTCCTTCTACCCCTCCCCCCGTGCTTGTGGGTCTGTCTCTCACGTGCTCTCTTCCTCTCTCTCTCTCCAATAAATAAGTAAAAATCTTAAAAAAAAAAACCTGTATAAAAAAATAAACTGAGGCATATTAAATGTTTTATGATTTTATATGAACATTTCTCTATTTGAATGGGGCAATGCAAAACCCGAAGTGGTCAGGAGCTCTCTGCCATCGGGAGCCAGGGGAAAGACTTATCTAGAAAATGTGGCCAGAAGCAAAAAAACAGGAAATTATTGATTGGTTGTAGCTTAAAGCCTAGTTGCCTGTTTGTGATTGGTTGTCCTTAGCGTTTTGATTTTGTAACCTTGAGGCATTTACAGGCCTGGATTTTTGGTTTGCTTATGTAGGCCACCATGGCATTAGACCCTCACAGTCTAATGGTGTCCTTGTTTAATTAATTTAACAGGAGTCAGTCTAGAGCTCACTGAACCAGGCCCTAGATGTCCTGTGTTGAGGTCCAGCTCTGCTATGCACTATGTCTGTGACCTTGGGCAAGTTTTTTTGATATTTATGACCTTCAGCTTCCTCAAAATCAAGCAAGGGAACTAGGGGATTTTAAAGGTTTTTTTTGTTTGTTTTTTGTTTTTTTTTTCCTAACTATCTCTGAATGACTAGTAGCTAAAACCACCAATGAGCCCTCCCTTCCTCTGTCACTCCTTCCCTTCTGATGAGCTTATGGCCTGAAATAAGGCCGGTGCTCTTTCTAGCTGGGTTATCCGGACTTGTTTCTTGCATTTTAGAGCATGCTCTTTCCTGACTTGCCCGCCTAAAGCTGCCAAAGTCCATCCCTGAGGAAAATGGGAGAAAGAGCACTTTGGGGGAAGGAAAGAAATTGTCTTTGTTGACGGCTCACTCTCTCAAGCAGGCCCTTTACATACAAATCTCATTTGCTCTTCAACCCTGAGAGGAAAATGTTGTTAAGATCATTTTATAGATCAGGAAACTGGAAAGGCAGAAGAGATAAAGTGACTGGCTGGTTGAATCACGCAGTCCTAAGAATAGAGTCAAGGCTATGAGATTGGTGGAGCCAAGGGCAAAAAAGAAAGTGCAGGCCCCCTTGTTTGAACATTATTTTTTTTTTAATTATTTATTTATTTGACAGAGAGAGACACAGCAAGAGAGGGAGCACAAGCAGGGGGAGTGGGAGAGGGAGAAGCAGGCCTCCCGCAGAGCAAGGAGCCCGATGCGGGGCTCCATCCCAGGCCCCTGGGATCATGACCTGAGCCAAAGGCAGACACTTAACGACCAAGCCACCCACGCGTCCTTTCTTCAAACATTATTAAGAATTTCAAGACAGCGACAGCAGAGCATGGGACCGAGCATGGGACCAAGCCTGGGTCCTTCCACGCCCAGGCATCTATGACCGCACAGGTAGTGAACCCGTGAGGCCAGCCCCGAGAGGAATCAGAGTACAAATTTGCTCTCTGCGTGCACTTTGTGTCTGCATTTTCTCCATTTGCTCCTTCCGACCCAGTCTTCTGCACCACGCTCCGTGCTGGGGAGGCTGAGCTAGGACATGGCCTCCGGTCCTGGTTGGGTTTGGCCAATGGGAGGCACAGGCGGGAGCCTGGAGGGCAGGACAGTGTGAACTTCCGCCCTGTCACGTCAGGTCGGGCTCCAGTGTGGGCCATTGCTGTGTTCTCCCTGCTCCCTCAGCCCTGTGACCAATGTCACAGTCGCCACTCCCGTAGATCTAGTTGCTGGTTCCTTCCCTAGCCCTTCAGGGCTCTGTTTCCCCTGTTGTGAGTCCCAGCCTTCTCCATCCCTCACCACCGTCCCCACCTTCAGAAATAGCCCTCTTTCAAGAGTGCCATCTGTTTCCTACGGGGTATCTGTTGTTTTGCTTAGCCAATTTTTTGCTTTTCTTTGGGGAACTGCAGCCAGCTTTTTCTTGGGGGATCTCCTGTCCTGCCTTCAAGTACCCAGGGGTCACAGGACTCAAGCCTAGTCAGTCAGAGTCCCCCGACGTCCCTTGCTACCTTGCCTGCCTCAAGGATGCGCACATTTCCTGGGGACATTTCTGCTGGAATCGGTGGAGAGGGTGAGAGCCGGTCGCTTTCCTGTCAGGAGTCAGGAAATTTTTTCTGTAAAGGGACGCCTAGTAAATATTTTCGGCTTCACAGTCCACATTGGGTCCTGTCTCATAGCATTGTTTGTTTGTTTGCTGTTTTACAACCCTTTAAAAAATTTAAAGCCATTTTTAGCTTGCCATGTGTGGAGCTGAAGGTGTACAAAAACAGGCTAGTAGTTGGCTGGCTCCCTGGGGACATAGTAGAGAAAAAATGAGGCATGAGCTACTTGCAGCCAGCATGCGTGTGGAACAAAGAAGAAATTCTGGAAGCACTGAAGTCACTTAGAGTCACTAACACCCTGGTTCTGCAACCCTGCCTTCTACCTATGAGCGCCCCAGCACTCTTCGCAGTTCCTGAGCTCACCTGAGCTGGTTTGAGTTGGGTTTCTGTTAGTTGCAAATGACCCAATCCAGCTAAGCAGCTCACTAACTCCAGAACCCACCGCTGCCTTGATTCCAGTGGCCTCAGAGCAATCCCATGCAGCCCACGTACTTGTACAACTCTTGGGCAAGGATGCCAAGGGTGATGAAGACCGCTCCTGCTGGACATTTTGGGGGATAGAAAACTGGAAAATAGAAAATTATTACCAAAATAAACGTGCGGTCTCTTTGCGTTAACATCTAGTGCCGTAGCTCACAACCCAGGCGGCGCTGTCGTTTCTACACAGGATCCCCGTGGTGCCACGAGGGTAACCAGAGGCCCCTGACCCGGGACCCCGGGCTTTGGGAGCAGCAGCTGCTCTGCCTCTAATTCAGTGGGTCCCGGTGAAGAGTTGCTGCTCTCTGGCAAGTATGCATGGCGGGGCGTGTTCAAAAACCGCCGTTGCAGATGGCCTGGTGTCCTCCATGAGCAGCGGGAAGAAACAAGCCTTTAATGGGCAGCGCCCGTGACGGTCACCGAAGGGGCGGGGGCAGGCTGGCACATGGACAAGCTCCATCAGTGCAGTGCCGGACCCCAGAAGCAAGGCGGGAAGGGAGCAGGTTCCTCTGGGGTATCTGTAGGAAATCTTTTTTTTTTCCCTTTAAAGAAACCTTTTGGTGGAAAAGCTTATGAAAAGCCACCACGCAGCCTTACCCATGACTAGACTGGAGAGGTGGGCTTTTTAAAAATAATGCTCCACCCTTTTCAGGAAGAAGAAAGCAAAATAGTTATGAAATATGATGATGATAAAATTCAATGTCAGGGAGTCTGTCCCCTTGCTCCCAGCAAGAAAATCCATACTAATGTGACCACGGGTCTAGTTTGGGGCTGTAGGAAGCATGATCATCACAAAGACAACGTTAGGAGACATTGTTCTTCGGAATAAAGCAGAGTGGGTGGCTGGCCCTTTCCGGGAGGCAGGAGGCATGGACTAACTAGACTGCAGGGCCTCTAAAACCTGACCATGTGGGGGAACGTCCTGGGGATCTTGCTGAAGTGCAGAATCTGATTCAGGGGCCTGAATGGGGGCGAGGCCTGAGACTCTGCATTTCTAATAAACTTCCAGGTGATGAAGATGAAGCTCATCTGTGGACGCACAGTGTGGAGCAGTGAGGAGATAATAGTGCCTTCCTGCTGGTGACGTTTGATCACTAAGAAATGTTAATGATAATAGCTAACGTGTACTGAATGCTGACGACGAGAAGTGAAGTCGAGGAGCTAGTAAGGAAAGTTGCTAGAAACGGTCTCTAAGGCCCACGCTCTTCGCACCGCTCCACGCTGGCTCGCTGCAGAGTGGAGAGGCGGTGGGGCCTGGCAGCCCAGGTGCAGCACCTGGCATAGGCTCTGGGCAGAACCTTCTAGATGGAAGCTTGGCCTTGTTCGGTGACAGGCATTCCAGGATTTAAGAAAAAGTACATCTGGCATTTCCAGGTGAACACGCTAGTCTTTCTGTTCAGCCAACCTGAGATTGTGCAGAAATGAAAGCAGGAGCAATCTGATTGAAAAATGGCTGATTCTGTACAAAATACAGTAGAATGATGAGCTGTTCCTTTGGGGCAAATGCGGGATGTTTCTGTCTCGCTCTCCTCGGCCCCTCGCGTGGCACAGTATCTTCAGAAGATAGATGCCAAGAACATGGTCTTGACTCCTGCCTTTGCTCTCCAAATGACAGTAAAGCACGGGGTCACGATAAACAAATCTTTCAGAGGGGAACTGCATTATTTCAAGCGGTTTGTCTCCGAAAAGAAGCCTGGATTCCAGAAACTTTGGTGAAGCGGGTTTATTGCCTTAGTTTTTGTGTGGCTTGGAAGTGGATGATGGTGGGCCTGCATGATGGGGAAGAAACACAACCAGCGTTTCAGAAACGTCTACCCCTGGAGAGCTTCACAAAGGAGTTTTTCCTCTTTGACCTCCTTTCTGAACACTTTCTGTGGTAGAGCTCCAGGCAGAAGCAGCTCCGGGCGAAATTGGGACACAGGGGGGAATTTCTCACTGAGATTTTCCCACCTCTTCCATCTGGACTTTCCTTCCTACCTCCAGCCTCCTCCACCTTCCAATTCCATCCACAGGCACAAGGTGACTAGAATATTTGTAGGAGAGGGAGTGAGTGCGGACAATCGCTTAGATATTACAGGCATGCGTATTTATTTTCCATATTGATGAACACGTAGCCATTTTTTTTTAGTTGTCACAGAGCAAATAGAACCGTGATTTATCATTTATATAACTGATTGCATGTACTTCCAAAATTTTTATCAGATTTCTGACAGTTGTGAATCATTTTCCCCATCTGGAAAGATAAAGGAGCACGTTCCCCCTGCTTCTGCCCAGCTGCAGCATCTCTGAGTTTATAGGATCCACATTGTTTTTCAACAACAGCGTTGAAATAAGCGTCTTGGCCCAAGAAGGAGCAACTTCTGCCTGGGGTGCCACGTCAGCAACCCAAAACGTAGGCAACTTTTATGTGTTTGTGAGATCCAGTCAGCCAGTCCCCAAACACTAAGCCAACTCTGGGCTCTGTACTTACTTCCTTGTTCCTTTTTCTTGATTCTAAAAAAACTTCCACCTTTTACCCCATTTTGCAGTTCTCCAAATGGACAGTGTCCACTTCATGAAGTATTAAACAAAGTTCGTTTGTATCACCTGAATTGTCTTCTTCAATCATTTTGAACAGTGGTAATCAGTTGCCTGACGTTTTACTGATGAAAATTCAGGCTGTTGGATCCCAAAGACTATAAAGCCTATGGGGCTTGAGAGAGTCAAGGGAGAGACAAGATAATCCCAGGTCATTTGCATTTTTAGTCCATCAACATAAGGCAATGTAGGAGACCCTGAGGAAGCTAGGTGACCAAAAGCCTTGCAGTTTTGGAGAGTAAGTTGAGACTGCCTTCTATTAAGGGGAAGACAGGTATTTCTGCTAAATGCGCTTACTCAACAAAAAACTTCAACGGCAAAAGCAAACAAGTGGAAATAATTATCAACAGTTTGGGAAGCTGGTCAAAAGATTATGAAACTGGTAAATAAATCATGGAACTGTTATATAATGAAGCCATTAAAACAATGAGTTAGATCTACACATGCTATTAGGCATAGGTCTCTAGCATATTTGTAAATGAGGAAAAATCAGAAATGCTTAATTTGTTCCTATTGTTTTTGAAAACTCATAAACACTGGGTATCTATGTAGCATTTCTGGAATAATCCATAGGACAATATGAGTAATGATTGTCACGGGTAAGGGAAGCTGGAATCTTTAATATATACCCTTTTATAATATTCTTGCTATTGTTTATCATAATATTGTTAACATTTATTGAGTATTTTCTCTGTGCCAGGCAATGTTCTAAGTGTTTGGTATGTATCAGCTCATTTCATCGGCCAAAAACATGTAGAGCAGATGTCAGTTTTTTTAGTTTACCTTTGTAGAAACTGAAGCCGAGAGATGTCAAGTAACTGGCCCCAAGTCACACAGCTAACAGGGGACCGAGCTGGTACTTAAGCCTCCAGAGCACCTACAATTCATCACTGTGTAGTAGTGCTCTGTTATTACCTCCTGACGGGTTAAGCAGTAAAGCCTGGATTCAAACTGAGGTAACCTTATCGACGATGCCTCCTGGTCTCTCTTTCTTGTACTATTTGAATTTTTACCAATCAGATGTATTAATATTCAGATTTAAAAGATCTTGACAAAAAATGGAAGCTATTCTATAGTTTTAAAAATTCTTTGAGAAGCTGCTATCTGTTAGTTCCGTGCTCGGAATAAACCAGCTTGCCTTGCCTGTCAGGCCTCACCGTGGAATGGGAGAAACCCACTAGCAGAGAGGGAAGTGCAAGGTGCTTTGGAGGCCAGGCTCCAGGCCCAGGCTGGGGAGGGAAGGGGAGGGAGGGAATCCCAGACCTCTAACATCTGAGAGGAGTTCTTAAAGGATAAATAGGCAGGACAGAGTTGGCAAATTAAGAAGTTGGTGAGTGGGGCTAGGGCTGGGGGTGGGGAGGCAAAGACAGAGGCATAAGATAATAGGCACCTCCAAGAACTGCCCCATTCACGATGGTTCCAGCACAAAGTTAAGGAGTCTGAGTAGGCAGAAATCAGACTGAGGAAGTGGCCAGCAGACCATCAGCGTATTTCAGCTCAAGAACTGTTGGTCTCTGGATGGGACAATACCTCATTGGGTAAAACTGCTGCTCCCATTTCAGGATGATTTAGCAGTCCTGGCCCTTGCCCACTAAGTGTCAGTAATGTACTGGTCAGTGAGAAACCCCAAATAACCAGAAAGGGACGATACTGCTAGATCCCATCCTCCTTTGAGAACCATGAGATACAAAGTGGTGTGGGCCATAAGGGATAAATCTCATTGAAGGATTCCATATCATTGAAGGTGGGAGAAAATTGGAGGCAGGGAAAACAATGAAGAGGTTGTTGTTGTTGCTAGAGGGCAAGTAAGAAATTCTGAAGTCTTAGAAGAGGGCAGTGGGGAAGTTGATTAACTGCCATCAAGGAGATAGTAATGTATGTGTCTACCGGCTGGAGGTAGGGACTAAGGAGAAAGCAGCCAAGCATGTTCTCTGGGTAGATCTTGGTGACTTTGGGCAGACAGTGGAGCCATTTGCCATAAGGAATATAGAATGAACAGGTCTGAGAAGAGGAAGGTGATTTCATTTTGGACAAGTTAGATATTTTTTTTTTTTTAAAGATTTTTATTTATTTATTGGACAGAGAGAGACATAGTGAGAGCAGGAACACAAGCGGAGGGAGTGGTAGAGGGAGAAGCAGGCTTCCCGTGGAGCAGGGAGCCCGATGTGGGACTCGATCCCAGGACTCTGGGACCATGACCTGAGCCGAAGGCAGATGTTTAACAACTGAGCCACCCAGGTGCCCTGTTTAAAAAGATATACTTATTTCTTTGAGAGAGAGAGATAGTACGTGTGTGAGTGGGGGGGGAGGGGCAGAGAGAGAGAGAGAGAGAGGAGAGAAGCAGACTCCCTGCTGAGCGTGGAGCCCAACGTGGGGCTCCATCTCATGACCCTGAGCTCAGGACCTGAGCTGAAACCAAGAGTCAGATGCTTAACCAACTGAACCACTCAGGCGCCCCTGGAGATGTTAGATTGGAGGTGCATTTGTCACATCCAAATGGGGATGTCCAGTGGGCCAGGAGAGGAGCTGGAATTGGAGATGCACACTTGAGAGTCATCCATGTCTGAGCCGTGTTTGGAATCATGGGCATCAAATGAGTCTAGTGGACTTGGGGAATTGATGTGAGGTGTACCTACACTGCCTTAGGAGGGAAGAACCATTAAGTGAATCATGACATTGCCAATCTTTTTTTTGACATTGCCAATCTTTAATAGTTTTTTGACCTTCAGGAACATAATTTCATATGGTTCAAACTAAGAGTAGCCTAATCCTCATAACTCATGACATGACTTTCTCCCTGACCTGCAATAGAGATTTAGACAATCTTTTGCTTGGGTAGAGGGAGGCAAGGAAGAGGTGGGTGTGCCATGGGGTGGAAACTGAAAGCCAAACTGCAACTTGAAAATATGAGGCCATTGCCAGAGTCAGGCAGGAGAGAGTCAGCCCACAGTGAGACCATGGGGTGCTGATGAGTTGCTCAACAGCACTCTCAGTGAGGGTTTTCTTCTGGAGACAGAGTTCCTACACACCTTCAAGAAAAACAAACCCTCTGTCTTCCTTTTTGGGAAGCCTAGGGAGAGAGTTATCCACCAAAGAGTCATGTGCAGACAAGTCAAAAGCATTTTGGTCCAAAGAAGGGGAGTGAAGAGCCAAGACTTTCAGGGCCTAGGCTTCCTCTGGTTGGGATGGGCCAGCCTCTCTGTAGGCCAAGGAGAACTCAGCCAGCCAGTGACAGCTTGCAGAAAACATGTGTACCCTTGTACTCTAAGTGTAAGAACCCCATGCTTTAAGAGTCCCATTCTTTGAGAGTCCTATAAGAAAGAGGGAGTTTCTCTCTTATCTTCCATTGAGCTGTCCTCTGGGCTGATGCCCACTCACTTTATGTCATCTTTATTGTCATTCCCCTGACCACTGTTCACGTTACTGATGCTCATAGCCTGGAACACCTAGGCTCCAATGTCCCTTAATAGAACGTTGTTTCCCACATGTGGTTGCCCTTTACTGCCCTTATTTCTCTTCCCCTAAAATACCACTATATGAGGTGGTATAATTATATAAAATGTTCCTGAAAGTCTATGTATACCTAAAGAGATTTTTATTGAGGGAGGGGGGTTTTATTTTACCTACATGTTTTTGTTGAGAGACAATTCTCCACAAATATCTCATATTTCTGAACTATCTGGGTCCTCTGAGCAAAGACATTTGCAGCCAAATTAAGAATGTTTGTATTAGGAGACATTCCAGGATACGAAAGCTTAGCGACATCTCCCTCCCTGGAGATGTTTCGAGGTAGGAAAGATAATACCTCCCCTTCACTACCCGAAGATTAGCTTAAATTCCAGATTATAGTTAAGGTTTTTCTCTCTCCAGAGGTGAGGATACGCAGGTCACCAGCAGTCCTATACAAGATCACAGTTTCCCAGTTGTGGGAGTCTTCTCCAATAATGCACCCCCTGCAGGTGTGGGCACCAGTTGGCCCTCACTGCATAGCCCTTGGGGGATATTTTTCCAGCATGCTGCATTTGCTGAGAGTAATAAATGGACTTTGTCTTTGACCCAGAGATCTCATTACCTCCCTCTGTGTGTGTCTGTTAAATTTATATATATTTGTGTAGATATGTGTATATAAATACGTATATAAATAAAAGTATATATTGTGGTACATACCAATAAAACGGTGGCAGTCTAACTTGTTAGCTTGCAAGTAAGAGAAATATTTCAGACCCTTCACAAATTCTGACAACAGTTTTCTATGTAGATTCCTCTAAGGGAATCCAGCCCTATTTAGAAGGATCATCCTGGCCTGGGTCATTGCATCCTTCCCCCAGCAAATAGTGGGAATAGGGACCTTTAGGAAAGGTCAGGTTGGATTTTGGCATTCCAAGTCCAGGGCTATTCGTGGTGCCCCTACAGGTATGGATTGTCTTCTTAGTATTTAAGGTCATCCAGTAGGCACACTGGATCAGATACACTACATGTGCACAGCTAGATAAGGCCCCAGAACAACCATTAATATCAGACAGAAAGTTCTGAAGCTTGCCGAGGAGGAGACACGGTTTCCCAATGGACACTAACCCTGCAACACTCACACTCCCCCAGGAAGCTTCACACTTGACATTGATTGCAAAGCGGCCCTCAGCATCCCCTGGTTCCTCTTCCAGCCTCAGGCCATGCCTCGGGGCCAGCAGATGTTAAAGAAGTGACCATTCCTCAGGCACTGCCACCTAATGGGCACCTCTCTGCTACATAAAAGCCTGGCAGCTTCAGCCACTTTGAAGTTGGCATGTGCTTATCCAGAAATACTTTCTAATTATAACCCGGCCTCACCTCCTCACCTAGAACATTCTATAACTCCCAGAAACTCTCGGCGCTCACGGAAGCCCGAGCAAGTGAGGGCACTAAAGTTCTATTAACTTTACAGAAAATGTACTTTTGTTTATATGTTTTCCCTGTCCTGAGGCTCCTTCATCGAAGTTCCCTGAAATTTTCGATATTTAAAAAGAAACAAAGTAAGTAGTACTTTTTTTTTTTTTTTTAAGATTTTATTTCTTTATTTGACAGAGAGAGAGAAAAAACCCAACAGCACAAGCAGGGGGAGCTACAAAGGCAGAAGGAGAAGCAGGCTCCCCGCGGAACAAGGAGCCCGACGAGGGACTCGATCCCAGGACCCTGGGATCATGACCTGAGCTGAAGATAGATGCTTAACCAACTGAGCCACCCAGGCCTCCCGGTAATACTTTCTAATAGAGCTTTGTATCACTGATGAGAGGTCTGCCTTCCACACCCCACATTGTTACCCTCCTTGCTCCCTGCCCCCCCCACCTCCTCTGCACATGCCTGCACATCTCCATCTAATGAAACCAATCTGGACCTTGCATGAGATGGTCGACGTGGCAGGTTGCAGCCTTGCCTTTTCAGAGACAGCAAGACTATTCTAATTATCACCTCCATAGTTTTCTCCGTGATGAAATTCACACGAACGTTCTCAGTTATCCGCCCTGCCATTCACTAATAGAAAAGATTTTGTGTTAATCCTCCTTCTTCCGTGCAGGAAGGAGAAAAGAGCTCATCCAGTTCCTGTTGTGCAGCACCACCTGCCCATTTGTCCGGAGCCAAGTAATGATGGATTTGGAGCTGGGGGGATAAATGGGAATTGTGTTTATTTTATGAGCTGCGGAAAGTTGGCTGGGGAGCCCAGCGGGAGGCTTAGCTGGAAAAAAAATGATTTTCTCTTACACTGTGTGCTGTTCAGAAAAATATATGGCCTTATCCTTTCTTGATCCTGGGAAAGACAAAAAGGAAGAAGACATGTTCTCCAAATACCAGGTTAGAGGGCTGACCTTCAGAGGGCCTTTCTCCGTTTTCTGGGCTGCTCCACCCAAGCCAAAGGCCTCCTGCTCAGCTGGGTGGTGGCAGAAGGAAGGATGGAGCACACGGGGACTGGGGGACCTGACAGAGGGTCCCTGGGCCAGTGCTCAGTGGCCTGGAGAGAATCCCACGCTACTGGCAACATTTTTGGAAGGGAGGAAGGAGCAGCTGTCCTCAAAAACAGAGACTTTTTCCTCATGACAATATTCTGGCATGCATTCATGCGGAAGTCATCACAGTTATCTTCATGAGAAGTCAGTGAAACCATTTAACCCAGAACGGCTTCAGAGGATGTTATGAAGAAAAACACCACGCTGAAGACTCCACTGTCAGTTTTGATTGATGGGTGAGAGACAGCTTCCGAGTTGTTTTCTTGCTAAAGCAGTTTCTTTAAGGTTCAGTCTGTACAGAGTCCAGGTTGACCTCGCTGTGGGAAGAGGACTCTGGTGTGGACATGTGAAGAAACATCTCACTGCCGGTTCCTGGCTGACGAGCTACCAGGAGGAGAGAGATGCAGCGGGGAGGGGAGCTAGTGAGGAAACGTCCTTACTGGTGAAAACAAACAGTACCAACAGAATCAGCTCAGGGCCACATGGAATTCTGTTCTTAGTAGGGTCGTGCCTGCATGTCTCATTTCTCGATCTCTTTTTAAAATTTGTAAAATTTTTATCGACATATAATTTATATATAACATGATATTAATTTTAAGTGTGCGGCGCGGTTATTTGATGTATGTCTACATTGCAAAATGATCACCACAGGAAGTTCGGTTAACGGCCATCACCATACACAGTCACTAACTTTTTTTTTGTGATGAGAACTTTTAAGATCTACTCCTACAGTAACTTTTAAATATACGATAGTTAGTCCCTGGATGGCTCAGTCGGTTATGCGTACAATTTTTGATTTTGGGTCAGGTCATGATCTCAGGGTCGTGGGATTGAGCCCTGTGTCAGGCTCTGTGCTTAGTGAGGAGTCTGCTTGAAATGCTGTCTCTCCCTCTCCCTCTGCCCCTCCCCCCACTCATGCACACTCTGCCTCTCTTTCTCTTTAAATACTCTTTAAAAAAAAAAAAAATAGATAGATAGATAAACGATACAGTATTGTTAACTACACATTTGATCTTCGCCCAAAGGCCAAAAAGCAATGCAGTGCTGTTAACTACAGTCACCATGCTGTACATTATATCCCCAGGACTTGTCTATCTTGTAATTGCAAGTTTGTGCCTTTGACCATTCACCCATTTCCCCCACCTCTCTACTCCCCACCTCTGGCAAACACCGTTGTGTTCTCTGTATCTATGCGTTTGGTTTTCCGCTTTCTTGATGCCACAGGAGAGGAGGCTGAGTGTGACAAGGAATGAGAATCTGGAGGGCAAATGGTAGTTGCTTTGGAGCAACAGAAAGGCAAAGTAAAGCTGTCCCCTTAGGTGCCCTGACTGCCTAGGCAGTGGGTCTTTGACCATCCTGGGTGAGCTAAAGGCCACTGTGAACCCATACAACATCTTTATTCAGATTAGAAAATGCCCCCTTCCTCCAGGTGGCAAGGCTGGGTGAACAGAGCCAGGGCTGCACGTCAGCCTCTCTGCAGCCCCCCCCACCCCGGGGATGATGCCCTCAGGCAGTGAACAGCTCATAGTGGTGGAGAGAAGCCCCCTGTGGCTGAAGAAAGGCCCATGAATGTGAATGTCTCCCTTGGGGTCAGTCTTCCTGGGAGGCCCAGCCCTCCAGCCCAGAATACAGTGCCAGGACTTCCGGGATTCAGGACTAGATGATGACAAATGTCACAGCCACCCAGGGTCTCTTTTTCCCCTTCTTCAGTAAGAAGACCTTTCCCCTCAGAGGCCACTGTAATTAACCCAAGGGAGAATAGCCATCCTTCTAGTCAAACAAGAAGCTGCCATCACGGTTTGACATATGCAAACTGAAACCCTGTTTTCAGAGCTCACCCAGTGTATATGTCCTTCCCTATGAGAAGCCTTCTAGTCAATGTGAAAAAACAAGAACAGCCACATCACTATTCCATTCTGCCCCACGCCCCGTCCTCCTGTCTCCACACCCAGTCTAACTGTGCAGTAATCGATGAGCGGCTCTGCTCATTAAGGAATCAGAGAATGATAATCCCGCTGCCTGAGCCAGGGTGGGTGCAGAGCCATGAGCTCCTTTGTCTAAATGCCACAAATCCTTACAGTTTCGCTCTGCACTTCAGTATTGGCGTCATCAGCCTTTCCCTGGCCGGAAGGCTCTGCTGTAACAATCAAAAGGAACAACACCATTCTCCATCCCTGTCCAGTTTTGAATATAATTATTTGTCAGAATCATATTAACCTGATGTATGACAAACCCATAAAATGGATTCATTTAGGTCTCCAGGAGTCCTCCCTCATTAATGTGGATATTTATAGCCATGGCTTTGATGCTTCAGTCCCTCCCCCTGTACAACATGGAGCAGGGATGTCATATTTCCCTGACGCTGTGAGGGGAGTTGTTTGTTTTCCAGTGTTGCAAAGAGGGGTGGCATAGAGCTGGCCTCTGGTCCAGGCCCCCTCGAGGCTTGATTGGCTCCTCTGCCCATTCCCGTCTTCTTAGGGAAGGGAAAGAAAACTAAAACTAGACACCTGTGCACAAATCCTACAAGATTAATAACTTTCCCCAGGTATTGAGATAGAACCAGTAAGACTGAAATACTCAGAGGGCTGGTTCTGAAATCAGACTTCCTGTGACCAAAGCCTGGGTTTATCACCTACTAGCTTGAACAAGATGCTAACTTTTCTTAGACATCAGTTTCCTCATCTGTAAAATGGAGGGAATAATAGTTCCTAACCTCATGGAGTTGTTGGGGGGTGGAATTCCATGAATTAACATATGTAAAGTACTTAGAACGATCTTGGACACATAACAAGTCCAAAATAAATTTATTTAAAAGTATGGTTACAATTGCTATTATTACCTTGGGCCACAGCTACACCAAGTTTCCATTCTGCAGCTCTATGGTCTAGCCCAGTTTTTTCACAACATGTTCTAGGGAGCACTGGGCTTGAGCAGAGGTGCCTCAGTTTCCCCAGAGGGGGAATTGAGTTAGCTGTGGAAAGCACAGCGGCCAAAGGCTTGTCAGAAAGGATTTCCCATATTCTTTAGCCAGAGCCTTGACACTTTCATCATCTCATGTATTGGAATTCTCGATGAGTTTTCATTAAAGAATGGGTTCTTGGCTCGAAACAGATGGAAAAATGCAGCTCCAGATACTTGTGACCATATAAGTTCCTCAGGTAATGTCAGGGGCCCCAGGAGCACTTGTCCCTGCTGCTTGCCCAGAGTCTTTCATGAAACTGTGGTCATGAGGCCCTCTAAAGTTTTCTTTTATTTTTTCAGGAGTCATATGGCAGCAACTTTGATGTCCTGGCATGGCCAAATGCTAGGAGTGCTTCCAAGGGCTTGCAAGGGGCTGTAGTGGAAATGTTGCTCATGATGAAGACAGAACCTTGAGCTTTTGCTCCATCAGGATCAGCAGAGACGAGCTGTGAATAACAATGGGGCCTGGGGTGCCTGGATGGCTCAGTCGGTGGAGTGTGCCGCTCTCAATCTCAGGGTTGTGAGTTTGAGCCCCATATTGGGTGTAGAGATTGCTTAAAAATAAAATCTTTAAAAAAAATAACAATGGGGTCTGAGTTCACTGCAGTGTTCCTCATGTTGCCTTTGTCTTGTCAGAGCTTGTTCCAGGACGCCAAGGACCATTGTGTACTCGAATTGTCCACCTGCCTCCTGGAGACTAACCATCAGGTATTTGCAATCGGCACACATTCTTGGGAAGCGTTGGGGAAGATCTAAACAAAACACCAATTTCATCCATTGTTCATTTCCTCAGAACTTTAGTCTCTCCCCCATAAATCTGTTGGATAAAGTTGAAGCCCTTTGGCCTGGCTTTTGGGTGGACCCAACCAACTTTCTCTCTCATACTCCTCCAAAACAAACTGATGTTCTGATAGAGCATGTTGGTTTTATCACCACCTGCCATGTTATCTTTTCCCCATTCCCCTTCACCTTTCCAAAAACGGATTCATTTTTTAACACCCATTCTTGAAGCCCCTTCCATTCTGAGTCTTCCCTTCATGACTCAAAACGAAATGTTTGCTCTCTTCTTTGATCTACAACTGTGTGTTCTGTCTGTTTTGCTCATTTAGGCCCTTATTCCTTGACGCCAGTTCTAGGAGTAAAGGGATGATGAATTAGAGGCACCAGCAAGGAAGGTCAGTTGTAGTTCCTAAGACAGGATCCCAAAGAGTGGCATCTGGCCCAGAAAGACAGTCCTGCTAACCAAACTCTTCAGTCCTCTGTAACTCAATGCCTATTACAGAGAAACACAGTCATTCACAAGAGCAGACCCTGTGGATCCTCTAGCCAAGATCTCTTGCTCCCTGCATCGAGATGTCAAGGAAGCTTAATTGGTCATTAGGAGGTTGACTAGACACTTTAGCAAAGAAGAAAAATAGCCATGTGAATTGTTTAACATGGCTTATAGTGAGACTGGTTGTACACCCTTTCTCCCCAACAGGAATGGGAACCTTGGTGACCATATGCTCTGGTCCCCAAAGTCAGTGTCTTTCCACTGGATATTGTCATCAGTGGTAAAAATATTAGCTTCCCTTTTCTCCCATTTCTTTTAGCTCACAAGACTGATTTTTTCCTTTCTACGACTCATTAATTTTATCCTTTTATTCAAGAAATATTTGTTGAACATCATTTACTAAGTGCCAAGTTCTGGGAATATAAAAGTGAATAATACGCTAGATACCTTCACACCACTGGTTTTACTATAGGCAAGTTTTGATATAGATCTAAAAGCCATTCTTCCTTTTTCAGGTGACTTTGGTATATCTTACCTTACCAATATAGGCCTTGATATCATAACTCTGCATAACATTATTACCCGACTTTCCTGAGTGAATACCTTGTTGCCTCACAATATTTTAAGCTCCTAGAAAGCAGAGAACAGCTTAGTATTTCTCATGGTATCTCATGGTATGCTGTGCACACAATAGGAACTAAATATTTGTCTTTTTACAAGAGACACAATATTTCTTATCAGTCATATGGGAAGGAAGTAGACAGACTTACATGGTTTTATTTCAGAGATTCCCAAACCAATGGCCCATAGATTAAATCCAGTCAGCAAACATGTTATATTTGGTCTACACTGTGTTATGTTTTTGGTTTTAGTTTTTTTTTAATTGAGCCAACATTAAAAAAATTGAGATCTCTCTCTCTCTCTCTCTCTCTCTCTCTCTCTCACACACACACACACACACACACACACACACTGAGAATTCTAAGCTTCTCTGGAATTTCAGCTTCCCTGGAAAAATGAGAAGACCTGCAACTCTTAGCCTCATACCTGCTGAGCAAAAGTGCTGGCATGAAAGTGTGCTGGGCCACTTCAGGGAGCAAACATTTCCCGGTAGGCCACAGTTCTTATCGCTCTGTGTTTCATCACACTCGGCCGACCTCACTTACATAACGGCTGAAGCAGGAGGCATTTGAATCTGAACAGTTTTATGTGAAGCCAGTATATTGGGAAAGGGGAGAGAAAATAGCCCATTCGACCCCACAGAAAAAGAACTCTGTGCCAATCCCATGTTTCCTGGCACTCTGAAGGTGAGGACAGGCTCCCAGTCTGGCCCTGCACCTTGGCCCTGGGCCTTCCTTACAGTCAGTCTTCTCTGGAATGTTGGTGTTCCCTGCTGGGGAAACTACTGGAGATCCAAATGGCCTGTCTCATTGAATCCAAGCTATCTGCCTCCCAGGCTCTTCTCCAACACACCCTGGACCCCATCTCAGCAGTTTTTTGGCTCATTGCTCTCTGACACAAACCACTCTAATCTTGCCAAGGAAATCTGCTTGCCTCGCTGTCCCTTCCCCCATGCCTGTCTTACTCCGTCTCTCTGGGCATTGCTGAGTGGAGAAATGATACTCAGGAGAAAAGTTTTTTAAAAAAAGGGAGGAAGGAAGAAAGTAAGGGAAAGAGAGAGAGAGAAAGCACTTAGAGAAGGCATTTTATATACTCGATATTATTTAATCTCAGGTCCCTGTCCACAAAGATTTTGGTCATGTGTGTGGGTGTTGTAGGGGAGCAAAACTGTCCCACCCAGAATGTGTCTTTTTGACATGTGAATTATTTTCGGCTGAATATTTTTAAGGAACAGAAGGCTCAGGAAGACCCCATGACCCGCCCCTAAATGCCTAAAAGAATTTATATGGAGGATCTATTCCAGGAAGGGAGCTTTCACCATAGGTGACTTCAGGGTAATACGAACTGGCAGTGGGAGACAGGGAGGAACCTTACAAGTCTGTTAAAATTCCTCCCTATGTCCCATTGATTCTGTACAGCCCAGCAAACTTCTTCTTCTTCTTCTTTTTTAACCAAACATTTACTCTTTTTCATCTTCCTGTGAGCTGATTCCTTCCCTTTGAAGTCCTAACTCCCTGCCCCCTTCTCCTTAGCTCTGGATGGCATATAAGTCTCAATTGCCTGGCTGCCTGTGGGCCTCATATCCTTTTGGACCCTGTACATATGTAATTAAATTTGGTTTTCTCCTGTTAATCTGTCTCATGCCAACTTAATTCTTAGACCAGCCAACAGAGCCTTGAAGGGTCAATAAAAATGTTTCCGCTCCAACAGTGTGTTTGTGTGCATTGTGTATGTGGTGGTTGTGTGGTTTTTCATGGTGAGGGGGACTAAAAGGAATAGAAAAAATAGATCTACAACTCTTATGCAAGCTAGAAAAGGGAAAGCAGTAAGAATGTGAAGCCTGGAAAACTTGTGACAGCCGTTTTGCAAGGGTGGACTGCTTTCCTGTCAAGGCACCAAATATACGTGTGTGTGCATATGTACCTCGGAGTATGTCTGCACATGCACACATACACATACGATTATAAATTATTTGCTTATGTAGAAACTTGAAAAATAAAGTATAAAAAAAGAAAGGGAAAGTAATAAAAATCAAATGTAATCTTATCACTGAGATAATTTTTAATCATCTATTTCTTATTCCTATTCATAATGCATATTATTTATACAGCTGCGAATTTACATTGTATGTTAAAACTCACTAGCTTGCTTTTTTCCTCTTAAAATTACATCACAGACAGATCCTAATGATAAAAAAACCTCTTTATCACCACCATTTTAATAGTTCTGTTGCATCCATAATGTGGATTTTCATAATTTACTTCACCAATCTCCAATTTTTAAGCATTTAGACTGATAGAAGTTTTTGACTTTTATATGTAACGTGATAATAAACATCTTCGTGCATTTATCTTTGCACTTAGCATTATTTCTTTAGGATGTTTCAAAAAGTGGAATTACTGGGCAAAGAGTAAAAATACTTTAAAACTCATGAGTTGTATTATTATTAAATTGCTTTCCTAAAGGTGATTCTACTTTATCTTCCTGACACTCCCATTTGAATGTGGCACTAGAAAGTGCACAGAAATGTTCAATTGGATACATCTAGCTAAGATGTCCAATACTACATGAAGAAATTATTTTATTATATAATTTCTGATTGTCAACAGAATATATCATTTGAGAGTAATCAAAGCCACTAGCTGAAAAGGTGTTTGCCCAGACCACACCACAATTCAGTCTTTCTAAAAGAAATAAAAGAGTAACTCCCCGGCTTGTCCCCAGATAGAGCTCCAGGGTCTTCACCCCTCGCTAATTGCCTCTTTGATCCCAGGGCAGACCTATAGCATGCCACACAAGTGACAGCGACAGACATAACATGTTCCCTGTGACTACCCACCATACTACAGGCCAGAGGAAAAAGTCCCTCACTTCACTGCCACAGAAGTCCCTGCAGAGCCCATGGGGCCCCATTTTCCTCTACTGCCTGTTTTGTTACAAATTCTCTCTTGGTCTGCAATGTGTCATCATTGTCTTTTCTCTTTCCCATAGCAAACTTCTCTTTCTGAAGTGAAGGGAAGATATTCCCTCCAAAGTATTCTTTAAAAAAAAAAAAATTATTTGTTTATTTAAGTAATCTCTACACCCAACGTGGGGCTCAAACTTACCACCCTGAGATCGAGAGTCGCATGCTCTTCCGACTGAGCCAGCCAGGTATCCCTCCTCCAAAGTATTCTTTAAGTTTTCACAGCTGTGCTGTCTTGGGCTGTTACATTCTTTGTTTGTGTGTTTCCTTATTATTAGGAAGGCTCTTTGTCTCACAGCCTTCCCTCCCTTGTGGAATTGGTCCAGCCAGGGCTGGCTTAGCAGCCAATCTGGCACCAGCCATTGAACTTTCATGCCTGAGTGAACTCTGCCCCCAACTCTTCTGTTTCGCTTGTAGGGAATTTTGCCCCATCCTGTACACCCTGGGCCAGATGGGAGAAGGGTGTTAAGAGGTAACCTTTGTTTTCCTCTGGCGTAGGGATTTTTAGATCCAGAGTCTAGTGGTCCTCCTCAGAATGTTTAATCAATTTTCCACGCCATGAAGCTCTTTGGTCCCCCATATGAATGATAGCTTGAAGTTTGCCCATGGGTCCACTAGACATTCCAAAAGTTTCAGCTTTTCTAGAATATAAGCTCTTGCTGGGGACCCAGTTAGGGAACGTTCAACATAAAGTATATGGTGTGATTGTGATGTTAAAATCCAATCCCTTCTTCCTAAGAAACAGTAAAATATCTCTGTCCCTCTTCTTTCTTGGGGATTGCCATGCTGATTTTCTATCTTTTGCCAGTCCTCTTGTATTTTCACTCAGATATCAATTTGTTGCAAATTGGTCATTTCCTTAATCCCAGAAATTTTTATATTAATTGCAAAAAATTCTCAATCTCTCTGTCTCTGAGCTTCAACTCTCTTTGAACTTTGCAGTATGTGAAAGGTTTTGAAACCTCCTCCTTCATTGGTCAGCAAAGAGCAACTTTTAAGGATGAATACAACCTGAAAAGAATTTCCCTACTGTTCAAAAATTATAGATCTATGGTAAATTCTGAGTCATAACATCAATCATTTCCGAGGGCTGCAGCTCCCTGAGGATTTTCCTGTTTAACTGAAGTAAGTCTCAGGGAGATATGCTCTATATCCTGGTCTTCAAAACTCTGGGTCCAGAGTGATGAGAGTCCAGCTGATGAGATAGCTCGATGGGGTGTTCTCCTTTTGGGAAAAAAAAAAGTCCATTACTGAAAGTAACCCACATAAGTCTCTTTCTTGCTAAATAAGGCCTGCATATTCTTTCTTGCTAATCAAAAGGCCTGCATACTAAATTCAGTTTATCTATTTTTATTTTTTTCTCATGTTATAAATGTAATTCAGGTTTATTGTAGGAAATTTAAAAAAATGAGTTAGCAAAAAAGTCAATTAATAAATAATAATAAATTAATAATAATAAATAAAAATTACCTGTAATTCACCAGAGATATTTGATTTTTTCATATATTCTTGCAGACATTTAAATATATATTGTATAAATATATAATAAATATATAATATATATTTATATATTTAAATAAAAATAAGATCCTACTGTTTGGTAATCTTTTCTCTTTTGTGAAATAAATAATGTCTTCCTTGGATTTTAACATCAAACCTGAAGGTGAGAATCCTTAAATTTTCTCCATAGTAAATAGATTTTTCCTAAAGTCAGGTGAGAACAAACCAAGAATAAATGCAATAGCTTACAGCCTAGGTTGTGTGCTTGTTGCACTTGTTCTTTTTCTTATTTTTCTCATTTTGGTAAACAAAGGTGAACCTGAGATGACAGAGAAAAAAGAGGAACCTATGTCTAATCAGGTCATTGTGTTATCTTTAACATAGGTCTTGGGTTATTTATTTTTGTCAAAGAAGGTGCTTCCTCTGGGTAGCATGACAGGTCTTATGCAGTGTTGGGGAAGGGAAAATTTCCCCTGTCCCTCTTAGTTCTTTTGACTGGTTGAATAATTGAGATGGCAGAAAGTAGATTAAGAAGAGAAAAACAAATTTAATTGTGTGTCTGGCAGGGAGCTCCATAAGAACAGGAAGCCCACAGGCAGTCAGGCAATTGAGGCTTATATGCTATCCAGAGCTAAAGAAAAGAGGGGAGAGGGATGCCTGGGTGGCATAGTCGGTTAAGCATCTGACTCTTGGTTTCAGCTCAGGTCGTGATCTCAGGGTTGTGAGATCGAGCCCTGTGTCAGGCTCCGAGCACAGAGTCTGCTTGAGATTCTCTCTCCCTCTCCCTTCCCCTCCTGCTTGCTTGTGTGCTCTCTCTCCCCCGCTTTCTCTCCCTCTCTAAAATAAATAAATAAATCTTTAAAAAAAAAAAAAAGGAGAGGGCCTGGAACTTCAAAGGGAAGGAGAACAATTCACAAGAAGTTGAAAAAGAATAAATGTTTGGTAAAAAAATATTTGCTGGGCCATCCAGAAATAATGGGACACAGAGAGTAATTTTAATAAACAGACTTTGCTAGGTCCCTCCCTGTCTACTACCCCTCGTTCATACTGTACTGTAGTTATCTATGGTGTTAGCTCCCATATTGTAGCAGGTCTTCTATGTAAGTTCTTTTAGGCAGTTAGGGGAAGGTCAAAGGTTCTTTCTGAGCCTTCTATTTCTTAAAAATATTCAGCCTAAAATAATCCAAATGCCAAGGAGACAAATTTGGGAGTGGCAAATTTTGCTCTCCTACAGTAGTTATGAGTTCTTGGGCAGGCAACATTTAATGGAGACATAATTCTGTGATAGGAAGTGGTCCATAAAGTTGCCTCATGTTGGAGTACCTTTTTTGGACTTGCAAACACTCCAGAGGGTATGGTCATGACATGGGGAAGGATGACCAGAAGCCCCAGCCAGAGTGTGGATACCATCCTCTAGACCCGCTGAAATGGCCACTTCAGCTTGCCTTTTCTGTCTGTTGGAACCTAAAACTGACAGAGCTTTTTTAGCATTTCAGTCATTTTAATGTCTTTTTCTGCTATTGTCTTAGGCAGTTTGTAGAAGTGAACTTCTTATAATTTTTTACTTTATAATCATCAGAGTCCATATAAAAGAAATATTTCCACAGCTATATTGCATGAGTCTGAGCTTACCTTTATCTTAAAGGCTAATATTTTTAGATAGTTTAAATCATGACACATACAAATAAAGAACGAACACATGTCAGATTTCACTTAACTCATTAATTCATGAGAAAGTCAAAAAGATGTTACAACTGGTTTCAAAGGCGAATCCAGAACAGACAATTATATAAGCAATCAGGAATACTGAAATAAATATATGAAAAACTAGTGAGTATCCACCAGGGCAATAATCAACTGCATTCAAGTAGACACAATTTGTTTGCATTTCTACGGATAAGAATCACTTGCATTGTCATTAGTTTTCTACAACTTATGAAACTGTGAAATAGCTCAAGGACAATGACAGATGGGGATGACCCCTAGACAGGACACCCAATAATTTTGCCCATTTCAAAATCTTTTACATTTCTAATTGGAGTCTGTGTCTGCTACCTTAGCTGCAAGGTTTGTTTCACTCTAGCTATGTGCTACTAGGCAGCATTGGTGCCCAGTGGGGAAGCTGCCCTTATGCAAAATTTTATTGCCATTACCCTTAGATAATCAACTATTCCATGGGTGATCGGGAGAGGAAATAAAAGAGGTTGGCTTCTTGGGTGATTTCCCTTAGTGGCAGCAAAATACCTGAGCATTCACCTGGGCTCCAGAGAAATGGGAGACAGAAATCTGAAATATGTCCCTTTGATCCTCTTGTTCCAACAGCCCCAGGGTTAGGGTCTCTTTTGATGGAGTGAGACTATGACATCAAGGTGATCTATGAGACCGAAACAGAGGGTGACTGCAAGGGGAAATCCACCAGATTCACACCATTTCAATGCACAATTTTTACAGCCTAAACAATTTAAATACTTAAAACATTTAAATCACTCCTGCCAGTATAAGCTTCACTGGGATTGTAACATCATCCAATTTTAACCACTACATTAAAAGTATCTTCAAACAGTCCTACCAATGCTCAATTTAAATCATCTTGTGAAAATAATGGGTTCACAGAAGTACTCAGCCCTAGTAAGTGGTCTCTGGAAACCATCAAAGGAGGAAGTGTTATGAAATTTCCTGTCAGCTCCAGCAAAGCAGCCCCGGGGAATTTCCCAGCCAGACTGGTAATACCAGACCTCTTGGACGGGGGCAGAGTCCTCAAAAAGTACACTAGGTATTTGTTTTGGAGATAACCTGGATACACATTAGGAATTTCTTCCTAATTAGTTCAAGTCTAGCTTGATGAAATAAAACATTCCTGTATACTTCACCTGAAGGTGAGTTATTCTCCAAGAAAAAGGTGGGGCAAGGAAGAACTCTTTTATCGCTCTGACACCAAGAAATCCACTTTACCAGGAAGATGCAGCCTTAATGTCTTAGTGGAGACATTAGACAACTTCTCAGCAACCTGTGAGTCAGGCCATTACTGAGCAGTTTCGTGATTTTGTTTGAAGGGAATTCCTAGGACTCCAACCGAGCTCAAGATTCTTATGGTTTCACAGAAATGGCACTCCAGAATCAGAAACACAAGCATGTGACTCAGGACTTTCCAACCCTCTGGTTCTTGCTATCTACTAATATAATTATAAAGTGTATGTTAGGCTATACATTTGTATTCTCTCGCATGTGGTTTGGTTCTCAAACTAATTCGAGGGCTCAATAAGCCATGTGACCCTGGACAAGTTTCCTCTTGACTCTATATACCAATGAACTCATCTGTGCACTAGGAATAGGGAAACCAGATGGTCTTACAAATCCTTCTGCCTCTACACGTACATTTGAAATTCTCTAAATTAAGTCAGAGTTCCTTTGGAAAGCTTGTCAACAGTCCTGTGCCTGGCTGAGCCCTTGGAAGATGATGGCATTGTACTCGATCCAATTACCCACTTAAAATGATCTATTACTTATATAATTATTTATTCAGGGTCTGGTCTCCCTTGCTAGACATTAAAGTCCAGGAGTTAATATCTTTCTTACATAGCACTATATCCCCAGCACCTAACACAGGGCCTGGTACGTTCTAAGCACCTAGTATTATTTGTTGAACAAATGAGTGAGGGCACCAGGGACTTGGATTCTGATGTCCTCCACAATGGCAGTGAGGAACTGGGCAAGCTGACGAGGGTGGGGTTGGGCAAGCTTCCTGAGCTGCTCTGACCTCAAAGGCAGGAGAAGCTTTCAGACAACTGTGATCATCGTATGAGACCTCTTCTGATGGCTGAGGCTGCAAAATTGGCAGTCGTCAATCCCTAAAACCTGCCTTGCCATGAGGTCACAGTCTGGGATGGATAGAAGGGTACATCAGTCATGCAACTCTAGGCTCTTGAGTGGGCTTTTCCTGCAGAGATTCTGGGTGGGCCCAGGATTTAGATGCCTGCCTCTCACTTCTCCACTCTGGCTCAGGTCTGCCCGACCAACCCTGACTCCCGGGGTTCACCCTTTCTCTTCCCAGCGCTGGGTGCATTCAGTCCCATCCCAATGCAGCTCAGGGAGTCAGAGCCCCCACAAGGGCACCCAGTCCAGGGGACACCTGGGCTCCACAGCCCTGCCCGAGTTCCTCACACCACCAGTGAGCCCTTCCTGGCATGGGGTTTTGTCCACCTTGAGGAGTATGGTGAGACCAAGCCATGGCCCAGAGGAGTAAATTTTCAATACTTTGCACAAAGGCAGCTCACCAGAAGCATCCTTTTGTTTTCTTTAACTCTAAGAGCTAAATGTCCTGCAGACACCGGTCAGTCACTATATATTACATAAAAGTGCAGGATTTGATCTTTATGTGAAGTGCAGAAAACTTGCTCTGTTGACCTCTGTGGTTGGGTCATCAGTCCATTGGCATGGTTAAAGTCTCTTCTTCCAGGCTCAGCCCAGGGCCGAGGGGAAGCTGAGAGAAGGTCTGTGAAGGCTCCTTTCCCCTCTGTGTCTTGCGACAGCGCTGCGCCCAAAGGCTCAGAGGAGAACTGGGCCAGTACGAATATATATGTCCCTCTCACCAGCCCACAAAGCAAGATATTTTCATCTAACATCAAGTTAAACTTAATAACAGTTGAAGCTTAAAAGCCTCCCTTATGGTCTCCACAAGCATTTTGTTTCACTCTCAAAATCTGTGATCTCTACTAGAGATTGCTAAATATAACACTCAGAATGTAGAGTAGCAGCGACTGGGGGCACACTGGGATTGGGTGGGGGTCGGATGGCAGAGACAGGGCTCGGCTGCATTTTGACAGGTTCACTGTGTGTCCATAGGCCGAGATGCTTCCCAGGACGGGACTGATTAGCATGTGCTCATCCATAAACACTGTCCATAGATTAGGATCAAAGGCAGTGTGCACTTACACAAAGAAGTGTGAACATGAAAGCATTTTCTTTCTTCCTTTTACTGAATCTCTTCTTAGACTCATAATCCTCAACCCTGGGGGAGGTCTGACGAGGTCAGCAGTTGACACACATCTCCTGGATGGGATGGAAATGAACAAAACGCATCTGTTTTGCAAGCTGCCGAACAGATGACTTGTGATTATAATACATATCTGAAATTTGCATTGAAAAATTTTTATTCAGAACCTACAGGGAAAGGAGAAAAATGGATTTTAAATGCACGTGTGGGTGCATGAATGCACGCGTGCGCATTCACACTCGCACGCAAACTCTAGAAAGGATGAGGGAGGTCAAAAGGACAAACGGTGGCAAGGGCTTCTCTTTTAATAATAAGCCACAGAAATGGAGATGATTTGGTCTGGGAAACCTTACTGTACTTCTGCAAAGTCATTTGTATATGCGCGGATTTGCACCTTGCTGGGGCCACCGGGTCCCTGCGCCGCGGTCCCCCAGGCCTCTTCTGGCCTGCCTTCTTCCCACTGGGATGATGCTAATAATTAAGCTCGTGGGGAAACACTGAGAACAAAAGACGCAGTGACAGGCGCTCAAAGTCACCTCTTCCTTTTAACTCTGTAAAGATCTGGGGACAGATCTGCCCTGTCAGCTTCTCAGGAGAAGAGTCAAACATTATTTTCTCTCCTCTAAAAAGGAAACCCATTCAAGGGATTATGAATGTTACTGTGTGCCTCCGTCCGAAGTTTAAATCTTTGCAAGCGTGCAGTTATTAAGATGCCAAGTGGCCTCATTTAATTACAAACTTTATTATGGTATTGAATACTCTAAATGCACTATTTATCACACCTGAAGAGACGAGCCGTTCTACCTTAATGGACCTCTCTCAGTGGGCCATCTATTGATTATCTTCTCTACTGAATTAATTCCTAGTAATCGCCTAGTGAATAGTCATTAAACGGAGCACCTCCTGCGAGCGCACGGCTGGGGCTGGGGCCTGCGTTGGGCCTTTCAGATCATGAGCAGCTTTTGCCCCCTCACCACAATTTGAGTCGGTGAACAAGCTGGTGTCTTCACTGTAGAAAGGTTTTATTTACAGGGGGCTGGCACAGGACAATTCCGATCTTTCCTTAAGAGTTTCTTCTAAGGTGCCTGGGTGGCTCAGCCGGTTAAGCGTCTACCTCCGGCTCAGGTCATGATCTCGGGGTCCTGGGATGGAAACCCGCATGGGGCTCCCTGCTCGGCGGGGAGCCTGCTTCTCCCTCTCCTTCTGCTGCTCTCCCTGCTTGTAAATAAAATCTTAAAAAAAAAAAAAAAGTTTCTTCCAACTGAGCCAATGGCATTTGAAGACCCCTTCCCACATCGAAACACTGGTCTTTTGAAGAAAGTCCAGCCTCAGAGGAGGCAGTGCTCTGGGAGTTTCTTGGGCGGTCTGGCTGCTGAGTGGCCTCCTTCCACTGAATTGGAGGCGGTTGTCCAAGGAGTCCGTCCTTCATGTCGCTGACTTCAAAGAATGTTTTACTGGCCCAATATTTGGATGAAGTATGTGGGGTTCAGAGGTCGTCCAGGCAAATAATAGTGGGTAGGTGGTTGCTCTGCCTGATTTCAAGGAGACGTTTAGAAAGCGTGCACACTGGTTAGAGGGACAGGGAGTTGAAATGAGAGGGGGTGGAATCCCTGGGTGGAAGAAGGAGGTCCCTGTAAACCCAGCATCTCCCAGGTGACCTCTGCTCTCTTGTCCTCTTACAAATCCCACTTAGGGATCACTTACAGCACTAGGTAGAGCCCTCAGTCACAGGTGCCTCAGCCTTTTACCAATCAACTGTCTCCTCAAATTCAATTCCACGGCTGTACCCAGTGGGTTGTGTGGAGGTATGTTTGCAAAGCCAAAGAGTGGCCAGTCTGGCTAGGCTTCTCGAACATCCCTTTCCTGTTCCAGACCAGACCCAGGTAGTGTGCTCCCTTCCTTGACCTCTTCTTCTAGAACCAAGTCACACAAGGTGGCAGGATGGGTGGAGCCTATAGTCAAAGATCAGGGCTTGGCTCTCAATTTTGCGATGTTTCTAGACAATCCTCCATGTCATGGTTCTTGTCTACCAGGCCATGCACAGCCTAACACAAAAGTCAATGGAGTTAGATTTGGCCACCCTAGAATGTCTCTAAGTTTGCATTTATGACCTCCAGTCTCCCTCCATGCATTCTTTTCTCCCTGTGTGGTATCTAATAATAATAGCAACAATAATGATAATTAAAATAATAATACCTATCATTTTTAAATGCTTAAGAATCAAGCACTACACTTAGAGGATTACATATGTTATCTTGCATAATCCTGACAACAGCCTAATGAGTTAAGCATGATAACCTCATTGCTAATGAGAGTCTATGTTTATCAGCCCTAACTGCATATGGTAAGCACTCAGGAGTTTTTGTAAAATGTGGCCCTGTGGAGACCGTTTTAGTTGCCTTGGTGGGGGAGCCTGAGGACTAATGGTTCTTGACAGTGGCTACGCATTGAAATCACCTGGAGAGCTTTAAAAACATACTGATCCTTGGTCTCACCCCTACAGATTCTGATTTGGTTGGTCTGGCATGATGCCCAGGTATTGGGATTTTAAAAGTTTCCCCAGGTGAATTTAATGTACAGTTAAGGCTGAGATCCCCTGTGCTGGGTTGAATATTTTGCCCAAGATCTTCAGAAGTTGGGGATTGAAGGGGTTCCTGGGTGGCTCAGTCGGTTAAGCCTCTGACTCTTGATTTCCGCTCAAGTCATGATCTCAGGGTCGTGAGATTGAGCCCTGTGTCGGGCTCTGTGCTCAGTGGGGAGTCTGCTTGAGATTCTCTCTCTCCCCCTCCTCTCTGCACCTCCCCGCCCCTCACCAAAATAAATAGATCTTAAAAAAAAAAAAAGAAGTTGGGGATTGAAGTTGGAACTTGAACTGGCTGACCCCAATTTGCTCCCGAGGGTTACACCTCTTCCTTTCATAGACCATTCCAACATCCAGTAGGGAGCCATTTGTTATTTACACCTCCAGATGAATGTTTTCTAGAAGCAGTTTAAACCTCCCTTTATCTATCTGAAGAAAGGAAAAAACCATATTCCATGAGAAGCATTTTATGATCCTGGGAGCAGGTGGAAGCATTTTGGAGGTTTTGGGACACAGGAGTCCTGTCTACTAACTCTCCCACTCCATATTTATGCATATCACTGAGGTCATGAATCTAAAGGCTTGGGTGTCCCATGGCTGCTAGGACCAGAGCAGAGACTCAGTGTGCCCTGAGCCCACATTCTCCTCATCTCATTCCAACATCATTGTTGCTCTCACTTTGCAACTTAATCCTTACTCAAGGAGGAAAAAAAAAATTAATTTAATTATAGTAGAGTTGCACTTTCAAAAAAGGTAAAAACACCCCAGTCTGTGTTTGCTCTTTTGAAGACTCCCCAGCTGGGTGTGGATCTCCACTATCCCTTTAGTTCTAAAATTTAGCCTCTGGCAATAGCTACCTTGGCCATGCCAGGGGCTCTCCCAGCTGGGGCTGGGCTGCCCATCTTCTCCCAAGTTCTGAGTGGAGGGGGGCAGGCAGGCCTTTCCCAGCCCAAGAAATCACCATGAAGTTGAAGACTTACAACTGTGCTTCATTGGTGTTATTTCTAGCGCCAAATGTAGGCTCCCTGCCCCAGTGTGGTTGCCATCATGGGTTTCTGGGAGTTTCCAGGGGGTGCCCTGCACTTGTTTTTCCTCTTCTTGGTGGACCCCAGGTAGCCCTGTGAGGTGGTGGGGAGAAGGAGGCACAGGCCAGTGTCACACTTTGACAAGAGGGCCCCAATTGGGTACAGCTCAAGCCAGGAGCTCTTTCCAGTGGCTTCCCACCTCATGTGGAGTAAAGCCTAAGTCTTCACAATGGCTTGACAGTCTTATAAAATCTGGCCCCTTGGGACCTTTCTGTATAATTTGTCTGCTATTTTCTTCCACTCTGGTGACATGGTCTTTGCACTTCTTACTTCCTTTGCCCGGGATGCTAGTCCCCAAAATATATGCATTACTCACTGCCTGTTGAGCTTTACTCAGATCATTAATTCAATGACTTTGCATTGCATTAAGTTCTAAATCCAGGTATTTGATGTAAGCCTTTGTTTCTCATTAATCAGTTAAACCTATATATAAAAGACAGGGGGAAATTGGCCAAAATCTGCACAGGCAACTTTCCTTCACCCCCTTTTTTAAAAAAGAAGCCATCTGTCATTGAGATCTGACATGATTTCTCACACACACACACACACACATACACACACACCTTTGTATCTGAGCACATGTGGGCTATATATTATGGCATATGGAAGAAATCTGTCTACTTGCTAATAAGAATATCTCAAAGGAATATCTAGATGAACCCTGGGCAAGTTCTGACAACCATTTATGACCACTGAGAATCAACTGAAGTGGGAATTTAGTTTGAAAAATGGCTATTAGTAATGAAAATGTCAAGGGAACTCTGACTTTCTGTAACCGGAGTAGATGGATTCACCTTTTTACAAAGCTTCAGCATGTAAAACAGGCTCTGATATTTCACCAGGATGAAAACCTATTCAAGGCTATGGCTGGAAGCCCATGGTAGCAGTAGCTCAGAGAGCAATTGAATGGTTTTTAAATTATGGTTTTGGGTGCCTCAAATTATTCCTAGATCCTGGACAGAGCCTGCCTGACCGCTTGAATATACTCAATTTTCAAGTGGGACAATTTCACAGGTTGGCTGTAACATGGAGATAAAATATTCAAACACATGTGAAGTACGCATTTCTGTGCCATCTCAACTTGTGACTGTCTATATAATATATGGTATATCTATGATTAAGCAAGAAAAAATTTAGAAAATACTAACTCAGCGCCAGCTTGAATTATAGACTCCAAGTAGAGACAGAGTTTAAAACTCAAAACAAAGGATCCTGGACCCAACCCACTTTTTACTCAGTAGTCGAATATTCCTGTATGTTTCCTTAATTATTTATATCCCCTCAACATCTACACCCTGACATGTCTTCAGAAATTGGCGCCAGAATTTGAATCTATGCTGGTTTACTTTTATATACCCGGTGAAACAAAACAAAACAGTTGTGTATTAGGATAGCCCGAGGCAATGAATAAACACTTGAGTTAGCTTATCCTCACACACTGGTACCCCACGGTCACTCAGGTATTTAATCATTCTTACAAAACTGCACATTCAAGAGGAGGAAAATGTAAAAGGTTTCCACATTTGTTTCATATCCTAACTACTGCACATCTGATGTCCTTCTCTGATATAGGAGTCATGCTACCAACAGAGATTTCTTTGAGAAAGAAGTCATACTGTCCTCTTTTGGATAAACTCTACTAAATGAAAGGGCTAGCTGCTTGCCTCTGAAGCGAAGAAATTTAAATTGTAGTTATTTTTCTATTCTCATCTAATGATATCTCATCTCTTTTTTTCCCTTTATTTTTGGATTTTCCTTATCTCTTCCAAATAGGGGTAAAAATTGGGGAGGCTTGAAGTAACCTGGGAAATCAAAGGTACTGAAAATCTGAAACTTGAAAGGAGATTCTCCATGTAAATACTCTTTTTAGTTTATTTCTAAATCATCTCTATGTCCTTCTGTTTGCTTTTCTTTCAAATGTAGTTAGCATCATCTCATTTTTGTCGCCTACTGTGTGGTTTGCCCACTGCTAGTCATGGGAGACGTTCCAAAAACACAGACTGGAGCCCAGCCCCAAAAGGACTCATCATGATGTGGGGACATACGTGTAAGCGATCATTACAACATGGCCAATCACTGAAGACACACATACACATGATTAAAACTCACTTGTATTCCCATAACATTAAATATATAGTAAGAGGTAAAATGACAATTTCAACCTCCTACTAAAAATAAAGAATCCTCAGTGGTTCCAGACTTTTTCCTACACATATATAAATAAAGCTATGTATTTGTGTAAGGGGGTCCCCAAGAGCACCCCCAAGTTCTATGATTTACCAGGAGGACTCACGGGACTTAACATAAAATCATATTCACAAGATTTATTTACAGTGAAAAGATTTAGAGCAAGATCAACATAGGGAGAAGGCACACAGGGCGAACTCTGAGAGAAGCCAGGCACAAGCTTCCCGGGGTCTCTCCCAGCGTGCTCACATAGGACATGCTTAATTCCACCAGCGAGGAGTTATGATGGCACATGTGAAATGTTGTCTGTGGGGGAAGCTCTTTACAGACTCAGTGTCCGGGGTTTTTATGGGCCTGGTCACACGGGTAGCCTCTAACTGATACGTAACACAATTTCTGACTCCCAGAAGGAAAGCAGGAGTTCAGTATAAACCACGTTGGTTGTATAAGCAGTTTAGGCATAGGAAGCTGCTTTTATGAGTTGGGAATAGCAGGAACCCTCCTGAATTCCAAGTTTCCAGATGCCAGCCAAGGCCCAACCTGATAAGCAGAACTTGCAGAGGATTATAGTCAGGCCTGTTTTGTTAACTCTTTCCTCCACAATTTGTATTTACACTTTGTACAAAATGCTCAATCTCTCTATATTCTACTGTCTTTCATCTGCAGCTTTTCTTTTGAAGATAATACTGTTGTGGACACCTTCCTATACTAGTTCATGTAGGCCTACCTACTTCTTTGTCATAGTATTCCATTTTAGAGACAATTTCTTTAATTCTTACATAGGTTGATATTTGGTTTGTTTGCAATTCCTTTTTTTGGAGGGGGGAGAGAGAGAGCTTGAGTGGGAGAGGGGCAGAGAGAGAGCTAGAGAGAGAGAATCCCAAGCAGGCTCCACACCCAGCGTGGAGCCTGATGAGGGGCTCAATCTCACGACCCTGAGATCATGACCTGACCTGAAATCAAGAGTCGGGTGCTCAACTGACTGAGCCACCTGGGTGCCCCTGTTTGCAATTCTTAATATTACAAATTATGATGCAACATCATTGTTCATATATTTTTCATATATTCATGCCTATTGTTTCTGTTACATGGACTTCTAATTGCTGTTACCTATGTTTCTAGAAATGTTATTCCTGATGTCAAAGGAAGATCACTGTGTTGGAATGTTAGTGGATGTATTAAAATGAAGAGAGTTTGTTGGAAAGAGGGCTATTAAAAAATCCAGGTATAGTTAATCAGAGCTGGAACTCAACTGCTCAACTGTGGCAGGGAGTTTGGAGAGGACAGAAATGTCCTCTGACTGTGGATGGCTAGTGAGGCTTGAGCTAGGAGTGGTAAAGATGACTTCCAGTTATATGATCTGGTGGACAGCTACTAGGTGGTATGAAAGGAGAGCAATTAGAAAGCAACTATAATAATTCAGGGAAGAAATGATGGGGGCTCAGATTTCCAAGTGTTCATTCATTCATACATATCGAACATCTGCTAAGTATCAGCCACTCCATTAGCTGTTAGCATCAGTGCATTTTTTTTTTTTTTTTGGTCAAAAACATTGAGATAGAAACTTGATGCAATCAATATAGATTCCAATAAACTTGGCCATTAATTAACTTCATTGCTATTCTTTTGTGGATGGCACAAAGCTTAACAAAAGCTCTAGAGAGTAATGGTGAATCACGACCCAGATGCTTGAATACATTGCATACGCTTTAGCGTAAAAATATGAAGAGGGAGGGGAAAAGGAATTATGAAAGCAAATAAGATCCCTTTTGTGTCTAGGTTTGTAGACAGACGCTCTCCCACACGCCTAATTCAGACAAATGTCCTTAGCAAACAGGAGCATGTGATCCACCTCCTCACTGCGCCCAGAGTACATTCTATCCTGCACAGTTCTGAGTATCACTTGTGTGGGCATCAAGTGTGATGTGAAAGAGAGAGACCAGTAAGCAGTTCTTTTTATTCTTTTCACTGATTTGCCGTTCCCTTCATATTTGCCCCTCCTCCCTAGTCCATGAGACTAAAATGCAACTTCCTATTGTCTGAAGACCAGACACATATAAATCGAAATTTGAACGACAAGGGGAATTTTATTTTTATAGGGTTTTATGCTTCCTTCAATAGAACTTGACGTGCTCTTATGCATTTTGTTTCACAACTTGTTTGAATTTATATTGGAATCTGCTTTCTGATTAAGTTTATTTGACTAGTCAGAAAAGTCCCATCTGCATTCATTTGCACTCAGTATATATATATATGTAAGGAATGTGATCTCACACATTCTTTAAAAAATTGTTTTTCATAGTCTCTGAAGCTCATGTGGGGAGAGGGGTCCACTTTCTTTTCTTTCTGCAGACATAAGTCTCTTTATTCTCCTTTTAATTCCTGTAAAAAGCCGAGTTACATTCTTCAAGGAAAATATACAAATGGCTAATAAGCACATGAACAGATGTTCAACACCACTAATCATTAGGGAAATGCAAATCAAAAGCACAAGGAGATATCACTTCACATCCAATAGGATAGCTATTATTTTTTTAAAAATATAGAAAATAACATGTTAGCAAGGATGTAGAGAAGTTGGAAACTTTGTGCATTGCTGGTGGGAATGTAAAATGTTGCAGGTGCTATGGAAAACAGTGTGGCAGTTCTTCAAAAAAAAATTTAAGTCTAGAATAACCACGTGACCCAACAAGTCTACTTTTAGGTAGAATTTTTCTACCCGAAAGAATTGGAAGCAGATTGAAGAGACATTTGTACATCAATGTTCACAGCAGCATTATTTGAAATAGCCAAAGATGGAAGCAACCAAGTGTCCATTGACAAATGTGTAGATAAACAGAATGTGGTTCACACATATAATGGAATATTATTCAGCCTTAACAAGGAAGACATTGTGTTAAGTGACAAAAGCCAGACACAAAACAGCAAATATTATATGATTCAACTTGTATGTGGTTCCTGGGGTAGTAAAATTCATACAGACAGAAAGTAGAATAGTGACAGCCAGGGCCTGGGAGAGGGGGAAATGGAGAGTCATTGTATGATTGTATGATATAGGATGGAGTTTCAGTTTGGTAAGATGTACAATGGCATACCAATGGCAGTGAAGCTTGTCACAACCATGTGAATGTATTTAATGCCACTGAACTATGCACTTGAAAATGGCTGAAATGGGACACTGTGTGTTATGTATATTTTACCACAATTTAAAAAATGAAAAAAAAGGCCAAGTGGTAGTCAGGACTATCTGGGCAAACATATACTTTTCCCCAGTGGTACTTTATCCTCATTCTGAGGAATTTTCTCTCTTTTCCCTGTCTTTCACCCAGCTTCCTCTCTCTGCCTTTGTGCTGTTTGCACTCTTTTCCGTCATCCTCAGTTACAAAACTTTCTCTACTGACAGATTCTAATACAATCAACGATCCCCTGAATGTATTTGAGCCAAAAGGATAGCTTTCCCTGGCATATTTTCATTTTAAGGCTTCTCTCTAAATGAACACGTTAGGTGGTATTTCCTGGAGAGAAAGCCTTCTGGGGGCCCTAACATCTCCATTCTTTGGCACCTGTGCCCCTGCAGAGGACTGCTGTTCTGGTGACAGATTCAGTCAGGGAAATGGAAGTCATTGTAGGTATTTCGAGCAAAGAGGGATTTCATGCAGGGAGTAAAGTTGCCAAGTTGTTGGAAGGGAAGGAGCCGAAGTGAGGATGGGAGGAGTCATGTTCCCCAGAGGCCCAGCCCTGCAGTCAGCCCGCCAGCCCCACAGCCCCCAGGCCCCCGGGCCTCGCACCCCTACTCTGCCTACAACCACCGCTGCCCCCGCGGGATCCCTCTGCTGTCCCGGCCGCCTCTACCACTGCTATTAGACTGCTGCCACGAAAGCTGGAGCCAAAAAAAGAACCCCTGCTCTCATGCCCGTGTCTCCCATGGGTGGCTTCTAAACTGGAACCATGCTAACAGGGAAGTCTGAGAAATAGTTTACAGGTTTCTAGCGCTTGTGGTTTGGGGAGCATAGAAAGGTAGGTCCTGAGCACAGCAGGCAAGACCCGGCACAGATGTGGGACTGTGTGAACTGAGCACCTTCTCTTGAACAGGCTGAGCCCTGCATGATGAGGTAGCCTCAGGCTCCAGAAGGATCAAGTCTCCCCAGGTCAGACAGACCGGTCTTACTGCCCTTAGATCTTGGGTGGTGATAGCAACAGCCATTTGCCAAGCCCCTTCAGGAAGCCAAGGGCTTTGTGAACTGCCTTAAGCCTCTCATCAACAAGTGAGGTAGCTTTCCTCACTTCCATTCTACAGATGAAGAAACTGGAGTGGGGGCCGGGGGTGGGGGCCGGTGCAGATTACACAGCCAACGAATGGGGGAGCTGGGATTCAAACGCAGGTGGGAGCGACTCCTCTCACAGTGAACTCTTGGAGCTGCCATTTCCATCTCCCAGGCTTGCTGGGGATTTGATGAGATGCTGGATGTACATCTCCTGTTTCATGTGTCCATTCCTTATACGCGGGCATGTGGCCTTCACGTCTCTCCTTTGGTCCCGTCTCAGCGAGCACTTCCATGGAGAGCAAGCGTAGTGTGGTCTCCTCGGCGCTGAAACTCCCCACCAGGATCTGCACAGAGTGCATGCTGGTCGATACCGCGGCCTCCTGATTCTGGCAAATGGACCTTGTCTTGGACCAAAGAGGGATGTCAAAAGACTTAAAGTTGTTTCTGCTGCTGGGTAACTTTTTCCTATTCCGCCTGTACTAGTTTCCAAGGGCTACTGTCATAAATTACCACAAATTTGGTGACTTAAAACAATACAAATGGATTCTCTCACAGTTCTGGAGGCCCGGAGTCTGAAGTCAAGGTGGCGGCAGGGTCAAGCTCCCTCCAGAAGCTCTAGGGGAGAATTGTTCCTTCCTCTTCCAGGTTTGGTAGCTTCAGGCCTCCCTTTGCTTAAAGCTGTGTGACTCCAATCTCTACCACCACCTTCACATCGACTTCTTTTCTGCATGTCTCTTTAAGCTCTCTTGGCCTCCCTCTCGTGATTGCATTTAACGCCCCCTCCCCACCCCCAGACAATCCAGGATGATGATCTCCTCATCTCAAGATCCTTGACTTAGTCATGTCCACAAAGACCCTTTCCCCAAATGAGGTACTATGCTCATGTTCCAGGAATTGGGATGTGACCATATGTTTGAGGATACCATTCAGCCCCCTATAACCTCCCAAGGGAGGAAGGAAAAGCAAAGAGATGTTTTCTGCTTCCTCCTCTCAGGAGCACCCTTTTGACCTGGGCTTTTCTCCTTCATTCCAGAGCATCTTTCCCAGTACCTTTCAGCCAGCACCACCAAAAAATCTGAAATCTTGGCGCACACACTAAATAGATGGATATTCGCAATTGCAGCTCTGTGTTCTTCTTTGGTTGGGCAGGTAATAGACTCAGTCAGGCCTTATTTCTAGTTCAGGCCAAACAACACTCCCATCAACTTCATTGTCAAAAATTCCTCCATGGTTCTGACTTCAAAGAAACTACTTAAATTAGGCTTCCCCCTTTCTGGTACTCTGCCCTGCAAAAAAACACAAGAGAGTCTTTTCCAACTAATTTATTCCTCTCTGATTTCTTTTTCCTGGACTTTATTTCACTAGAAATTTCTTCAGTACGCCTCGATTTCTGAATTGTGTCACATAAATCCCTTGCATGGGATTAACATCCAAACTTTCTATTTCCTTCCTCCCAGATCTCCACACCTTGCCCTGCCCCCCAACATTCACTACATTTTTCACTTGGTGCTGGTTTCCCAGGCTGTCATTAATAAAAGCATAAAACACAAACATCAGACAACTCGGTGATATGCTTCTGGCCCAGGAAGAAAGGAGGTGATTCCTCCTAATTCCCACACAGGATTTGGGAGGGGGAAGGTCTGCACTCTTTGAAATCTCTGTGGAAAGACAGCCGGCAGGCTTGGCTCTCTGCTCTCACAGATGGAGCAAAGGACAGGAGTCAGTTGGCTTACCTCTCCCTCCCTCCACAATCAACCCCACAGAGGGAGAGGTAAGCCAACTGACTCAAGACTTGCAGGTTCTCACGGGTTGGTTCCCAAGCTGAAGCAGGGGTTCCTTCCTCTGTTCACCATTTGGTAGACATTGTCCTTCACTTTATACTGGGGACCTGGTCTTCTGATTCTCATCCAGCCTTTGAACACCATTGGAAGAACTTCTGTTCGTTCGTATAGGGCTTCTAATTTTGTAGAACTTTGCACAGAGATCCTTATTTGATCCTGACAGCAAGCCAGTGAAGCAGTTAGCTGGACATTGCTGCCCTCAGTTTACAGATTAAGAGAGTGTGGTTATGTGACTAGTACCAGCTCACCAACCTATAAATGACAAAGTGGCCTGTAAGTGGGAGCCCAGACTAGGAACTCTGGTTAGGAAAAGGCAGTTTGCTTTCTGCTCCTGGCCTTTCCCTCTTATTCTTTTTCTCCCTCTCTTTTTCCTTCTTTCTCTTTTCATCTTCTCTATGCCCTCTGACTCAGTTCCCTACTATTCATCTTCCTCTCTATTCTGATTATTTCTGCCATTCTCCTAGACCTGAGTTTCTATACTACTCTACCACTGTGTGATATATATATATATATATATATATATATATATATATATATATAGCATATATATATATAGAGAGAGAGAGAGAGAAATGAATAATCTGGCACTTGGTTGGTAGTCAGCAGACATTTCCTTTCTCCACATTTTCAATCGTGTGGACACATGGCTAAGACCGTACACTTTTGTCCCCCATTCACCTGTGTCATCCTTATCATAGAGCTGTTGGATTTGATTTAACAGGAGACCCTGGCTGTGCATCTGTGACTATGAGCCGTGGCCAAATGAGAACCGCCTGATAGTTGTGGCTGGAGTGATTAATAGCAGCCTGTCTCCAGAGCTCTGAGAGTGACAAGTGAGCCACATTGCTCTGAATCCACTTCTAATTCTGTATTGTCATGGGCGTCTGTTTGGCCAAGTGGAGGCCCTGTGTCTGCAGCATAGCATCTGTCTGCAAGCTCTGGATTTCCTGGGTCACCAAGGAAGTGGTATTTCTCCAGAGAAGGGTGTGAACGCAGGGTGTGTGTGCAGCCGGACGTTCATCCCTGACTGGTCTCCTTGCCGGACACAGTGTGAGCCAGAGAAGGCACAGCAGAGCCATGCCTGTCCAGGCTTCGCCCCCATTCCTGCAATGTCATTCATTATCTTATGCTTTCCCAGTGAGAAATTCATCATTAGGACAGCATGCCTAGGAATGGAAGAGCCCAGAGATATGACTCGTTTCCAACCTTTTTAGGACTGATCTTTACCCATCTTCTGCAAATGAGCTAGCATTATTTTGCAAAACCAGGTACTTACCTGCTTCTCTTCTGCAGATCTCTAACTGCCTTAGCATAAGGAGGTTTAAACAGAAAAAATCTTGGGCTATGTCATCGTTACCTACTAAAGTTAGGCTTTTCTTCCCCCACCTACATGTCTTGAATGTTGTCAGGCTGGAAATAAATCTTGAGGCAGAGCATTCACTGATTCCATTCAAGGGAAAACAACAGTGAATATGTCTTATTCTTTCACAAGCCTGTTGTTGGTCTCTTAACAGTACTTCCGGGGCTGTGATCTGCCAGGAATCAGGAAGCTGGAGTCCCGGTCAGCTGGGCCAGGGTCCCTGATCTCAGCCTCACTCTGGAGTTGGAGAAAACCCGCAGTTCCTATTTGAAATTGGATAGTTGGATGATGTTTTTCTTGGCTGCAACTCTAAAGGCTGGTGCCCAGAGCCAATCTTTGGCAAAAGAGAGAAGTACAAAGTTTGTTTCTCCCTCAAACACTCCCAGCCTCCCTCTTCTTCCCCTTTTCTTCTGTTCCTTTCCAAGTTCCCAGGACTTTGTTCCTCTTGCACCTCCTCCACATGTGGACCCTGAAGGGATCTGAGACACATTTTCTATATGTGCAAGTGGATGATATTGTCCAGAGAAGTGCTTCACAACTTTAAATTGTGTACAGATCTCCCTCATCGTTAACGTGCGGGTTTGGGCTCAGCAGTTCGGGAGTGGGCTCTGAGATTCTGCATTCTGACCAGCTCCTGATGATGCCGATGTGGCTGGTCTGTGGACCACACCATGAGTAACGTGTAGGAAAAAACCTCTAATCCTCCTCCTGTGTTTCTTCCTTACTCTGACATGACTTCCACACTGACAACGCTTCTGACACCAGTTGTGTGGGTTTCCCCCACACCACCCCCATGATTCTGTGACCCCAGCTGGGTGTCCTACAGTTTAACTCAATTCTGACACTGTCTGCCTGAAGATAGTGTCAGATCCCCCAGGTTCAGAGCTCAGTCCCGCAAGACTGTCCTCTCTCCCCACTTGATGTGCCAATCACAAGTAGTGGGTTCCTAGGTTAGCCACAGCTTCTGTCCAACTTGGCTACAAACTAGAGATTCCCATGACCTCCTCCCCTTTGGATTCACATTTTGCTAGAACAGCTCACAGAACTCAAGGAAACACTTACTTATGTTTACCAGTTTATTAAAGGATATGCTAAAGGATATGGATGAACAGCCAGACGAAGAGATACATAGGGTGAGGTCTGGGAGTTTCTGGAGTGCAAGAGCTTCTGTCCCTAGGGAGTTGGGGTGTATCACCCTTCTGGTACATAGATGTGTTCACCCACTTGGAAGCTTTCTTTCTCACACTATTGGGATTTTATGGAGGCTTCATTACATAGACATGATCAGTTATTAACTCCATTTCCAGCCCTCTCCCCCTTCTGAAGAATGGGGTATAGGACTGAAAATTCCAAGCTTCTGATCACACCTTGATCTTTCTGGTGACCAACTCCCATCTAGGAGCCCACCCAGAGTCACCTCACAAGAGATGCTCCTCATGCTCTTATTACTTAGGGATTTATAAGGGTTTCAGGAGCCCTTGTCAGGAACTGGGGGCAGAGACCAGTATGTGTGTGTATATATATATCTCTTATTATTTCATAAGGAGCGAAGTCTTAAGCCAACCTATGGGGAGAGAATGGGAATGGAAAAGGTCTCTCCTTTTCCTTTCTGGTTTAGGGAAATGTGTGTGTGTGTGTGTGTGTGTGTGTGTGTGTGTGTGTGTGTGTGTTCAGCTCTCATATTTCCTGGTCATTAGGTAAATCTTTGTGCTCTCTTTAGATCCTGCACAATGATTGGTTTGCTTGATCAAAATTTTAAAATTAATTGTTCAGGTCAGTTCTCATGGATTCATACCCATGATAAATTTTCACTTTTAGAAATTTCTCTCAAAATACCTGATCTCTCATTTTGGTGAAAATCAATCAAATTTAAATTAAGTTCCTTACAAATTTTGTTTCTCGTGTGTGTTTTAGGGGCAAGAGTGAATAGGGAAGAGTCCAGAGATGGGGCCAGAAACGATGGCCCAGCTATGTCTACGCCTTACCCACTGCTGCAAGCGAACTGCTGGGAGAAATGATTTGCCTGAGAAACTGAAGAGCCTGAAGATGGTAACTCATCTTAGAGGGCAGAACCCAGTCGATAAGCCAGACCCAGAACCAAAGCCTTAGTTCTCAGTACCACAGATGTGTCCTCATTCCAGCCTTCTACTGACTCAGTATTCAGGTCATTGGACAGAGAGGGCTGTGAGTAAATACAAAAAGCTGTTTTCATGAATTGTTCTCTAAGAGATGAACTTGCGTAGGTACTCTTTTCACAGAATGGAGTGCATACAGGAGGAAGTCCACCTCAAGGTGTCTGCATCTCCACGGCTCCAGCAGCGGTACCCCCCGAAGCTGAGCAGTGCCTGCATAGACAGCAGCAATGCCTGTGGGAGTTGGGAGCACACTGCCTGGAGCCCAGGGGGTCAACAAGGACAGGAGGAGAGGGAAACAAAGTGGAGACAGCACAGTGGACCCACTGGGGAGATGAACAATTTCAGTCTTGATCATATGAGCAAAAAACTCTCTGAAGCCTCCCAAGAATATTAGGAAGAGATGCTGGTGACCAGGGATTTGGCTGGGGGCCAAGGCTCTGCCTTACCAATAGGAATAGAAGGCCAAGACCACTGACCAAATTTATTTAAAATCCCGCATGTTTAAGCCTCCACTGTGTGATCTATAAAACCACAACCTAAGACATAATGAGTGGTTGGGGTCTATACTCATGCTTTGGTCAGAGCAGCTCTGTTCTTTTTTATGGGGCATTCATGTATGATTTCATTTGAGAAAAGAGTTCCTAAGCTCAATCACTGAACAGGATGCTCCCAAAGGGCCCGGCCAGCATAAAGACCCTACAGCTCTTCCTCTATGAGTGAGAAAGTAATAGTGGATGCTGCAATGAAGACTCCTGGGAGCCAAGGCCAGGCCAGGGGAGGCTGTGGTCAGAAGGGATTCCCAGAGTATGAGCCCTTCGTAGTTGAATGGCTCTAAGTGTTGACAAAGTCCAATTCTCTGCAGATACTGAAGCCATCCAGGGCAGTTGTGGCAGTGTTTAGGACTGGGGGAAGATCCTTAGGACAGGTGCTGAAATCCCTGGAGAAAATGAAGGTGGGCAAAGCCCCAGACCTCACAGGTCATTTTAAACCAAGAAAGAGCTTTAAAGAGCTCTTGCTCACATTCCTAACTTTGCAGTGTTCAAATTCAGGCCTCATCACCAGCTGGCCTCAGAAGCTCTGAAGGTCCCCAGGGAAGGAGGCCATTTCTAAATGAACAAGGATCCAAATCAGAGACCTTATTCTAACCATAATTGAAATGTTGGAGTAATAGGATTTTGGATAAATTAGTTATTCATCATGGAAGAGCTATTATAAATACCATACCTCATTGCTATTCCAAGCTGTCCACTAGTCATCTCCTTTAAGGAGAAAAATAGAAGAATTAACGTGGTTCTGAACAGTGATCTGCTTAATGATTTCAAGGTTTTTATCTGGAGAGGATTTCAATAAACTACTTTAAAAGAAGTGGAAGCCAAAAAAAAAAAAAAATTGTGTGAAGGGTTTGTATAATTGCTGAAAGGTTGGCTCTCTAGGGCTAAAAATCAACGAAAAGGGTGAATGTTATGGAAAGATTTTTAAGTAGTTATTCAGGAGAAACTAAATAGAAAATCAATCAGGAAAATAAAAAATTCATAAATCCAATTGCTTCTAATTGGCTCTGAACATAGTACAGAATTCAAAATGTTTGCCTATGAACAGCTCTGTCTCTTGAAATTATGACTCTTACCACAGGAAAGAGTATTTGGGTTACTTTTTTTTTTTTCTATCAAAGAAAATTCATGAAGGCCAAAGCAATACTGCAAATGGCTCAAGCTGAAAAACTCTTCAACAGGGCTGTTTATGGAGAAATTCCTACCAAGGATTTACTCGAGCTAGGAAGAATATATTTTCATTTCAAGTCTTTAAACATTTATTAAGCCCCTACTATGTACACAGCAGTAAGTTGGGCCTTGTGGGATATACATAAACTGATGAGCTAGGATTCCTGAGAATTTACAATTTCAAAGGGGAAACAGATGAATGCCTAATTAACTTTAGGACAGATATTAATGCAATAAGGGCTTAATAATAGAAAGATCACCAGACAGTATGGTCAGAAAGAGGGGCACAAATTGTTTCTGACAAAGGAGATCTACAAACGTTTCTTAGAGGAGGTGAAATAAGAGTTAAGAAGATACTTCACACACAACATTTTGAACGAATATCTGGTGGAAATGTGAGCTAGGCTTGAGGAACATGGAATGTTTTCTAATAACTTAGAAAAGGTGGTACAAGGTAAAGTCCTAAAGAATATGATATTTATATTTAGCACTTTATTCTCTCCCTCTCCATTTCAAACTTTGGTGGGCAGCCATAAATTGTATACTCTCATTTCTCTTGTTACGATGAAAATTTCCCAATTAACATATACACTCTTAAATGTTACTGACTTAATAGGTTACCCCTCCCAAGGAGTATTTGCTCTTTAAAATAATTTTAATTTTTTATGATGTATTTGTTGAAGGTATAGAAGAACTCAAGATAGGGAAGTTATTCATGATTTAAACAGTAAGGACAACTTTAAGAAGATTCTGGTCCCCTTTTCTTTATCATGGGCATTTTCAATATTCCAAAGTTTGCTCCGTGTTTGTTTTTAAAAAGAGGAGCATGGGGAAAGAATCACACTCTGTTCTAAGGTATTATCTTTCCTCTGGTGGAGGAATTTCAGGCATTGGTATGAAGATGGTATTTTCAGGTGGGAAGATTTACCTAAGACGGCCCCGCTGGGGATTACCTTAGTATTGTGCTATGAGCTCATGGTTTAGAGACAGAAAGCCCTGCGTTTCAATTCCAGCTATGCCTCTTGGAACGTTGAGTCTGGGGCAGACTGCTCTGCTCCTTGGAGACTGGACTACTACGTGTGCAAATTGGGAGTGGTCTCTGGCCATTATCAAATCCAGAGTGGGGCACAACATCCCCACAAATCACGATAGCAAAGTCATCCTTAGTACAGGTGCAGTAGAAGTGAAGGGCTGAGGGAGTCCCTAGAAGAGCTGCGGGTATAGGCCACAGGGACCTCTGAAGAGCTCCCATAGCCCTCTCCCACTGCCTTGATGACTCCCACACCTTTTTTTTCCTAGCCAGTGTCTCCTAGCTGGTCTAGTCATCTTTCAGATCTCAGAGGAAAGTTATTTCTTCAGGAGACTTTCTCTCATCTTCCAGACTCAGTGTCTTCTCACTCTCATGGCAACTTCTAATTTACTAATATTTAGTGTCTACTTTCCATGTTTGACAGGAAGATTCCTGAGGCTAAGTATCAGATCAGTATGTTTTATTGCCTGGCCCATGGTAGATGGCCTTAAATATTCTTGAGTTAATTAATAAAGGAAAGGGAAAAGGAAGGAAGGAAGGAAGGAGGGAAGGAAGGAAGGAAGGAGAGAAGGAAGGAAGGAAGGAATGTAGGAAGGAAGGAAGGAGAGAAGGAAGGAAGGAAGGAATGTAGGAAGGAAGGAAGGAGGGAAGGAAGGAAGGAAGGAATGTGGGAAGGAAGGAAGGGCCCTGTTAAAATTCATTCCATTATAATCAAATAAGCCATCTAGAGGACTAAAGGAGAATGTGTTCAGACTGATATGGCAGCCACTGAGGAAGAATTAGGAGTAGCTCCAATTAATATGCTATGATTTTTCTGAGAGAACAAAAGGCAGCACTGGGGTCCACTCATTCTTACATATGTCAGCTTTGCTTTCAGTGCTATTCTTGCTAATGTTTAAATGCCAACATCATGACCCTGGGGCCTCATGAACTGCACATGATAAATTCCCATGAACTGACACTCCTCTACTGCTCAGCAGAGAACTTCATAATATCTTTCACCTGCTTTGCAAACTGGACCTCTTTTTAAGTATAGTAGATGAATATTTTAAAAGAGTCTTTCAAGAAAATATAGGAGTATTTCAACAGAAAACATTCTGTTTCTGTTTGCAATTAAAAATATTTTATGGGGTGTAGGAATGGAAAATTTGGATTATTCCTTTCATTCTTATCTTGACTTCAGATAGGATTCTGACAACAAGAGTTATGTTAGAGAGAGGTACAGGTGCAGTGATAAGAGCTTAGCAGGGGATTTAGCATTTGATTCAATGCAAGGAACATCTATTAAGTCCTTATTGGGTTGAGTGTTCAAAATAATACCAAGTGTCAGCCACTGCACTAATAATTAAAATGTTTTATGCAGTTATGGTGTCAGGTAATGAATTATCTCATGTAATCCTATTGGCTCTATAGTTGGTACTGTACTACTGTTATCCCAACTTTACAGATGAATATGTGTGTGTGTGTGTGTGTGTGTGTGTGTGTGTGTGTGTATACACATATACATGTCCAGGGACACATAAACACTCACTGGTGAGGCCAGGAATCCAACAGGGGCAGTTAATTCTTCAGTCTGTGTTCCTCAGCACTACGTGAAGGGGCAGGGTGAGTGTGAATGAGAACTGTTGGGGAGGAAAGATTTCACTCTACCCTTCAAGGTTCTTTTGAGTGGTCTAAGAATTAAGTTGTCATGAGACAAATTAACAGGAGAAAATCAAATTTATTCACATATGTGCAGGGTCCATAAGACTATGAAGCCCACAGGCAGTCAGGCAACTGAGGCTTATATGCCATCCAGAGCTAAGGAGAAGGGGGGAGGGGTCTAGAACTTCAAAGAGAAGGAAGACCATTCACAAGAAGATGAAAAAGAGTAAATGTTTGGGAAACAAATGCTTGCTGGACCACTCAGAACCAATGAAATACAGAGAGGACTTGCCAGGTTCCTCCCCATCTACCACCCCTAGCTCATACCATAATGTCAGTATCTATGGCAATAGCTCCCTTCCTAGAGCAGCTCTTCTATCTAAATTCTTTTAGGCAGTTAGGGGGAATGTCAAAGATTCTTCCTGAGCCTTCTGTTTCTTAAAAATAATCTGCATGCCAAGGAGACACATTTTGGGATGGCAAATTTTGCTCCCCTCCAGAGGGCAGAGATATTATGAGGAGACACAATCTTAATCATTGAGAGGCTTGCAGTCCATCAAGATGCCTCATAACAAAAACGCAGATTCCATCTTTTTTTTTTTAATACTTCTTTGTAGTCCTAAAGTCTTCCTTTTGGAGTTAGAGAGAAGTCTCTTTTGCATTGTACCTGCCATCCATACAACTGCCTCTGTCTACCTGATCCTGCCACTGTGCCCATGGCTGCTCAGAGCACAAATGCAAAGGAAGGAAACCACTTTCTAGGCAGAGAAAAGAGCCTCTGTGAAATCCCTGATATAGTATTTTCCAGGAGCTGAGAA